>NC_048604.1:59238669-59838669 GCF_003668045.3 Cricetulus griseus
CAAATGCTATCTTTCCATAAGCCTGTTTATTCTACCTTCAAGTCACTTGTCAACTTTTCTTAATCCCAGTGAGGGAAACTTCCACTTCCAGAGCTATCAAACTAGAATTCCTGCACATATTCTATCCCTGTGAACATGTCTACATATATTCATTTTCAGTGTGCATTGCTGTCTTGCCCTACTGGAAAACTCTTACGTACCTAATGACTTCTATTTCAAGATGACTCAAATGTGATGACCAGATGAAACCTTCACAGTCAAAGAGGAAGACTCCTTTTTTACTACTACAACACTTTGGACAATCTTGTACATTTGGTTAAGTTTTTTATGGTAAAAGCAATGTCCTTTTAGTTCATTTCTTACCTCTGTTTTTTGTGAGACTAAGTCAATTTTTTATTATACTTGCTAGGTATCTATGTGCTTATGAATTCCCAAGTATTTTATTCTTTTAAAATAAATTAACTATGAAAATGTACAAAATATTTCTCATTTTCTTTGTTGTTTTAAAATCAAAGTCTGTGTTTTAAAACCTCATCAGGCAGCATTTGAAAAGACTTTAGCTAATGTTACAGTTTCTGTAGTGGAAGAGTACACACTGAATGATCTTATGTGGAGTCTTACAACCTTTCAAAACATTGCCCTTCAGATTTGTACCTGATCATGCTTCCCTCCATTTGCTTAGGGTTTCCTCAAAAAGGCAAGTAATCAATTAACCTGGGAAAGGGACACCTTATTCCTAGAGATGGAGAAGAATGACCATTTTACTCTGTTGCTACTTGCATGTGTGCTACATTGAGTTTATAGACTCAGGACACAATGAGAAGGAAAATGATGAACTGTTCACAGTCCTCCTATATTTGTTTTAATGATTTTTATTCAATCTTAATTCTGACAAAATAATTTCTTTTAAAATATTTCATCCTTGAAAAAAAATGTGCTACCATTTCAACTACTGCCAACTGTTTGTCTCCTTGGAAAGGAAATTCAGTCTTGTTGTTTTATGGCTCCATTCAATTTGCCATTTGTCACAAGCTTCTCACTTTCATTCTGGACTGTTGCTATTAGAGGCACTTTTTAGAGCAATGTTCAAGTTGCTCTTACTGATCACCCAGTGCTTGCCATTCTCTAATGTGTTTTGAGTCTCATTTTATTTTGTTTTGCTAGCTATGACGTCAACTTGGACAAGTACATCTGTTAATTCAAGTACTTTGCTCTTCTAGAACAGCAAGTTGCTTTGGTGATGTAATTATGAATCAAGCATGCTTTTCTTGATTAGCAGAGGCTGGTGAGATGTGACATGGATGATTATATTGTTTCTCCACTCAAGGTCAAGTTAAAGCAGTTAGAGGATTTGGCAGGAAATGTTGCTGACAGCAGCAGGGAGAATAACTCATCTGGAGCACAGGGTGTGAATACAGTTTGTACAATTGCCTAGCTAACCCTGCTTTTACAGGGTGTATTTTTTCACTTAAACACTTTCTCCCAGAAGAATTTTACCAAGCAGGCTAGGAGTATCTATTCTGCTTCTTGCACTGAATATCATTGCACCACTTGTAAACATGTTTATATTGAACAGAAATGACATTTCAATGTGAAGCATCATACAGAGCAGTAACAAAGCCTCAGTTCCTGACTCCTCTATCTCCAGATTTCTCCTCCTTTGTAACTGAGTTGGAAAAAATAGTCATGCAATTCCAATAATAAAGTCTTTAACTTACTGTGATTTACAAAGCTGGCTCTCTATGGCAGAACATAGAATTAGATAACAAGTATTTTCTTTAGAAGTCAGCAGTGTTAAAGATACAGGGAATAAAGAATGGAAATAAATCACCAGAGAAGGAAACTCTGTGTGGAACTTGGAATATAAGTTTCTTCAAACACATATAGTGCTTAGAAATAGTCTCAGCTGTCCAGGAAATTTGATTAGAATGTTGACCTATGTTAGGGTTTTACTAAACTATTTCTCTCAAGGCGATTATGACAGATGAATAAGTGAGTACATAAATACACTCCATGTGTGAATACTTTCTACAGTGTCCTTCCACATGATCATCTAGCCTCGAGCCAAATATATAAAGTGAGACGAAACCTACCCCCTCCTGCATATTCCTTTGTTGATCTTGTAGGTTTGGTTAGAAAATTTACCTTACAATTATAGAAGAAAAATACATCTCCTTGTGATTTTCACCTATTTCTCTGTCACTAATTCTTAGATCCATAAAAGGTAAATTCAATTATTCTTTCCTACTCCTCAATATTTTGAAAGAATATGATTATATTGACTTTCTCCCTGAATCAAGATTTCTCCATTCCTCATATTGGTTCCTATATTTCTGTCTTTAAGATGTGATTTTACAAAAAAGATGTGATTTCACACAAGCAACATAAGATGATCTTTAGTAATCATAACTAATACACTGAATACTTGACCCTGGGTTTAGTATTTGGCTCACATTTACTCATTGCTTCCTTGCAACAACCCCAGTTATAATGCATTGCTCTATTTTTATGCAACTTGATGCTAGAATTTTACTAGTGTCACATAAGATTGCAGGCCCTGTTTTCCCTTTGTTTAATTTTGTCTTAGGTGTTGGTTTAAATATTTTATATCATTAATAAAATTTCTACATCATTTCTCTATAAATTGTTGTCAAGGTATTCTTTCAGGTCTTTCAAAATCACATACAGAACTTTACATATATGCCTTTCAAGGTCTTCTCAACTTTATGCCACATTTGGGTAAGTTTTGTGTGTAGGAATGCATATTTTTAACCTCTACTATTACAGAAAGGTCTTATAATTTTCTAGCATTTTCACAAGATTATGCCTTATATTAATCAAACATTCAAGCATCTTTCAATATTAAGTTAATAGTCAACATGTGAACTGTCTCCCCTACTTTTTGGACATATGATAAAATTGTCTTTTGCATCTTTATCTGTGGGGGACCAAAGTATTTCCGCTATGGAATATTTTGAGATTCAGCCTAGGGTCTCACTAAACATGGAGCACCAGAAAGCTCAGGCCCACTATTGTATTGTTAATGTCAGTAAGGCTACTACTGTTTACCATGGCCTGAGGGTAATATGCCTCTTATTTGCATCTGTATATGCCTAAGCATCTGAATAGGCCCTCACCTGGGTGGAGGAGAGAGGTGTGTGAATAACTTGTGAATATAGAAGGTTAGGAAGAGAGGTGGGTGGCCAGAGCAGCCAGGAAGAGAGGTGGGTGGCCAGAGCAGCCAGGGAAGAGAGAAATGGTTGCCTCGTGGTATTAGCAGGATGGTTAAGAAACACCAGAAAAGATGGCTAATAAAGAAATGACTCTAGTTCCACAACATGGAACTGAGAGCTCTCTGAAGATGACAAGATGCCTGTGTTTGGTCTTTATCGCTGTTGGGTTGCTCAGAGCTTCCAGGTCCACACACCCCCACTCAGGTAGAACCTCATGGACTAAGGCTGAGACATGCTAGGTCACAACATTTATCAAAGTAACACAAATGCTAAAGAGAACCAAAGCTTTGTAATACATATTCAGTAAATCATTATTTCTAAGGTAATATAAATTAACACTTTGGTTCAGTGTTTCAATCTACTTAATTCCAATATTTACTTCTTACACTTTTATCTCAATCAATAGGATATTATGAGACACTGTTAAATGAACTGTTGGGAATTAGAGAGTTGATATCTGGGTCATTCCTTTCTCTATCTGCTTATTAACTTCATTTCAGTGGTCCTACTCTTGGGCATACACATAAAAAACTCCGCATCTCATAGAATATAAGTGATATGAAATTTGAAAAGAGAATATTAGAGATAAAAAGTACAAGGTTGTGGAAGATGTATTGGAGAGAATAAAGGAGAAGAGGCTAAATGAAAACAAAGTATGTATAAAATACTATTATAAAAACCTTTTACACTTGATACCAATTATAAATTATGCAAATTTAAAAATTGAATGCCCACAGAGGTTACTAATTGACACCACGGGAGGGACTTTTCAAGGTAGGGAGATAGAACATAGTAGTGTAAATGTTTGAAGGGGAATAATGGATCAGAAAGTGTGAAATTGGGGCTTGGGAAGGGGGAGCGAGTAAAGGAGGGAATCCCAGGAGGGGTATCTGACACTAAAGATCTTGCCAAATGTATATATAAACAACTACTACAGAATATTCTATAGATATGAAACAATGCCCCTCCTAAACATTACAGGCTAATAAATAAATCAATGTATCTCTGAACCATCATCAGAGAAGTTTCTTCTTTCAGGCAGTAAATAGAAATTAACACAGAGACACAGAACTGGTCAAGGTACAAAGTATAATGGAATGTGGGATGCACAGCTGAAAATGTATAACATCCTCTCCCAAGGTTAAGGGATCTTTGCAAATGAGGGACTGGAAACACTGTAAGAGCCAGAAGTGATAGATAATATCAAGGTAACAATGTCTTCTGGAAACAGAAGGGCAGCCATATGTATAAAGTCACAGTGTTTGTGATAGCACACACAAAAAACCTGTGCAAGTAGAGCCAGCAAAAATCCCAGAAAGGAGGAAGGAAGGTGAGCTTTCAAGCCCAGCTAAAAAGCTATTGTTGGTTGATTGATGCTAGGTAAAGCAAAGTCAATTTTCTTTAATAATATGGTCCCTTAGGACCAGAGAGATGGCTTAGCTGTTAAGAACACTTGTTTATGCAGAGGACTAGGGTTTAATTCCAAGCACCCACATGGCAGCTCACAATCATCCATAGATCCAGCACCATGAGGTCCAATGCCCTCTTCTAACCTCAGTGGGACTCATTCAAACAAAACACTCACATGCAAAAACTGAAATGAATAAATCTTTTAAAACTTAAAAAAGAAGCGCATAGCCCCTGGTAAGCTGACCATGCTCTAGTGGAAGTCTGCACACCTCAGAATATATGGGCAATAATAATTTAACTTAGTGGACGTAAAAGAAGAAAATGACACAGATTTGGGAGGTTATAGAAGGGGGTTGGATCTGGAAGGAATTGGTGGAGGGGGTCAATAAGATTAAAATAAATTTTATGGAATTCTCAAAGAATTAAGAAGCCATTTATAAATAAAATAAGTCAACAATAAAAAGAATTGTAAAATATAATAAATAAAAATAAAATTAGATATGATGTAAGAAATTCTGCATGTGTATGAAGTTACTGAAGAATAAATGAGAAAAAGGAAATGATACTCATTTGGTATGATTTACTGATTACTGTGAACTTTTGCCGCTCTTCTGATCTAGTACAAGCATGAACAAATTATCATATATATATATATATATATATATATACATATACATATATATATGTTTTTTTCAATCATCAGTATTTAAGCTCAACTATTGATAATTTTCAGTACTCATATCTCCAAATTTTTGACATCTTCAGAGCAATATTTTGTATTTGCTCAGCAATCCAATCAGCAAATTCTTTTCATTTTAACTTGTCTAAATTGAAGAGTTTCACCTACATACAAGAATTCAGCAACACGATGCTGTTAACTCTCCTAGTTTACTCTTCATGTTAATCATTGTTATTGCTCACCAATTTCCTGAAAGGGTTGTCCTCTGTCTCACTAGAAAAGGCCAAAGTATGCCAGTGATAATTAAAACTATCTGAAGAAAAATAGATCCTAAATGAAAGGATAATCAGGAGCTTATTTTAGTATTTATAATTATTGCCATCACCCTTCCTCTTTTGCTGGAAGCAGAGTCTCAGTGTGTAACTATGGATGGACTGTAACTAACAATGTAAATCAGTCTGGTACTGAATTAATGGAGATTCGCCTGTCTCTGTCTCCTAAGTCTGGGTTAAATGTTTCACATTTTTAATATTAAAGAAATAAGTGTGTGTGTGTGTGTGTGTGTGTGTGTGTGTGTGTGTGTAGGTGTGTAAGTGTGTAGGTGTGTATGTGCATATGTGTGAAGGTACATAGGGAGTGTAGAGGTGGGTTTTGAATTCTCTGTAGCTGGAGTTATAAGCCTGACATGGGTGCTGGGAATCAAGTTCTGGTCCACTGCAAGAGCTGCATGCACTCTCAATTTCTAAGCCATCCCTCAAGGACTATCTCATTAAGGACTATCTCAAAATAACATAAAACTAATTTCATCTAATCACATAAACAAACTAAACAAATTACATTATGTGATCATAAATCAAAATAGCGTATGTTATAGGAACTAAAAACTTTGGAGAGAAGAAAACTCATCAAAGTAAAAGATAAGCATGCAAATACAGAAGTAAATCCAATAAAATAACACAAGGGAGGTCTGTAACACATGTTCTAATAGATCTTAATAATAAAAGCCCAGAGTCAAATATTAGGGGGTGAAAGCTGAATGATCTGAGAAGTAGAGCAGCCAGCCACTAGAGCTCTTACCTCTATGAAATCCTCAGACTGAAAAGATACTGACCTCCTGTTTCCTCCCTCCTTATTACTTTCTCTCTCCACCCAGCCATATCATTTCTTGTCTGTCTGTACAGACCTCCAGACTTCTGTTGTAAACTAGTGGCTAACCTCTCCCTCTGATTCAGGCAAGCTTTATGTGTTAAGACTATAAACAAGATATCACTACAGAGTCCAAAAGCAAGCAAGAGAAAAGGGAGAAGACATAACAGAGATGTATATGCTATAGTTGATGATTGATAGTAGAAAATCTAGTATTAGATTATTTATGGGATTAATACAAAGCAATTATAATTAATGTGATAGTTGTTTTTAGATCAAAATAATAGACTCAAGTACAATGGAGGCAAATTTTTAAGGAAAATCGGGGGAGGTCTTGAGTATGAATTTTCCATCTTTTATTATCCTGCTAATCAAATTCTAAAGTAGTATATAATATGCTGCATCAGCATATTATTTGGATTAACTTGTATTTAACTCAGCTGCAAAAGATAACCAGTGACACATGAACATAGCCATAATAGGGTATTGGAACCTATAAAAATGTAATACACTATAAATGTACTATATAAACTATAGTACTATAAAAACTAATGCTGCCACCATGCAAATATGATAAGAAAATCATTCAAAGCTTCATAGTGTATGGTAGTATTTTATGGCCCTAGATAGCCATCAGTGAAAACCAGTACCATAATTTCTTAATCCTTTCTATACTGCACATAGGCACACAACACACATATTACCCAGTCCTTCCTGATTTCTATCCCCTATAGTCTTGAATGTAGGACTTCAAATCCAATGAACTGAAGTTTAACCTACTCACCAGCTTCTGAAAACTGTCATATTCCAAATTCTCACCTTAATACAGACAGGCATTAGTTCTCCTCTTTTTCTGCAATCTGACAATATTTCTGTCATAAACATGAATGTTTGAGGGATGACTGTACTACTTAAATTCACCTCAGCTTTGTCTCCTCCCTTCTAATGCTCCACTTTCACAAGACTTCTTTGCTGAGGTCTGAGATCTGATAATATTTAAAAAGAGAGTCTTGGCATGACTTTTTATAAAATATATGATGATGTTTGTATCTATGTGATGAGATAAATGTCTGATGTATATCTGTTAGCAAGAACCTAGAAAAAAAAACTGGCTGAGAACATGCTTGGGTGTGTTATTTCAGCAACTAATTGATAAAGCTTTGTCTGGAAATTTGGTCTGCTGTAGTAGAACATAAAATTCAGGAGCAAATTTCTAAAGAAGTGCTTGGTCATTATACATTCTGAAGTTTAATGTTCCTCCTATTTATATTCCAAAAGATCTGTTTGTTATTCTGTGTGCAAGGTATGTATTGTTAATAATTTGATTAATAAAATATGTCAAAATCCTGAAACAGCCTATTCTTTGATATCAGAGGCATTAAGAATATTGAAGACATATTGTGTCTTCTTATAAAATTTCAGAAAATGGGACAATGCTTTGGCTGTTGATTTCTTCAATAGTACCTGAGTCAAAGATAATTCTTAGTTTATGATTTTTCAGTAATCTCGTGGGCAACCATTCAGCATACCAATGGCACTGCAAGAGAAGGTTATTCAAAAATAGCTTCCAGTCAGCTACATTTTTTAACCAAACAGAAACACTAATTAAAACGAAAACATCTTTCATCCATCTGTGATGTCGGACTTTATTTTTCAGAATATATTTTTTCAAGCTCTTTCTGACTAGGCACAACATTTGATTACATTTGTACCTTTAATCTGTGTGTCAGTACAGAAATGAATCAAATGAGCCTTTGACCTCCTTCAAAATAATTGCCTGTGCAGTGATTTCTAGAAGCTAATAAAAACCATGGTAGAGATAAGGCACAAGGAAAAAAGGAAAGGCTAGATAAATACTATCTTTAGAATTGAATTCTTTCAGCAGAACCTAGAAACAGCAAGTGCCATGATGAGGAAAAAATAATAGGTAGTCATTTATTCCTTTTCTCATTGTGTGAAATTCATGAAGTATTTAATCCAATGACATGTTTCTGTTCCTGATTGACTACTTAGGTAAAGATTATAAAAATAATGACTAGTAAAATGCTTTCCCTGCTATAACCTTCAAACTCAATTTTTATTTTAGGCCATTTTTCCCTAGTAACTCATGTAACAAACATAAATTATTGTATGTAGTTTTCTTTACACATCTGTTCATACTCACATCTTATTCATTCGTTTTCTCTCTTCTTCTCAAAGTTTGTGAAAACACTTGAGAAAGATACACTTTATGTGAACCACTTCCAACAAATGGAAATTATCAGTGGTATTTATGCTTGGCAGATTACTATCTAAGTCAAGCAGTTTATTGTCAAAAATAAAATCTGTGTTTCTCTTCCTTAGTAAACGTGCTGCAAGTAAAAACACTTCTACACTGAAATAAATTTAGAATTCTGTAAAGTTCCAAATAATTAATAAAATACTGTAAAGTAAAAATAACATCTATCCTACTTTACAGAATTTATTCTAATGACATAAGCATGAAAAAAATAAAGACTTCTTCATTTGGGAGATAGTGACAAGCCCCATAATAGGCTGTACAATCCCAGGCAGTCATCTCAAAATATGTATTCATATAAACAATACTAAATGGACTCAGAAGGATATTTATCTATACATATGTAAATATATGTATATATACACACATATATATGTAAGAATAATAACTAAAGGAGAGATCATAAATTTGAAAGAGGGAATGGGAGAAATTAGAAGGAATGAGAGAACAGAGGGAGCAGTGACAATGATGTAAATGGAGAACTCATGCATGAGATTCTAAAAATAAATAAATTTTAAAACACATGCACTTCTACAGTGTTAGAGATATACAATTCCAAAGAACAAATAAAATATTTTAAGTAAAATTAACCATGAGCCTATTTCACTGAATTTATTTTAAGAACATAACTTGAAAATAAACAAAAAGTTTTCTATATTTTTGAGACAGTTCTCACACTAATGAAGGATGGTCCAGAACTGATTACATAGTGCAGGTTAACATCAAACTCACAGTAGTCATCTTGTGTCATCTTCAGTGGTACTGATGTTACAAACATGAGCTACTACATAAAGTAAATAAACTCTACGTCAGAGATAGTGATCAAAGGTTTATGTGTAGTAGGAGACATTTTTTTTAAACAGTAGGAGACATTTTTTAAACAGTAAATATGTTTACTAAACAATGGTGCAGGTATTTGACTTTAAAATCACTCTTGCTTCTAGTCTTATATAGGAAAAAAGAATATAACCAAACATATAAACATATTATTCAAATTTCCCAGAATAAAGGCTACATAATGGTAGAAATGTGATGGTACTTAATGTGGTGTTTTTCTGGTGAGACTATGAAACTCTTTTTTGGAGTGCTAGGGAAAGGAAATTCACAGTTTTAATAAGAGAGATAAAAATAACATTTCAACATCTATGCAATATCAAAGATAAAGCTGGACACCAGAGAACAAGCTCAAAGACAGATTTTAATCAGTCATAATTATTGTTGAAGGAAAATAAAAAGATTACAGTGTGACCTGAATTAAACTTTCATTCATAAATGGGTAACTTGATTTACATTCAAATGAAATCGTGAATTGGGTATTACAGTGGCTCAGTTGACTCAAGAAAGTTTAACACTGCAAAGAGAAAGTCCATGAAAGTGTATCCTGACCAAATACACCTGCTTTCTGGGAATCCTCAGTCAGGAATTTTTCTTCTCACTGAGAGTTGGAGAGAGAGAGAGTACTTATCCTCAGGAGGTATTTAGAACAAATGATACATTTTTAATGGCCTTGATTTTTTTTCCCTGGCAGGCAATTTCAAGGGAGCTCGAGTTATTTTAGGAAGGCAGCTCTGAGCTATTAGAGAATGATGTTAGTGTTTTCTTCAAGTTCTCCTAGACTCAAACTGAGGCTTAGACAAAAGTGCTCATAGGACTCTATGAGCATTTGTCCAAGGAGAAAATCATTGATAATCAGTGAATCTGATCATTTTATCATTACAGGACACATGCTTCTTCCCACTTCAAAAGCTATCACAAAATGTACTAACCTAAAGTGGGAGTTGAATAGCCAATTCAGGGAATGTTTATTAATCTCTCTGATATTCAAACGACATTATCCATCACTTGCTCTTCCCCCCACAGTTCTTAGAGCTGTCTATTGTAAGCACTTGATGTATATGTCAGGATCCTAGAGAGACTGAAACAAGAACATGGAGCATATATCAAACAAATGCTTCCCTTAACATATGCAATTTTTTGTAAGAGTCCTAATAGGTTTATGTAAACTCTCAATTTAAAAATATGTTATTTACTCACATTTTGTGTTTTCTTAGCTAGAAAATTTTTTAAATTTTATCCTTTTTACATATTTATTGAGCTATTGAGCTATGGTTTTTCCCTACTCCCCTTCTCTCTCCCTTCCTATCCTTTCCCCACCCCCCATGCACCCAATTTACTCAGGAGATCTTGTCTTTTCCCCTTCCTAGGCAGATCCATGATGGGGGATGTCCTTCTGTATATATGTTTCTCTTACTGGTTGATGAATAAAATACTGATAGGCTAGTAGCCAGGCAGGAAATATAGACTGGGTTACCAGATGAAGAGAATGCTGGGGAGAGAAGACAGAGAGAAGCCACCAGAGAAACACCATGCTGCCGAAGGAGTAACGTGAGGGATTATGGGTAAGCCACAGCCTCATGGCAATATATAGATTAACAGAAATGGGTTAATAATAAAGAGAGAGCTAGCCAGTAAGAAGCCCTAGCCATTGGCCAAACAGTTTAATAATATGTCTCTGTGTGCTTATTTGTGTGTTTATTTGTGGCTGCGGGGCCAGGCAGAAGAGAAGCTTTAGTCTGCAGATCCATATATGTCTCTCTCAGACTCATCTTTGTTACCTACATTCTCTGGGGTTGTGGCCTGCAGACTGGCTGTCCTTTACTTTATGTCTAATATGCACATATGAGTAAGTACATACTGTGTTTGTCTTTTTGGGTCTGGGTTACCTCGCTCAGGATGGCTTTTTCTAGTTCTGTGTATTTGCCTGAAAATTTCATTTTAAATTTATTTTTATTTAAATTAGAAACAAGCCTGCTTCACATGTCAATCCTACCTCCCTCTCCTACCCTTCCTCTATCACCCCTTACCAACCCTCCCAACCTCCACCCCATTTCCCCTCCGTGTCCCAGGGAGGGTGAGGCCCTCCATGGGGGATCCACAAAAAGTCTGTCATATCCTCTGGGGCAGGGCCTAGACCCTCTCCCATGTGTCCAGGCTGAGAGAGCATTCCTCCACAGGGGATGGGCTCCTAAAGTCCATTCCTATGCCAGGGATAAATACTAATCTACTACCTGAGGCCCCATAGATTGCTGAGGCCTCCTCACTGACACTCATGTTCAAGGGGGTCTGGATCAGTCCCATGCTGGCCTCTCAGCTATCAGTCGGGGGTCCATGAGCTCCCCCTTGTTCAGGTCAGTTCTTTCTGTGGGTTTCACCAGTCCAGTCTTGTTTTTTTTCCCTCACTGAAAACTGAGTAGTACTCCATTGCATAAATGTACCACATTTTCCTTATCCATTCTTTGATTGAGGGGCATCTAGGTTGATTCCATGTTCTGGCTATTACCAATAATGCTGCTATGAACATAGCTGAGCAAATATTCTGGTGGTGTGAGTGTACATCCTTTGGGTATATGCTCAAAAGTGGTACTGCTAGGTCTTGAGGTAGAATCCCAATTTGCTGAAAAAATGCTATACTGACTTCCAAAGTGGCTGTATAGGTCTGCACTCCCACCAGCAATCGAGGAGTGTTCCCCTTATTCCACATCCTCTTCAGCATAAGCTATCATCAGAGTTTCTGATCTTGGCCATTCTGACGGGTGTAAGATGGTATCTCAGAGTTGTTTCGACTTGCATTTCTCTGATGACTAAGGATGTTGAGCATTTCCTTAAGTGCCTCTTGGCTATTTGAGATTCCTCTGTTGAGAATTCCCATTTTAGATCTGAACCCCATTTTGTTGAATTATTTGGTGTTTTGATGTCTTGTTTCTTGGGTTCTTTGTATATTTTAGAGATCATTTTTTGTCAGATGTAGGGTTGGTGAAGATCTTTCCTCATTATGTAAGCTGCTGTTTTGTCTTGTTGGCCATGTCCTTTGCTTTACAGAAGCTTCTCAGTTTCAGGAGGTCCCATTTATTAATTGTCGATCTCAGTGTATGTGCTTCTGGTGTTATATTTAGGAAGTAGACTCCTGTGCCAATATGTTCATGGCTACTTCCCATTTTCTCTTCTATGAGGTTCAGTGTGGTTGGTTTTGTGGTGAAGTGCTTGACCAATTTAGACTTTAGTTTTGTTCATGGGGATAGATATGTATCTATTTGCATTCTTCTGTATGTCGACATCCAGTTATGCCAACACCATTAGTTGAAGATGCTTTCTTTTTTCTTTTGTATAACTTTACTTCTTGGTCAAAAATCAGGTGTTCAGAGGTGTGTGGATTGATATCAGTGTCTTTGAATTGATTCCATTGATCCTTTTGTCTGTTTTTATTCCAATACTAAGCTGTTTTCATTATTGTAGCTCTATAGTAGAGTTTGAAGTCAGGTGTGGTGATGTTTCCAGAAGTTCCTTTATTGTACAGGATTGTTTTGGCTATCCTGTTTTTGTTTTGTTTTGTTTTGTTTTTCCAAATGAAGATGGATACTGTCCTTTCCAGGTCTGTGAAAAATTTTCCTGGGATTTTGATGTGTTTTGCATTGAATCTGTAGATTGCTTTTTGGTAAGATTGACATTTTTACTATCTTAATCCTACCTATACAAGAGCATGGGAGATCTTTCCATTTTCTTATGTCTTCTTTAATTTATTTCTTTAAAATCTTAAAATTTGCATCATACAAGTTTTTCACGTTTAGTTACAGTTGCCCTAAGATATTTATGTTATTTGGGGATATTGTAAAGGATGTTGTTTCACTGATTTCTTTCTCAGCCCATTTATGATCTGTATACAGGAGGTTTACTGATTTTTTTTAGTTAATCTTGTATCTTGCTTCATTACTGAAGGTGATCATCAGTTGCAGTAGTTCTCTGGTAGAATTTTTGGAGCCACTTATGTATACTATCAAAAGTTTAACTTCTTTTCAAATTTGTATCACCTTGATCTCCTTTTGTTGTGTTATTGCGCTAGCTAGAACTTCAAGTACTATATTGAATAGATATGAGAGGGTAGACAGCCTTGTCTTTTTCCTGATTTCAGTGGGATCATTTTGAGTTTCTCTTCATTAGGTTGATGTTTGTAGTTGGCTTGCTGTATATTGCCTTTAATATGTTTAGGTATGTTCCTTGTATCTCTATTCTCTCTAAATACCTTTATTATGAAGGAGTGTTGGATTTTGTTGAAGGATTTTTCAGCACCTAGTAATATGATAATATGTTTTTTTCTTTCGCTTTGTTTATATGGTGGATTACATTGATGGATTTTTTTATGTTGAATGATTCCTACATCTCTGGGATGAAGCCTACTTGGTCATAGTGGATGGTTTTTTTCCTATGTTCTTGGATTTGATTTGCCAGTATTTTATTGAATATTTTTGCATCAATGTTCACGAGGGAGATTGGTCTGTAATTCTCTTTCTCAGTTGTGTCCTTGTATGGTTTGGGTATCAAGGTAATTGTAGCCTCATAAAAAGAGTTTGAAAATGTTCCTTCTATTTATATTATGTGGAACAATTAGAAGAGTATTCGTTTTAGCTGTTCTTTGAAGTTCTGGTAGGATTCTGCACTAAAACCTTCTGGTCCTGGGCTTTTTTGGTTGGGAACTTTTGATGACTGTTTCTTTTACTCTAGGAGATATAGATCTATATTGTTTATCTGGTCTTGATTTAATTTTGGTATGTGATACTTATCCAGAAAATTGTCCATTTCCTTAAAATTTTCCAATTTTGTGAAGTACAGGTTTTTGAAATATGACTTAATGTTTCTCTGGATTTCCTCAGTGTCTGTTGTTATGTCCCTGTTTTCATTTTTAATTTTGTTAATTTGGAAATTCTCTCTCTGCCTTTTCATTAGTTTGAATTAAGGTTTGTCTATCTTGTTGATTTTTTCCAATAAACAACTCTTTGTTTCATTGATTCCTTGTATTGCTTTCTTTGTTTCTATTTTATTATTTCAGCCCTCAATTTGATTATTTCAAGCCATCTACTCCTCCTCGGTGTATTTGCTTCTTTTTATTCTAGAGCTTTCAGTTGTGCTGTTAAGTCATTAGTTGGGGTATTCTGCAGTTTCTTTATGTAGGCACTTAGTGCTATGAACTTTCCTCTCAGCACTGCTTTCAAAGTGTCCCATAAACTTGGGTATGTTGTGCCCCCATTTTCTTTCTTATTTCCTCCTTGGCCCTGGGGTAATGCAATTGAACATTGTTCAATTTCCATGAATTTGTAGGCTTTCTGCAGTTTGTGTTGCTGCTGGATTGTGACATTAAACAGTTTGTAGGCCACAGAACATGAAGGCCGACCTATAAGAATTACACTGGACTTCTCAGTGGAAAAAATAAAAGTCAGAAGGTCCTGGTTAGGCATTATGTAGACACTAAGAAACCATGGATACCAGCTCAGACTACTATATTCTGCAAAGCTTTCAATCACCATAGATGGAGAAAACAAGATATTCCATGGCAAAACCAGAGTTAAATGATACATATTCACGAATCCAGCCCTATAGAAAGTACTGGAAGAAAAACTCCAACCCAAGCTACACTCACAAAAACACAGGCAATACATAATCCCACACTAGCAAATCCCTAAGAAGAGAAATACAGACATAATTCCACCAACAAGAACAAAAACAAAATGACAGGAACCAGCAATCACTGGTCAATATTATCCCTTAGTATCAATGGACTCAATTCACCTATAAAAAGACACAGGCTAACAGGATGGATAAGAAAACAGAATTCATTTATCTGCTGCATACAAGAAACATACCTCAAGTTCAAAAGACAGATATTACCTCAGAGTAAAGGGTTGGGAAAGTTTTTTACTATCAAATGGACCTAAGAAACAAGTTGGTGTATCCTAATATCTAATAAAACAGACGACAAACTAAAATTAATCAAAAAAAAAGATGAAGAGGGTCTCTTCATATTCATCACAAGAAAAATCCATCAGGATGAAATCTCAATTCTGAACATCTTTGTACCAAATACAATAGCACCTTCATTTGTAAAAGAAATATAGCTAAAGCCTAAATCACACATCAAGCCCTACACACTAAGAGTGGGAGACTTCAACACTCCGCTCTCACCACTGGACAGGTCTGCCAGACAGAAACTTAACAGAGAAATAAAGGAGCTAACAGATGCTAAGCTCAAATGGGCCTAAAGGCATCTATAGAACATTCCACCCAAACACAAAAGAATATACCTTCTTCTGAGTAACCCATGGAACTGTCTCTAAAATTGACCACATTTTCAATAACAAAGCAAACCTCAACAGATACAAAAAAATTGGAATAACCCCCTGTATCTTAACGGATCACCATGGCTTAAAGTTAGAATTAAAAAACAACACTAATTGCAGAAAGCACATAAACTTATGGAAAGGGAATTTTTCATTTCTTCTCTAAGGTCTTCAATCATTTTCTTAAAGTTATTTTTTGTTTGTTAACAATTTCCTAAGTTTCTAATTTATTTCAATTTTATTTTATTTTGTTTTTTTATTAGTTCAAACTGGGAACAAGCTTGCTCCACAAGTCAATCCCTTCTCCCTCTCCCTCCCCCAACCCCCAGTAATACCCCAACCCACCCTCCTCTGCCCCCCAGGGAGGGTAGGACCCCCCATGGGGGCTCCCTAATGTCCACTACCTCATCCTGGGCCAGGCCTTGGCCCTCTCCCATGTGTCCAGGCCAAGAGAGTATCCCTTCAATTTGGATGGGCTCTCAAAGTCCTTTCTTACACCAGGGAAAATACTGATCCACTACCAGGTACCCCATAGAGTACCTAGGCATCCTCATTGACATCCATATTCACAGGTCTGGATCAGTCCCATGCTGTCCTCCCAGACAGTAAGTTCAAGCCAGCTGATCCTGTGGGTTTCAGCAGCCTGGTCCTGACCCCTTTGATCTTCATTCCTCCTTCTCTGCAACTGGGTTCTGAGTTCAGTTCAGTTTATAGCTGTGGGTGTCTGCCTCTGCTTCCATCAATCACAGGATGAGGGATTTAGGATGGCATACAAAGTAGTCATCAGTATCATTATAGGGGAAAGGAATTTAGGGTGGCCTCTCCACCATTGACTGGATTGTCAGTTGGTGTCATACTTGTAGATCTCTGGAAATCTCCATAGTGCCAGATCTCTCCTCAGACCTATTATGGCTCCTTCTGTATGGTATCTCCCATCCTGCTCTACTCTATTCTTCCCATGATTCATGCTTTCTGTACCCCCATTTCATCTTCTCCCCACCTCTTCTACTTCTCTCATTCTGCCATCTCCCTCTTCCCTATCTCATGCTCCCAATTAGCTCAGGTGATCCTGCCCCTTCCCATTCTCCAGGGTCCATGCATTTTTCTCTTAGAGTCCTTTTGTTTCCTAGTTCCTTTGGTGAGGAGGATTGTAGGCTGGTAATCCTTTGCTCTATGTCTAAAATTCATATCTGAGTGAGTACATACCATGTTTGTCTTTTTGTGACTACATTACCTCACTCAGGAAGGTTTCTTGTAGTTTCATCCATTGGCCTTCGAATTTCAAGATTCCATTGTTTTTTTTTTTTGCACTGAGTAGTATTCCATTGTGTAAATGTACCACATTTTCTCTATCCATTGTTCATTGAGGGCCATCTAGGTTGCTTCCAGGTTCTGGCTATTACAAATAATGCTGCTATAAACATAGTTGAACATATGTCCTTGTTGGATGAATGTGCATTATTTCTGTGTATGCCCAAGAGAGGAATTGCTGGATCTTGTGGTAGACTGATTCCTATTTTCCTGAGCAACCACCATACTGATTTCCAAAGTGATCTTACAAGTTTGCTCTTCCACCAGCAATGGAGTGTTCCTCTTTCTCCACATCCTCTCCAGCATAGACTGTCATTGATGTTTTTGATTTTAGTCATTCTGGCAGGTGTAAGATGGTATCTCAGAGTTGTTTTGAGTTGCATTTCTCTGATGGCTAAGGATTTTGAGCACTTTCTTAAGTGTCTATCAGCCATTTTAGATTCCTCTGTTGAGAATTCTCTATTTAGTTCTGCACCCCACTTTTTAATTTCATTGATTGGTGTTTTGGTGGTGAGCATCTTGAGTTCATTGTATATTTTGGAAATCAGCGCTCTGTCAGATGTGGGGTTGGTGAAGATCTTTTCCCATTCTGTGGGCTGTCATTTTGTCTTACTGTGTCCTTTGCCTTACAGAAGCTTCTCAGTTTCAGGAGGTTCAATTTATTAACTGCAGATCTCAATGTCTGTGCTACTGGTGTTATGTTCAAGAAGCGTTCTCCTGAACCAATTTGTTCAAGATAATCTCCCACTTTTTCTTCTAGAAGGTTCAGTGTGGCTGGATTAATGTTGAGATTTTTGATCCATTTGGACTTACATTTTCTGCAAGGTGATAAATATGTATCTATCAGCAATCTTCTGCATGTCTGAATTCAGTTGTGCCAGCACCATTTGTTGAAGATGCATTCTTTTTTCCATTGTATAGATTTAGCCTCTTGGTAAAAAATCAGGTGGTCATAGGTGTGTGGGGTAATATCAGGGTTTTCAATTTGATTCCATTGGTCTGTCTATTTTTGTGCCAATACCGAGCTGTTTTCAGGACTATGGCTCTATAATAGAGTTTGAAGTCAGGGATGGTGATGCCTCCAGAAGTTCCTTTATTGTATAGGGTTGTTTTGGCAATCCTGGGTTTTTTGTTTTCCCATATAGAGTTGAGTATTGTTCTTTCAAGGTCTGTGAAGAACTGTGTTGGGATTTTGATGAGGATTGCATTGATTTTGTAGATTGCTTTTGGCGAGATTGCCATTTTTACTATGTTGATCCTATCGAAGAGCATGGGAGATCTTTCCATTTTCTGGTATCTTCTTTACATTCTTTCTTTAAAGACTCAAAGTTCCTGATTTTATAGGAATAGCTTTGAGTTTCTCTCCATTTAATTTGATGTTGGCTGTTGGCTTACTATATATTGTTTTTATTATGTTCAGGTGTGTTCCTGTTATTCCTGATCTCTCATGACCTTTATCATGAAGGGATGTTGGATTTTGTCAAAGGTTTTTCCAGCTACTAGTGAGATGACCATGTGGTTTTTCTTCTTCAGTTGTTTTATATGGCGGATTACATTGATAGATTTTCAAATGTTGAACAAAAACCCTTCATGCCAGGGTTGAAGCCTACTTGATCATGTTGGATGATTTTTCTTATATGTTCTTGGATTTGGTTTGCCAGTATTTTTATCTTTTTTATATGAATTACAAACAAGATTGAATTAGATGGCAATCCCAGTTCCCTTCTCCCTCCCTTCCTCCCCTACCATCTCCCCCAACTAAAACCCTACCTATCACATATCCTTTCTTCTATTCTACACCTGACTCAACCTTTCTGCTCCCTCATGACCTCTGCATCCTTCCTCTTCTTCCCTTCTCATTCTCGTAGCTCCCTCTCCCCCTTCCCATTCTCTCAATTTGCCCAGGCGATCGTGACCCTTTCCCCTTCTACAGGGGACAAAGTTTGTCTCTTTTAGGGTCCTCCTTGAGGTTTGCCAGTATTTTATTGAGTATTTTGCATCTATGTTCATGAGGGATATTGGTCTGTAGTTCTCTTTCTTAGTTGTGTCTTTGTGTGGATTGGGTACCAAGGTAATTAGAGCCTCATATAAAGAGTTTGGCAATGAACCTTCTGCTTCTATTGTGTGGAACAATTTGATGAGTATTGGTGTTAGATCTTCTTTGAATTTCTGGTAGAATTCTGCACTGAAGACATCTGGCCCTGGGCTTTTATTTGTTGAGAGATTTTGATGACTTCTTCTAATTAATTAAAGGTTGTAGGTCTGCTAAAGTTGCTTATCTGTTCTTGATTCAATTTTGGTAAGTGATATCTGTCCAGAAAATTGTCCATTTGCTTTAAATTTTCAAATTTTATGGAGTACAGGTTTTCAAAGTATGACCTGAAGATTCTCTGGATTTCCTCAGTGTCTGTTGTTATGTCCCCTTTTCATTTCTGATTTTGTTAATTTGCATGATCTCTCTCTGCCTTTTGGTTAGTTTGGATAAAGGTTTGTCTAACTTGTTGATTTTCTCAAAGAACCAACTCTTTGTTACATTGATTCTTTGAATTGTTTTCATTGTTTCAACTTTATTGATTTCTGCCCTCAGTTGTATTATTTCCTGGCATCTACTCCTCCAGGGGGAATTTGCTTCCATTTTTTTCTAGAGCTTTCAGCTGTGATGTCAGCTCTCTGGTGTGACTATTCTCCAGTTTCTTCATGTGTGCAATTAGAGCTATGAACTTTCCACTTAGCACTGCTTTCAAAGTGTCCCATAAGTTTGGGTATGTTGTGTCCTCATTTTCGATGAATTCTAGGAAGTCTTTAATTTCTTTCTTTGTTTCTTCCTTGACCCAGGAATGGTGCAATTGCGTATTATATGACAGTCTACATAAGTGACCTGAAAAACACTACCAGGGAAATTCTACAGCTGATAAAAACTGTCAGCCAAGTGTCAGGATACAAGATTAACTCAAAAAATCAGTAGCCCTACTATATATGGATGATAAATATGCACAGAAAGAAATCAGAGAAACATCACACTTTACAGTTGCCACAAACAACATAAAGTACCATGAGGTAACACTAACTAAAAAAAGTGAAAGACTTGTGTCATAAGAATTTTGATTCGTTAAAGAAAGAAAGAATATACCAGAAAATTGAATGATCTCCCATGTTCTTAGATAGGTAGCATCAACATAATAAAAATCTTGCCTAAAACAATGAAATCCCCATCAAAATAGCAGCACAATTCTTCATAGACCTTGAAAAAACAATTCTCAACTTTATATGGAGAAACAAAAGACCCAGGATAGCCAAAACAACCCTGTACAATAAAGGAACTTCTGGAGGCATCACCATTCCTGGTTTCAAGCTCCATTATAGAGCTGTAGTCCTGAAAACAGCTTGGTATTGGCACAAAAATAGACAGGTAGATCACTGGATTAGAGTTGAAAACCCTGCTATTAGCCTGCACACCTATGAATGCCTGATTTTTTACAAAGAAGCCAAAGATATACAATGGAATAAAAAAATGCATCTTCAACAAATGGTGCTGGAATAACTGGATGGTGGCACATAGATAGATCCATGTCTATCACCATGCACAAAACTTAAGTCCAAATGGATCAAAGAGCTCAACATAAACCCAGCCACACTGAACTTATTAGAAGAGAAAGTAGGAAATACCCTTGAATGAATTGGACAGCTTCCTGAACATAATACCAGTAGCACAGACACTGAGATCCACAGTTAATAAATGGGACCTCCTGAAACTGAGAGGCTGCTGTAAGGCAAAGGACACAATCAATAAGACAAAACAACAGTCCACTGATTGGGAAAAGATCTTCACCAACCCCACATCTGACAGAGGGCTGATCTTCAAAATTTACAAAGAACTCAAGAAGCTAATCTCCAAAACACCAAATAATACAATTAAATGTGGGGTACAGAACTAAATAGACAATTCTTAATAGAGGAATCTAAAATGGCTGAAACACACATAAGAAAGTGTTCAACATCCTTAGCCATCAGGGAAATGCAAATCAAAAAAACTGATATACCATCTTACACCTGACAGAATGCTAAAATCAAAAACACCAATGCCAGTTTATGCTGGAGAGCATGTGGAGAAAGGGGAACACTCCTCCTCTGCTGGTGGGAGTGCCAACTCATACAGCCACTTTGGAAATCTGTATGGCGATTCCTCAGGAAAATGGCAATGACTCTGCCACAAGATCCAGCAATTCCACTCTTAGGCATATACCCAAAAGAAGCACATTCCTACAACAAGGACATCTGTGCATCTATGTTCATAGCAGCATTATTTGTAATAGCCAGGACCTGGAAACAACCTAGATGCCCCTCAACTGAAAAATTGATAGAGAAAATGAGATACATTTACACAATGGAGTACTACTCAGTAGTAAGAAAAAATAATGGAATCTTGAAATTCTCAGGCAAATGGATGGAACTAGAGGAAACCATTCTGAGCAAGGTAACCTAGTCACAAAACGATAGGCATAGTTTGTACTCATTCATATGTGGATTTTAGACATAGAGTAAAGGATTGCCAGCTTGCAGCCCAGGCTGCCAGAGAGGCTGGTAAACAAGGAGGACCCCAAGAAAGATATACATGGTCCCCTGGAGAAGGGGAAAGAGACAAGATCTCCTGAGCAAATTGGGATCATGGGGGGAGGCGAGAGGGAACTAGGAGAATGAGAAGGGGAGAAGAAGAGGGGTGAGGAAGACATGATGGGACAGGGAGGTTGAGTTGGGGGAAGGACAGAAGAGAGCAAGATAAGACATAATATAATAGAGGGAGACATTATAAGTTCAAAGAGAAATCAGGCACTAGGGAAATGTCTGGAGAGCTACAAAGATGACACCAACTAACAATCTAAGCAACAGAGGAGAGGCTTCCTTAAATGCCCTCTTCTGATAATGAGATTACTATTTCATATGCCATCCTATAGCCTTCATCCAGCAGCTGGTGGAAGTAGAGGCAGATACCCACAGCTAAACCTTGAACTGAACTTGCTTCTAATTCATTAAGAGTTATAGATATGTTTCAGTTGCTTGTCTGATCTTGATTTGACTTTTTTATCAGTCATTTGAGATTCCTTTATTGAGAATTCCCTGTTTAGATCTGTACCCCATTTTTTTATTTTTTATGGATCATCTGCATTTAATTTCCTTTTTTGTTGCAGGTTTTATTTATTTATTTTTTTCATTCATTTATTTAGCTCATAAATAAATTCATGCACAATTATGATACACAATACAATATGTTCACAATGGCATGGCTAAATTAAACCAATTAACATGTCATATCACACATATTCATCATTTTTGTTTTGAGAACACTTAAAGTATACTATCTCACAACTTTTAAAATATAGCATATTGTTATCAACCATATTTATCATGCTCTCAGTAGACCTCAAGACTTCACAGAGTCCATGCCTCTTGTCCAACTGCAGTTTTATATCCTTAAACCAATCATTTTCCCATTGTTAAAAGACCCACATTGAAGCCTAATAGCCACAATTCTGCTCTCTGTTCCCATAAGTTCATCATTTCTAGGTTACACATAAAATTGAAATTGACTTTTTTAAAAGTGGTATGTGTCAAGAAAATCATTCATTTCGTTTAGATTTTATAATTTGGTGGAATACAAGTCTTTAAGGTAGAGCCTTATGATTCTCCAGATTTCTTCCGTATCCATTGTCATGTACCCATTTTCATTTGTAATTCTGTTGGTTTAGATATTCTTTCTCCAGATTTTAGTTAATTTGGCCAATGGCTTGTCAACCTTACTGATTTTTCTCAAATAACCAACTTTTTGTTTCACTGATATTTTTGTATTTTGTTGTTATTGTTTGTTTGTTTGTATTTAATTTATTTCAGCCCTGAGTTTACTTCTTGTTGCCTACCCTTTTTGTGTGAAATTTCTTTGTTGTTGTTGTTGTTATAGAGCTCTTGCATGTATTGGTAAGGTACTAGTATGAGATCTCTCTTAACAGAAATTGGAGAACATCACAGAAAATCACAACTGGACACAATGCAGAGATCAATGGATAATGTTGATCTCAGCCTCAGTCAATACATCCTCATCACAGCTCCTGCATCTCTGACTCAGGGAACATTCTGAATAAGGAGAATGATTTTAATATTCAGAATACAGGAAGTCTTCTGAGAAGCAGTCTCTCCTAGAAATGGCTACATAAAGAGTACTGGAACAATATCAATATCAATGGGCATGTTAACATAGAAGGGGAATATCTCATGGGATCCTATTACTAGACACGGTACTGCAGGCAACTATTAACTTCTGGGAGAAAGAAAGAATTAGCACCTCTTGGGCCTTTTTAATAGTAAGCCAGTGCAAAGTGGTCCACCTTAAAGCCACACAGACATAAACAACATTAGTGTGTGCATGCACATGCACATGTGTGTGTATGCAACGTACATATATATGTATGTAACAAATATAATAAATGAAAAAGAGACTGGCAGTGAGTGGGCGGAGGAGGCACATGGAAGGAGTTTATTAGTCATTATCTGGGAAGGCCTGCATGGAGTAGGGAGTTAGAAAAGGATGTAATTCTACTTCTCTTAAAATATTTTAATAAAGTAAACAAAGTGGAGTCCATACAAAATATGACATAATTCAGCAAAAACTCAGAAATTTAATCACAGCCAAACATGAACAGAAGGGAAGAAAGAAACTTTCAAGCTTTTGTTTTTCACTTGTTACTAAGATGCATTATACAACACAAAAATGGGAATTATAAAAATAAAAAATAATAAATAAATAAAGAAAACAAAAATAAAAAACACGAAAATGGGATAAGTTACTGTACCACTCTCCATCTACATAAAAATATGTATACTTCAAGTATTTCTTAAGACAACCTGAGTAGAGTTTTGCATTAATGGACTTGAATCAACTAAAGAAAGAATAATCTTGATCTGATATGTTAATGTTTTTATTTGGAAACATTTCTGATCATGTTTTTTACAGACACATAAGTGCTGTATCCAATATTAATGATCAGCTCTAGAAACAGATACATGCAGGCAACACTATACAGATTCATCAGGTTGTATTTATATGCTGATTTGTTTGTATACATATATAACAACAATAGTTTAAAATGATTAAGCTGTGAATTTGGGAGAGAGGAGTAGGACATGGGATGTACGGTAGTAGGGAGGAGAGGGAGTGGATAAATGATATGTTTTAAAAAAAGAGTTGCATCATCTTATGTATTTTCATCATAGCTTTTTACACTTCCTATATTAGTATTGACCTGGAATAATATTTTTCTAAAGCAGTCTTAATTATACTTTTTTAAAACTAAGCAGTGCATCTTTCTTAATAATGGCACAAATGGTTTCAAGATTCTAAGTCTCACACACAAAAGCCAATTTAATTCATTGTGTGACTGAAATATATTAGTAATACATTCTTTAAAATGGTAATAGAGGATATTTAAGATGTGGTTTGGAAAGGTCAATGAAAACTAGAACAAAATTTTAATCAAAGCCAGCATTAGGCAAAGCAGGTATGTGGAATAGTGTTCATAGTTAAAAGTCACTTTAGAGGCACTAGGAAAATAAAAGTGTTGGGCATAAATAAATTTAAATTAGTCTCAAGACAGATAGGACATCATGGGCTTGTTGGTCATGTCATCTTAAGAGTCTGAAGTAAGATCTTTTAAGCCTTTGAGTTTGAGGTTAGTCTGGGAAATACAAGAACACAATCTCTCTCTCTCTCTCCCTCTCTCTCTCTCTCTCTCTCTTTCAAAAACAAGGAAATTAAGTAGATATCTCTGTGTTTAATAGAAGAAAGGAAGACGTAGAAGGAAAATAGGTTTTTAACAACCACCAGGTGAGAAAATAGGCTATTTTCTCTCCTCAGTGACTTGCAGTATAACAGAATAATGATGATTACTTCAGAAGGCATCAGTGTAAGAGAAATTGTGGGTACCTTTGTATTAAAATAGATTTTGGTTAATTCACTAAAATTCTGGCTCTTACAGTGTCTTCTTTATGGTAAAAGATGGAATGTTTTATATGTATTCACAAGTTATGAGTGCTCCTTTCTACTTTATACAACTGCAACCCCTCCGTGTGTTATCTCGACCTTGACATCTTAACCACTTGATACACCACACTTCCATAAAATCACCTCTTCATATCCTGTGCTGTTTCTAGTGGCCCATTTAACTGGATAGCCAGGGTTTTCTTTCAAGGATCTTGACACTGAAGTGGGAGAAAAGCTATCACTTATCAATCATCTGCTCTAATTCTGCTCTTCAAACTAATGTGTTCCTTAAGATCATTAATGTTTCCCTTTATGTCGTCACCCCTTCATCTAGTCCTTAGCCACACTGCCTATCCCAGTTTCTGATGACAGGATCAGAAATCACCATCAAGTGGCCCTCACTGTCAACAACATCATTTGCCAGCTATCTCCATTGGGCTTCTTGACTAAGTTTGAATATCTTGCTTATCATTTGCCTCAGATTAAATAATGGTCTGAAGATCATCAAGTAAAAGGTTAAGGAACTACATTTATTCCTTTATGGAGTGTCTTTAGTCTAAGAAGGCATCTATTAGCGTAGATGATTCCATTATTAATCATACATGAAGTTTCTTGACTTTGATAAAAAAAAAACCCATTGAGGGGCATAGTAGCGCATAAATATTTTCTTCGATGTTCTGAAATCAGATTTTCAAAAATAAAAGTAAATTTTGTCTTATGTATGGAGAGAAGAGAGATTCATGAAACTTTAAAAATTGTGAGAAAATTTATCAGAAAAATAGCAAATAATACTCATGCACAAAATGCCTGAATTTACAATGAATAATATGCTGGGAAAACTGGAACTCCACATGCAGAAGAAATAAATTAGATAATTACCATCTATTACTCTGTACAAAAATCAATTAAAATGGAGAAACAATCTTAGCAAGTACCCTAAAATTCTGAAAGTATTAGGGGAAAATCCAGGGGAAACACTTCAAAATATAGGCAAGGCAAGCAATTTCTTAAAAATGACTCCAATATCTCAGGAAATAATACCAGGAATCAACAAATTGGATTCCATAAAATTAAATGTTTCTTCACAGAAAAAAAAACAGCAAGGGAATGGGGCAAGTCTTTGCTCTCTGGAATAATCTGCAAAGAACACAAAAACTAAATATCAAGATAAAAAAATGAAGAAACACACACACACACACACACACACACACATATATGGGAGATTGGAGAAAAGAGACTAGTAATATTTGAGTAAAGGATATTGTGGAGAAAGAGGAGGTTGGGTATG
This sequence comes from Cricetulus griseus, assembly GCF_003668045.3. NCBI lineage: Eukaryota > Metazoa > Chordata > Mammalia > Rodentia > Cricetidae > Cricetulus > Cricetulus griseus. Next base: position 59,265,210 of record NC_048604.1, read on the forward strand.
AATATGGTCAAAATACTTGAAACATTTTAAAGAAACTGTCTTAATAAAACCCAAACTATGTCCAATAAACATTGAGTCAGGAGAGAATAGAGGAGAGAAAGAAAAGAGGTATCATAATAGAGGGAGCCAATATAGGTTTGAAGAGAAATCTGGCACTAGAGAAATGTCCAGAGATCTACAAGATGACCCCAACTAACAATCTAAGCAATAATGGAGAGGCTAATTATATACCCTTCCTTGATAATGAGATTGATGACTACCTTATATGCCATCCTAGAGCCTTCATCCAGTAGCTGATGGAAGCAGAAGCAGACACCAACTGATGAGCAAAGGGGTCAAGAACAGGCTGGAGAGACCCACAGAAACAGCTGACATGAACATGGGGGAGCTCATAGACCCCAGACTGATAGCTGAGAAACCAGCATAAGACTGTTCCAGACCCCCTGAATGTGGATGTCAGTTTGGAGATCTGAGAAATCCATGAGGTCACTAGTAGTGGATCTGTATTTATCCCTAGTACATGAATGGACTTTGGGAGCCCACTCCACATAGAGGGATACTTTCTCAGCCTAGACAAATGGGGGAGGGTCTAGGCCCTACTCCAAATGATATGACCGACTCTGAAGATCCCACATAGAAGGCCTCCCACTCCCTACAGAACAGAAAGGGGATGGGAGGGGGAACGATGGAGGGCAGGGGAAGAGGGGAGGGAGATGTAACCGGGATAGACATAAAAAACAAGCTGGTTTCTAATTTAAATAAAAACATGTCAATAAAATGAAATATATATATATATATATATATATATATAATATATGAGTGGAAAATATTTGACATGTAAACACAGAAATGTTTACACTAGTTATCACTTGATAATAGACACACTTTAGTTTTTCTATTTATCTTTATAACTTATAAAAATAAAACATTTCTGAATGACAGTAACAAAATCTATGAGAAAGACAGTCATCATAGCACACACCTGTAATCACAGAACTTGAGGGACTGAAGCTGGAGGATCATTAAGTCCAATAACATTGTGACCCACACATTAAGAAGGTGTCTCCATAAAAACAACCATCTGCACCAAAACACAAGAAAAATGGCAATGCACAAAAAGGCTTAACATTATGTGTCTTTAGGAAATCACTACTGAAAAACCACTGAGATACTACTTCATACCTACTCAAATGGCTCTAATTATCATCTGTAAAATGCTTATAGTAAGTAGTGTTGACAAGGATATTGAGAAACTTGAACCATCATGCACTCCTGTAGAAATATCAAATGGTGCAGCCACTTTAAAAGCGAGCTTTGTAAATTTTCAAAAGTTTAATAATAGACCTAGGCATGTAGCTGTTGTTATCATATTTGATTAGCATGTCTAAGGCTTTCGGTTTGATCCCCAGTACTGAAAACAAACAATTTCCACGTAACTCAGCAATTTCATTCTAAAGACAGCACCCAAGAAAAAATTAAAATCACACACATTCACATAAAAATATGCATACAAACATTCAAATGAGCAATATTCATGAAAGAACAAAAGAGGAAACAACCTAACTGTTCATTATTTGATTAGTGAATAAGAAACATGTTTTTATTTATGCAATAGAAAATTATTCAAACATGGAAATGAATGATGCATAGATAACACTACAGTGTAATGGACCACTAAAATGTTATGCTTAATGAAAGAAGCCAAAGAAAAAGATTTGTAAGAAACCATAGGTATGAAATGTGATGGAGAAGCAATTTTTTTTTTAGCTACAGAAAGTAGGTTAGTGTTTGCCTCAGATTGTGGAGACAATAAAGGATGACTACTAATAGGTGAGGTATTTTATTTCAGTGTGTTGACAGTTTTCTGAAAATATTAAAGTAAAAAATGAGTACCTTGTAATTGTATATTTTTTAAATTAGAATGTACCTCAATATAATAATAAATCTATGGAGACAAAGTAGAATAAGGGATGTTTGACACCAGGACTAAGACAAGAAAGTGACTGTGAATAAATAAGAGTTTTGGAGGAGGTTGATGGCATTGGTATAAGTTAGACTGATGATAGCTGCACAACAGCAAATTTATTGAAAAGTATTGAATTGTTCAATTCAAATATGTGAATTTTATGATAAATAAAAAGTGCATTATAACTTATTTTACAAGATATAAATGGCTGATTTATTCCTAGATTTATTCAGCAACAGTACTTCAGGGTTATTTATAGGCAGCAGTTTGGAAAGACTTAACATCAGAGTATGGTGATGAATAGCAGGTATAGTCTCAGTTACTTGGGAAGCTAATACAGAAGGGTCATTTGAGTCTAAAGGTTCAAGAGAAACTTACAGGAGATAGCAACACTCAGAAAATTAATTAATTAATTAAAGTGGTCTTTGAACATTTAAAAGTTCAGCAGATGATTGCACCATTCAACATTGCTGGTGGAACAGTAATCCTTAAGGTTGATAGGATCAACATCTCATCATCTCACCTCACTTGCTCCTTTTGGACTTAATTTTTGCATTGGATAAAGAATTATTAAGTTTCTGTAACATGTAAAGTGTTGTTATTGTCATTGAAGAAACAGAAAAATATTTTTGGATAGCAAAATATATAAACAAAATATTCCCATACAAGGTAATAGGGATTTAATTGAGTTGAGATATGTTCTAGGTCTGTAAGTCCAAGAAAAGGACTGGTTAATGTATCGAGACACTGATAAAAAGCTTATAGTCAATTATAAAACAAATATGAAATGATATTTAAAACATATTATTGTAATAATTGTTATATCTTTATATATTATATATCTTTATATATTATGTTGATAATATGTATTATCTTTACATATTATATTATTGTAACAATTGTTACACACAAAAGGCAGTGGAAACACTAAACCTACTTGGCACCTGAGGAAGAGTTTTACAAAGGGGATTGAGAAGAGAGAAGGAGTTTGCCAGAAAAAGGTAGTGAGAGAACAGGTTGAATCCTCAGCACCATGACTTCTGTCTTAAAGCTAATGAGAATTTCCCAAGTGTTTATTGTGGAACAGTTAGTGCTCCAAAACATTTATTCATTCATTATATTCCTAGTGAGTTTAAGAACGTTTTTTTCAGTATTATACATTACATGTACAATTAAGAGGCTGCAAGACAAAACATTTTCTTATTTAGTCTGAATGTAGATTCCAAAATCATAACCACTACATTATTGTAGGCTCAGATTCCAGTAGCTGGCCATTATTACAGAAAATCAAAAAAGTATGAACAACTTAAACAAACCTTCATATAGCCATTTGGAATGTGGATATACCTAAATTTATTTGGTTTTCTTTTTTCTTTATGGGTCTGGGTTACCTCACTAAAGATGATCTTCTCTAGTTCCATCCATTTGCCAGCAAATTTCATGATGTCATTGTTTGTGTAAATGTACTACATTGTCTTAATACATTCTTTGATCAAGGGACATCTAGGTTGCTTCCAGTTTCTAGCTGTTACTAATGAAGCTGCTATGAATATACCTGAGCAAGTGTCCTTGTGGTATGATTGCGCATCTTTTGAGTATATGCCCAAGAGTGGTATAGCTGGGTCTTGAGGTAGATTGATTCCCAGTTTTCTGAGAACTGCCATATTGATTGCCAAAGTGGCTGTACAAGTTTGCACTTTCACCTGCAATGGAGGAGTCTTTCCCTTACTCCACAGCCTCTCCAGCATAAGCTGTCATTGGTGTTTTTGATCTTAGACATTCTGACAGGTATAAGATAGAATCACAGAGCCATTTTGATTTGCATTTCCCTGATGGCTACAGATATTGAACATTTAAGTGTTTCTCTGCCATTTGAGATTCTTCTGTTGAGAATTCTCTGTTTAGGTGTGTATCCCATTTTAATTGATTGTTTTTTATGTTGTTTATTGAGTTCTTTATATATTTTGGAGATCAGCCCTCTGTCATATGTGGGCTTGGTGAAGATCTTTTCCCATCCTGTAGGCTACTGTTTTTTCCTATTGAAAATGTCCATTGCCTTACAGCAGCTTTTCAGTTTCATGAAGTCACATTTATTAATTGTCAATCTTAGTGTCTGTGTTACTGGTGTTCTATTCAGGAATTTGTCTCTTGTGCCAATGTGTTCAAGGCTATTTTACCCATTTTCTTTTCTATCAGGTGCTATGAGGGCTTGGGAAATGGTTGTCACAGAGGGGGGGATAGAATTCAGTAGGGGCACAATTCCAAGGTAGGCGGGTTACTCATCTGTTTTGGCTGGTGTGTTCTGTGTCTCAGTGGCTAGCTTAAGTTTGCTAGGATTGAGGGTGGGGTGACCAGAAGCAACAGGGCCAGGGACAAGCTGGGATTATGTTGGCCTGGGAAGGGTTGTGGTGGACAGAATTTGGAGAGAGATACAATTCTGTTTCTGGCCTGGGTCTACTTCACAAAAGTCTTCTGGGGTTGGGGGGAGGGCCTAGCCATAGGGATGGGGAATGGCTGTAACAGTATGGGCTTGGAGAAGTGTTGCTGGGGGAAGAATCCAGGGCTTGGTTGGTTTTCTAAGTTATTTATTCACAGTTGAAGACAAAATTTACTTTTCATTTGGTGAACTTAGTTTTCCTTATTTTTGTGGTTTCAAAACCAATCAAACAGGCTTAAAAATTACAATGTATAAGTGAATTACTAAGAAAGACTATTTTTATTTGCACTTAAAAATGCTTTCTTAGGACAGTAAGATGGATCAATGTGTAGAAGCATTTGCTCTGCAAACCTAATGATCAAAGTTTGATCTTCAAAATCCACAGTTAAGTGTAAGAACTGACTTCATGCAGTTGTTTTTTGGCCTATGTACATAGTAGCATGCATACTTACATCTACACATCATACATGCACAATAAAAATACTATTATTAATAACTATTTTATTTTTTAAGAAGAGAAAAACCTGTTCTTTGACTACCTTACTTCAAAAGTTTGAGACTACTATATATCCAGCTATGAGCAAAATGTCTTAAGAGGTATTATGGATAAGTCAAGAGAAAACAAAGACTTTATCTACTACAAAAATTAAAATACTTTACTTGGGCAAAAGAGTGGCACATTTTCAAGTTATTGATTAAGAGCTAGGCAAAGAAACACACACAGGTGTAAAATTAAGTCTCACAAAATAAACATTCTAAGCATTATCATTAAGAGATCTGAGTACTGGGGACATTTTGCAGTTAGTGGATTATTGAATTATTCATGCCATAAGTGAAAGAAATGCATGCTCAAATGAAAACTAGAACTCACATATTCACATGAACATTTAAATTACTGGTTATTAATATGTGGGTCACAGCCACTTCAGCAAGCCTCTATCTCCAAAAATATTTACATTACAACTCATAACATATGTAACAGTAGCAAAATTACAGTTATGAAGTAGCAATGAAAATAATTTTATGATTGGGGATCACCATGACATGAAGAACTATATTAAAGGGTTGCAACATTAGGAAGGTTGAAAACCACTGATTTAAACTTACTACATTTTATAAATATAACCATGGTTCATATCATAAAGTAGATAATAAACCAGCTCTTCCCTGGAGTACTTGGTGGCATAAAAAAGTGTACAGATCATTTTAAAAGAAATGTACTTTCCTGATGTGCAGTTTTGTACATATTACATTAAGCTACAAGTTGTAAGGATTTCAGACAGGTTTTCCTTTGAATAGACTGTTACAAGAGAATTTGAAATTAACAGAGCAAATGTCATAAAGATAGGTACTTTCAATTTCAATTTGTTCTTAGTTTATTTTCCAAATGAATGTAGTTACGTTATTTGCATAGCAAAATACTTCCTCCAGTGATATTAAGCTAAACACCATCAAAAGCTCTGTACCAACTGGAAAATTTACTAAATTGAGGTAACTTGAATAATTCATGTTTTCAATAGATATTTTATAGAGAACTTAACAAGTACAATGCCATAGTCTGGGTACTTGGGATTCATCAAGAACAAAGAGACAGCAGTTTTTAGTCTCTTGAAGGTGATATTCCAGTTTAAGATTTTAACTGTGCGAGCTTGAATGGAGTGAGATGAGAATCATACTAGCTTAAAAGCAAAGAACTTTAAATGCTGATTCTGCAAATCAGTTATATATTCTAGCTTTTATATATGAAAAGCTTGTGAAACATTCATTCTTGGATTTGCGTGTTTTGGCTAATCTGTGTTTTTGATACCAGGCATTCAGACTAAATCATAGATTGTGTCAAACATACTAAACCATGTTGCCACTTAAGTCAACCAACCCAAGCCTTATCATACCATCAGCTGGAGAGCTAATTCTGGATAGTTCATGCTATATATGCATTAGACCAATGAACCACATGCTCAGAAGTTTATTTTATTTTAAATTGATTTTGGGGGATGGTTCAGACAATGTTTCCCTACACAATTCAGTCTGTCCTCATATTGTCTGTGTAGCCAGGACTACCCTCCCAAATACTTGAATTACAAGTATGAGTCACCATGCCCTGCTAAGCCATATTATCTTTTACATCTTCTGTGTTCTACCGTTAAATTATCAAAAATCCCCACCCACGCCCTCTCTCTTTTTGTATGTTTGATTGTCTGTGTGTATTTGTGAATATTTGCTATAATATAGAGGAAGAAGAATGTTTTTGCAACTACATTCTATCTCTGCTTTTATTTCTTTGTATCTATTTTTTCTACGTATCTGTCAGTATTTGTTTATGCTCTGATTAATTCATTCATCTCCTTTCCACTCCCAAGACCTATTTGAGATAGTCATTTTGTTACTTCCCTTTTTTCCAATGAGAAAGGAAGACAGGGAAATTGCTACTTCATCAAGGTCTGCCTTTAAAAGACAGTGCCTAGGTATTTTGACACTAAAGCAGGGGGTAGTCCAATTACATGACTTAGCTTCACATTTACCTTTATAAAAACAATCAGACAATAGACCCAGCTCCATCAAAGCTGAAGTAAACTCCGAGGTCTCATTTCTCTCACAAAATGCAACTAAAATCTGTACATAAAGCTATTGACAGTGATTTGAGCTTTCTGTGAAGCAAGGATCTGCAGGAGGATCAGAAGACAATACCTGAATTAAATACAACACTAAACTGGGACTGAGCTTTTCTTTTTCTTCTGCTATCCCTACCTAAAATCAGTGTAACCATGGAAGTGAATTGAGAAGGGGTGATGTGATGGAGAAAAAGGGAGAGAAGAGAAAAAGATGGGATGAGGCAGTAAAAGGAAGGGAGAGAAAGGTCTAGATAACAGAAAAAAATGATTTATTGTAGTCTTAAAGTATAAAAGATGTAGGCAAAAAATTCACCCAAGTGTTTGTTTTCCCTTTTTCTCCATTCAATTGACCAGTCCAAAAGGCTGCTAATGTAAACATAAAACTGCTGTCAATTAACTATATAAAAAACCAGGGACTCAGCATATGAGTAAACACAAATATCTCAACTTATATGGGAAATGATGATTGACAGATAAAAATGACAAAATGATACAGATTTTGGCGTTATATGATGAGGTATTTAGAGTATTTACCTAGTTGTTACTAAGACACTTGAGAGTTAAGAAAATGTGCCAGATTAGAATACTGCTTATTTTCCCCTTCTATGTCAGATGGCAACAGGTCAATTTGATGTACTTGTTCAGGTCTTATTTAGGCAGCCATATTGTTGTCCTAGAAATGACAGGAAGCCAGTGTCTGTTGTTCTGGTGGAAGCTCCACCTGAGCCCCTGGCACCCATCTACCCAAAGAGTCTGGGTTGATTAAGAGGAAGCCCTCTCTCTCTCTCTCTCTCTCTCTCTCTCTCTCTCTCTCTCTCTCTCCCTGTCCCTCCCTCCAGACCCTGCCCCCTCAGCAAACAGGCCAAACTGTGACTCCTTCTCCTCAGAAAGTCCAAAAAGGGTTAGCCCTTCCCCCGCGGATGCTCAAGGCTACTTAAAATCTGACCGCCATATTGATCATGTGGCAGTCACCCAAGAGTGCTTTGCTCTGTTCATTAAACCTGAATTTAATAATTTGACTTGATTGGCTTATTACATCAGCATCAGCAGATGGCCAATAATGGGGGATTCAAAACGTATCACTTGTGATGCCTGAACATTTTAAATTATTTTAAATTAAAAGTTCATAAAGAATTCATTCAGCTTGACTTTCTAAATGCAAGAAGCCATGAAAAAAAAGTCTGGAGGGTCATCCTTCACATATCAAATCTGGAAAATAGTCTTGATCTCCAGAGACTGTTAACTGAGGTTTCACCTTAGTGTAGCAGTTTGAATGAGAATGACCCCATAGGTTCATATATTAGATTCCTTAGTCCCTACTTGGTGGATTGTTTGGGGGAAGGATGATGAGAAAACACTCCATTCATGAATAGAAAGCAGTAACAGGGAAACAATAAAGAAAACTTGATGGTGCAAACAAAATGATAATATTTTCTACCTAAATAAAAATACTGTGGGATATTTATTATAGAGTAATGAAAACTTACGTTCACTCAAATGTATGTACAAAAATGATTGTGGCAGCCATATTAGTAATAACCAGAAATTGAAATAACTCTGATGTACTTCAGTAAGTAAATGGCTCAATAAACCATGGCTCATGCATACAATAGAATCTATTTAACAGTAAAGAGGGAAGAATAACAGATAAATATGGGAAACACGAAGTTATATTTAAAAAGCCAATCTCAAAACACTATATGGGGATCACAGTGGACATGTGACTAAAAGGCAGGAGAACTCCTATGGTATCTGTGGTAGTTTGAAAGAAAATGCCCCCCAAAGGGAGTGGTACTCTTAGGAGGTATGACTTTGTTGGGGTGGGTATGGCTTGTTCGAGGATGTGTGATGCTGTGGAGGTGAGCTTTGAGTTCCCATAGAAGCTCAAACCATGCCCTGTGAGACAGACCACTTCCTGTTGCCTGAAAGTCAAGATGTAGGACACTCAGCTACACCATGTCTGCCTGTAAGCCACCATGTCCCACCATGATGATAATGGACTAAACCTCAATTAAATGTTTTTCCTTTATAATAATTGACATGGTCATGGTATCTCTTCACAGCAATAGCAACCCTAACTAAGACACTCTCCTTGCTAATGACTTGGACTTTATTAGTCATAATTTCCCCCAATTTTCATATATTACATGATTCTATTTATATAACATTCATGAAATGATAAAATCACAGGAAATATATGATTATCAATGACTGAGAGTTGGGTGAGGGTATAATTATGAGATGCCAATACAATGGAGTTTGAGGAAATGAGGAACAAGTGGTCATTGCACTAATGTGTACATGTGTTAAATTTCATACAACAGTTTATTGAATGGTAATAAAAATTAAGCAGATAATTCACTTGTATGGCCTTCATATCAATATTTTTCTTTTGCAGCACTAAGTAAATTTTTAAAAAGTTATCTGTTTGGACACTCTTTTTATTTATTTTTGAAGCACTCTTATTTACATATCAATTCCCCCATTCCCTCGCCCTCCTATGCTCCCCACTGACCCCCCAACCCACCCCCAACTCACTCCCCAGGGAGAGTGAGGTCCTCCACGGGGAACATCAAAGTCTGTTGGACCATCTTTTGCAGATGAAATTTTTTTTGTTCTTTTTTGTTTTTTATTTTATTTTATTATTTGAATTAGAAACAAGATTCTTTTACATGTCAATCCCAGTTCCCTATCCCTCCCCTCCTCCCTTACCATCCCCCCAACTAAAACACTACCTATGACATATCCTTTCTGCTCCCCAGGGAGGGTGAGGCCTTCCATAGGTGGGTCATCAGAGTTTATCATATACTTTTGGATAATGCCAAGGCCCACCCCTGTGTGTCTTAGCTCGGGGAGTACCCCTCTATGTGTAATGGGCTCCCAAAGTCCACACTTATGCTAGGGATAAGTACTCATATACTACAGGAGGTACCATAGATTTCTGAGGTCTCCTCACTGAAATCCATGTTCCTGGGGTCTAGATCAGTACCATGCTGGTTTCCCAGCTATCACACTTGGGACCAAGAGCTCCCCATTGTTCACTTCAGTTGTTTCTGTGGATTTCACCAGCCTGGTCTGGACCCCTTTGCTCATCACTCATCCTTCTCTGCAACTGGATTCCAGTTCAGTTCAGTGTTTAGCTGTGGGTATCTGTTTCTACTTCCACCAGCTGCTGGATGAAGGCTATAAGATGGCATATAAGTCAGTCATCAATCTCATTATCAGGGAAGGGCATTTAAGGTAACCTCTGTTGCTTAGATTGTTAGCTGGTGTCATATTTGTAGATCTCCAGACATTTCCCTACTGCCTGATTGCTCTTTAAACCTTAAATGTCTCCCTCTATTATGGTATCTCCATTCTTGTTTTCTTCTGTTTTTCCCCCAGACTAAACATTTCTACTCCCTCATGTCTGTCTTTCTCACCCCTCCTCTTCTCCCCTTCTCATTCTCCTAGCTCCCTGCCCCCTCTTCCCATGTTCCCAATTTGCTCAGGAGATCTTGTCCCTTTCCCCATCTCCAGAGGACCAGGTCCTCCTTGTTTACTAGCTTATTTGGCAGTATGGATTGTAGGCTGGTAATCCTTTACTCTATGTCTAAAATCCACATATGAGTGAGTAGATACCATGTTTGTCTTTTTGTATTACCTTGCTCAGAATGGTTTCTTCTAGTTCTATCCATTCTTCAGTTGAGGGCCATCTAGGTTGCTTCCAGTTTCTGGCTATTACAAATAGTGCTGTTATGAACATTGTTGAACAGATGTTCTTGTTGTATGAATGTGCTTCTTTTGGGTATATGCCTAAGAGTGGAATTGCTGCATCTTGTGGTAGACTGATTCCCATTTTCCTGAGGAGTCACCATACTGATTACCAAAGTGGCTGTACAAGTGGGCACTCCTACCAGCAGTGGAGGAGTGTTCCCCTTTCTCCACATCCTCTCCAGCATAAACTGTCATTGGTGTTTTTGATTTTAGCCATTCTGACAGGTGTAAGATGGTATCTCAGAGTTGTTTTGATTTGCATTTCCCTGATGGCTAAGGATGTTAAACACTTTCTTATGTGTCATTTAGCCATTTTAGATTCCTCTATTGAGAATTGTCTATTTAGTTCTGTACCCCACATTTTAATTGGATAGTTTGGTGTTTTGGAGACTAGCTTCTTGAGTTCATTGTATATTTTGGAAATCAGCCCTCTGTCAGATGTGGGGGTTGGTGAATATCTTTTCCCAGTCTGTGGGCTGCCATTTTTTCTTGCTGACTGTTTCATTGCCTTAAAGAAGCTTCTCAGTTTCAGGAGGTCCCATTTATTAATTGTTGATCTCAATGTCTGTGTTACTGGTGTAGTGTCCAGAAAGCAGTCTCCTGTACCAATTCATTCAAGGGTATTACCCACTTTGTCTTCTAATAGGTTCAGTGTGGCTGGATTTATGTTGAGGTCTTTGATCCATTTTGACTTAAGTTTTATGCATGGTGATAGACATGGTGCTATCTGCAGTCTTCTACATGCCAGCATCCAGTTGTGCCAGCACCATTTGTTGAAGATGCTTTCTTTATTCCTTCATTGTCAAAAAATCATGTGTTCATAGTTAAGTGGGTTAATATCAGGGTTTTCAATTCTATTCCATTGGTCTACCTGTCTATTTTTGTGCCAATACCAAGCTGTTTTCAGGACTATAGCTCTGTAATTGAAGTCAGGGATGGTGATGCCTCCAGAAGTTCCTTTATGGTATAGGGTTGTTTTGGCTGTCCTGGGTTTTTTGTTTTTCCATATAAAGTTAAGAATTGTTCTTTCAAGGTCTATGAAGAATTGTGCTGCTATTTTGATGGGGATTGCATTGAATCTGTAGATTGCTTTTGGCAAGATTGCCATTTTTACTATGTTGATCCTACCTATCCAAGAACATGAGAGATCCTTCCATTTTCTGGTATCTTCTTTAATTTCTTTCTTTATACACTCAAAATTCTTATGGTACAGTTCTTTCACTTTTTTGGTTAGCATTACCCCAAGGTATTTTATGTTGTTTGTGGCTATTGAAAAGTGTGATGTTTCTCTGATTTCTTTGTCCACAAATGTATCATCTATATATAGTAGGGCTATGGATTTTTTTTAGTTAATCTTGTATCCTGCCACTTTGCTGAAGGTGTTTATCAGCTGTAGGAGTTCCCTGGTTGAGTTTTTGGGGTCATTTATATCATCTGCAAATAGTGACAGTTTGACTTCTTCTCTTCCAATTTGTATCCCCTTGATCTCCTTTTGTTGTCTTATTGCTCTAGCTAGAGCTTCAAGGACAATATTGAAGATTATGGAGAGAGTGGACAGCCTTGTCTTGTCCCTGATTTTAGAGGAATTGTGTTGAGTTTCTCTCCATTTAATTTGATGCTGGCAGTCGACTTGCTGTATATTGCTTTTATTATGTTTAGGTATGTTCCTGTTTTCCATGGTTTCTCAAAGACTTTATACGATGGGGTGTTGATTTTGTCAAAGGCTTTTTTGGCATCTAGTGAGATTATCATGTGGGTTTTTTTCCTCAGTCTGTTTATATGGTGGACTACGTTGACTGATTTTTGTATGTTGAACCATCCTTGCATCCCTGGGATGAAGCCTAATTGATCATGGTGGATGATTTCTCTGATGTGTTCTTGGATTTGATTTGCCAGTATCTTATTGAGTATTTTTGCTTCAATGTTCTTGAAGGATATAGTTGTGTCTTTGTGTGGCTTGGGTATCAAGGTTATTGAAGCCTCATAAAAAGAGTTTGGCAATGACCTTTTTGCTTCTGTTGTGTGGAATACTTTGAGGAGAATTGGTATTAGCTGTTCCTTGAATTTCTGGTAGAATTCTGCACTGAAGTCATCTGGCCCTGGGCTTTTTTTGTTTGGGATACTTTGATTACTGCTTCTATTTCATTAGGGGTTACAGGTCTATTCAAGTTGTTTATCTGTTCTTGATTTAATTGTGGTAAGAGAAATCTATCCAGAAAATTGTCCATTTCCTTAAGGTTTTTGAATTTTGAGGAATACAGGTTTTTGAAGTATAACTTGATGATTCTCTGGATATCCTGTGTGTTGTTATGTACCCCTTTTCATTCCTGATTTTATGAATTTCCATATTTACTCTCTGCCATTTGGTAAGTTTGGATAAAGGTTTGTCTATCTTGTTGATTTTCTCAAAGAACCAACTTTTTGCTATATTGATTCTTTGTATTGTTCTCCTAGTTTCCACTTTATTGATTTCAGCCCTCAATTTGATTATTTCTTGTCATCTGATCCTCCGGGTGTATTGGCTTCTTTGTCTTCTAGAGCTTTCAATTGTGTTGTTAATTCTCTAGTGTGATTATTCTCCTGTTTCTTCATGTAGGCACTTAGCGCTATGAACTTTCCTCTTAGCACTGCTTTCAAAGTGTACCAAAGTTTGGGTATGTTGTGTCCGCATTCTCATTGAATTCTAGGAAATCTTTAATTTCATTTTTTATTTCTTCCTCAATGCAGGCAATGTGCAATTGGGCGTTATTTAATTTCCATGAGTTTGTAGGTTTTCTGCAATGTGTGTTGTTGTTGAATTCTACATATATAGCATGGTGGTCTGATAAGATACAGGGGGTTATTTTAATTTTCTTGTACCTGTTGAGGTTTGCTATGTTACCAATTATGTGGTCGATTTTAGAGAAGGTTCCATGTGGTGATGAGAAGAAGGTATATTCTTTTGCATTTGGATGGAATGTTCTGTAGATGTCTGTTAAGTCCAATTGGGCCATAATTTCTAATAGTTCCTTTGTTTCTTTGTTTATTTTCTTTCTGGTGTTCCTGTCTAGTGGTGAGAGTGGGGTGTTGAAATCTCCCACTATATGTGTGTGCAGTTTTATGTGTGATTTGAGTTTTTGTAATGTTTCTTTTAGGAACGTGGATGCCATTGTAGTTGGGGCATAAATGTTCAGAATTGAGACTTCATCATGATGGATTTCTCCTGTAATGAGTAGGAAGTGCCCTCCTTCATCTCTTTTAATTGATTTTAGTTTAAAGTTCAATTTGTTGGATATTAGGATTGCTACCCCCGCTTTTTTGGGGGGGTCCATTTGATTGGAAAATCTTTTCCCGGCCTTTAATTCTTAGGTACTGTCTGTCTTTGAAGTTGAGGTGTGCTTCTTATATGCAGCAGAAGGATGGATTCTGTCTTCATATCCATTCTGCTAACCTGTGTCTTTTAATAGGCAAGTTAAGACCATTATTATTGAGGGATATTAATGACCATTGATTGTTCATCCTTGTTTGTTTTGAATTTGGTGGTGGTGGTGAAATTATATGTGGGTTTCCATCCATTTTTTTTTTCTTTTGGCTGTTGGTAAAGTGGGATTACCTATTGCCTATATTTTTCTGGTTGTAGTTCACTTCCTTGGGTTGCAGTTTTCCTTCCAGAACTTTCTGTAGGGCTGGATTGGTGGATATGTGTTGTTTGAATCTGCTTTTGTCATGGAATATCTTGTTTTCTCCATCTATATTGATTGAAAGCTTTGCTGGGTGTAGTAGTCTGGGCTGGCATCCATGGTCTCTTAGTATAGGTAGAATATCTATCCACCACCTTTTCTGGCTTTCAGAGTTTCCATGGAAAAGTCAGGTGTAATTCTGTTAGGTTTGCCTTTATATATTACTTGATCTTTTTCCTTTGCTGCTCTTAATATTTTCTCTTTATTCTTTATGTTTGGGGGTTTGATTTTTATGTGGTTAGAAGACCTATTTTTGGTTCAGTCTATTTGGTGTTCTGTAGGCTTCTTGTACTTTCATTGGCATGTCTTTCTTTAGGTTTGGAAATTTTTCTTCTATAATTTTGTTGAATATGTTTTCTGCACCTTTGAGTTGGATTTCTTCACCTTCTTCTATACCTATTATTCTTAGGTTTGGTCTTTTCACGGTGTCCCATATTTCCTGGATATTTTGTGTTAGGATTTGTTGGACTTAAGATTTGCTTTGGTTGATGAGTCTGTTTCTCCTAGTGTGTCTTCAACTCCTGAGATTATCTCTTCCATCTCTTGTATTCTATTGGTTATGCTTGTATCTGTAGTTCCTGTTTGTTTACCCAACTTTTCTATTTCCAGAATACCCTCAGATTGTTCTTTCTTTATTGTCTCTATTTCAATTTTTAGGTCTTGAACTGTTTCCTTGAAAGATTTGTTGATATCTTCTATTTTTTGATTTGTTTTTTCTTCCATTTCTTTAAGGGATTTTCTCATATCCTCTTTGAGGTCTTCTGTCATTTTCATGAAGATGTTTTTAATGTCATTCTCTTCTGCTTCATCTGAATTGTGATGTTCAGGTCTTGCTGGTGTAGGGTCCCTTGTCTCCGGTGGTGTCATATTGTTTTTTCTGTTGTTGAACGTGTTTTTATATTGTCTTCTTCCCATCTTTTCTTCTGGTGGGTGTAGCAGGAGTCTCTTCCTCTCCTGGTGGGTACAGGACCAAGGTTCCCTTCTGGTAGATGCAAACAGTTCCAATACTCTGATGTCTGTTCTCTTCTCGTGGATGGATGCAAGACTGTTACCGGGGCCTTGGCAGTCTCTGTGTGTGTTGGATCCTGCTGAGTTCAGATCCCGTGAGCAGTCCCTGGGCCTCAGGTGTCCTCAAGCAGGGCCTTGGAACCCAAACTGGAAGCAGCCCCTGGCCTACCTGGTCTTGGTCTGGTGGATGGAGGCAGGACTGTTACCGGGTCCTTGGCAGTCTCTGGCTGTGATGGATTCTGCCGAGTTTGGATCCCATAAGGAGTCCCCAGGCCTCAGGTGTCCCCGAGCAGGGCCACAGAACCCTAACCCGCAGATGAAATTTTAACAGTATAATGAGATAAATACTAATGGGCTTTTGAAAAAGCTGTACTGGAAATCAACTACTGTAGAAGCTTCCTTTATAAACACACACACACACACACACACACACACACACACAAACACACACAAAGTTTAAATAAAATTACCATTTCATGGGAGGACACTACCCCAACTAGATAATATATGATAATACAACAAGTCTCCAGTACTAGGAATGGTTCATTGCCTTTAAAATTATTGGTTAGTAGGGTTCCACAGTGCATCCTAACTTTACAAGTTATTACCAGTGCTATTGGTTACCCTCCAGAACTTGCAGAACTTGATGGTAAGATCCTTTTGCTGAAGATAACTTGAACCACAGTACGTGGGGAAATCTTTCTGATACTCAACAAGAAATTTCATCCTCACCAGCTATCTTTCTTAGTACTAGAAGGAGTCATGCTTGCTATCAGAGGAGAATATTAATCATCAGTCTTACCCAGCTGTGAAACATGTGAACTACCAATAATGGCCTGCCCAGCAAGATATGTGCCTTTGTACAATGCCAGCACAAATATTAAAGGAATAACTAACTACATTTTTATTGGATTTAAGGCCTGCTCTACAAAAAAGGAAATCATTTGAAACTGTCACTAAGGCCCAGAACCTGTGGTTTAGTTCATGTGCCCTAGTCAAGAACATACTATTTTCCCTAAAGACTTAGCATTGAAATGACTCCTAATGACTTATTGCTATACTTCTAGGTCAGTACATAACTGGTCCTGCATCAGAGAAGCTTTAGAAGACAATTAAAAGAAAGATCCACAACTGGTCAATGTACAGGGAGTGAGAAACTTACAGTGTTTAGACCTAAATGAGGTGTTTATGTCTTATTTCTTCCCTCAAGATTCAGGGATCTTCATGAAAGAGGGAGTGGGAACACTCTAAGAGCACGTTATAGTAGATACTTTCAAAGAAACATTGCTTTCTGGACACAACAGGTTACCTGCACATATGTATACACATTTTTGTGTGATAACAAGCGCAAGCCAGATGTAAGCTCAAGCAAGATAAAGTCCCAGAATGGAGAAGGAGAAGTGAGCCTGAAGTCCCACCCCTAGTTGAGCAGCTATTTGATTGCTGTTGAGAGAGCAAATGAGCATCAGCATTCTTCAGTTATATAACACCTAGTATATTAACCATATCCAGGGCAAGCTCCATACCTGGAAGCATCTGGCAAACTTGAAGTGGAATTCATTGGTTAAAAAGGAGAGAGAGAAAGAAGGTAAGAAACCATGAAATTCGGTGGCCAAGGAAGTGGGAGAAGATCTGGGATGAATGGGAGAAACGGATGAATTGGACAAAAATGTATTATATGAAATTCTTAAAGACTTAGGAAAATATTGCTAAAATTTTAACAATAGACTTATGAATTACAATCAATGTAATTATTTTTATATTTTTATTATTTAAAATAGTCTTAATTTAAAATATATTTTGATCATATTCTTCCCCTCCTGCAAGTTCATCCAGATCCTCTCCTCCTCCATGCTCACCCAACTTTATGTTCATTCTCAAAAATACCAAAACCCCAATACAACAAAAAAAGTCCAAAACTTAGAAAACAAAATATAACACCACCCCAAAGTAAGAATCAAAACAAAACAAAAACCCCAAATGCCAAACTTTAACCAAATAAAAGCACACGATACACACAAACTGTGGGAGCTCACAGACTCTGGATAGACATCTAGGGAGCTGACATGGGCCTGACCTAGGCCCTCTACATCTGGGTGACCATTGTTTAGCTTGTTCTTTTGTAGGAACCCTAGCAGTAGCAACAGTAAGAAATGCAAAATCTCTGAAACGAGAGCAAATGATAGGTAGTTTGAATTTTGTTATCCACACAATATGATAACTATGGATAATTTAAATGAATAAGTAATTATCTGATTTACAATTTTTTCTCTTAGCAAAGCCAGTGTAGTTTCCTATAAAGTATTAATTCATCTGACAGTTATTGAATATTCTATGTCAGGGTCTATTCTTGAAAATGGTAATAGAACAGTAAACAAAGCAAGATCCCTGTTCACATGAAGTTCACGTTCTATCAAACCACAAAAAACAATAATATATAGAACAGAATGTTTTCAGTATTCATTGTACATAGCAGTGGCATGGTAAAAGGATAAAAGACATCTTAATTCAAGCCTACTGTGTACTATGATGTTATTTACCCTCATTATCTTGTACTTCCCCACCTCTCAATGGTTCCTTTAATTTTTCTGAATACTTATCAATCTAGATACTGTATGTGAAAGAAAATATGTAACACTTGTTTTTAGCAGTCTGGATTATTTCGATTGATATGCTAATGTCCAGCTCAGTGCATTTTCTGTAAATTGTTTTAAAAGTATTTATTTTATTATTTTGTATGCTTATGTGCAGGATTGGCTATGTATATGTACCACATGTATGCATGTGCCTGTGGAAGCCAGAAGAGAGTGTTGGATACCCTGGGCTAGAATCACAGGCAGTTGTGTGCTGAAAGAGCAACAAGTGCTTTTAACCATTGAGCCATCTATCCCAGGGAGGATGAGGACATGTGGGAACGGGATGGTCAAGGGGGAGAGGAATACAGTCCAAGAGCAATGAAAGAGATATCTTCATAAAGAGAGCCACCTAGCACAAGGTTAGGGAGAAACTCTGGTGCTAGGGTAATTCCCAAGAATCCACAAGGATGACCTCAGCTAAGACTCCTAGCAATAGTAGAGAGGGTGCCTGAACGGTTCTATCCCTGTAATCAGATTGGTGAATACCCCAACAATCATCATAGAGCCCTCATTCAGTAATTGATGGAACCAGACTCAGAGATCCACAACCAAGCACCAAGCTGAGCTCCGGAATCCAGTCAAAGAGAGGGAGGATGGGACATATGAGCAAGGGTAGTCAAGATCATGATTGAGAAATCTACAAAGACAGCTGAACCAAGCTCGTTGAAACTCATGAACTCTAGACCGACAGCTGTGGAGGACCAGACTAGGTCCTCCATATGTGGAAGACAGTCATGAAGCTTGAACTAGCTGAGGGGCCCCTGGCAGTAGTACCACAATATAAACCTGGTACATGAGCTAGTTTGTTTGACCCCATTCGCTATGGTGGGATGCTAAGCTCAGTCTAACGCATGGAGAGAGGCTTGGCCCTGCTCCAACCTATTGTGTCAGACTTTGTTGACTCCTCATGGGCGCCCTTACCCATGAGAAGGAATGGACTGGGGGTGGGCTGGGGGCAGGTGACAGGGTGTGGGAGGAGTTGTGGGAGAGAAAACTGTCATTAGAATGTAAAAAATTTAAAAGAATGAATAAATTATGAAAAATTACAAAGTGAATGATTTTTGGAAAATCCCTTTGGTCATGTTATAAACAGTGGGTCTTAAAAAACAGGGAATCCAGTCAGAAGTATGTTATAGCAATCTAGACTGGAAAGATGGCACATTGGTTCAGGGTGATGGAAGTGTCAATAAAGAAGTAGATTTGGGAGTTGAAGATTTAACTCAATGGTAGAGTGCTTTCCTAAGAAGCATAAGGTCCTGGATTCAGTCTCAAGTGAGAGAGGAAAGAGTGAAAGAGGAAAAATGTGGAATATTTCAGATATATTTTATAGAATTGCCACCGATAAGATATGATGATGGATTATATGTGGACTATGAAGAAAAGAGGAATAAGAGTGAAAATTGACTCCTGAGTAAATCTATTGAAGACAGAAGTGTGCACTGATGGGGAAGTACAAGCTATTTTTATTGAAAGACAGGGAAGTAAGAGCTCTGTTTTGACTATCTGCTGTTATTATTTATTTTCTATTCCTTTTTAGGGGCAGACGGTTGTTGTGAGTGTGGATTTTTTAGATCATTATATAGGCCAAAGTGGCCTCCAAACCTCAGCTATCCTCCTGCATCAGCTCTATGTCCAGATTGGTTTGAATATTTTTAGTTTAAGGTTTCTGTTAGACATTTAAGCAAATATGTCAACCTAGCAGTTGATTATAAAATTTTGAACTAAAAATGAGTTCAGGCTGTAGGTCTTAATTTAGAAGTAAATGATAACGGAAATCATAGATGAAAATGAGTTTCAATCTGAGGGAACAAGCTGTGTCAGTCAAGGATCACCAGTCTCAGCCAAGCGTAATGGCACATGCCTTCAATCCCAGAACATGGGAAACAGAGGCAGGTAGATCTCTTTGAGTTCAAGGCCATCCTAGTCTATACAAGTTTCAGGCCAGGATTACATAGTGAGATCCTGTGTCAAAAAATAAACTATTAGTCTCAATGCCAAGGCAAATGCATCTATGTTGATATAATGACAGTCATTTTCCCTTATCGTTGAAGGTAAGGAACGGAGGTGTCAATTTTCTTTCCAATGCAATAGGAACTTGTGAGACTATATTAAGCAAGGGAATAATAGATAATTTAATTTAAAATGTTTTAGTAGAGTCATGTATTGAATGGATCAGGAGAAGACAAGAAATAAAAATATGTAGTAAGCCAAATTTTAAGACCGCCTCCTAAGATCTTTTGGCCTCTGGTAAAGATGCATTTTTTTATGTGTTAGTTCAATCAAACCTTATTTTAGATAACACTGTGAAGAAGCTTTTCAAACAAATGAAGTCTTTTCCCCTAAACAGCTGATCTTAACATAGTAAAGGTGTCTGAGTGAGTCTGGTGCCATCAGGTGAGTCCTTAAAGGGAAATGGAAGATGTAAAGTATTAGGGTAGTTCAGTTTGTACATCACTCTTGGCCTGAAGATGGAAAGTCCACAAAGCAAAAAGTAAAGTGTTCTCTCAGACCTTAGAGTCAGTGAGGGTACAAGGACCTCAGTGTCACAACCATAAGTAATTGAATTTTACCAACAAATAACCTTGGGATTGAATTTTGCTCAAAGATTCCAGATTAATATTCATTCCAGTGAAGACCTGGATTTCATTCCTTGGGATACTCTGAGAAGTCAGTCCATTTACACCATACCAGAGACTCCTGGCCTCCAAACCTGTGAACTAATAAACAGTGTTTGAAGTTACAACATTTACAAAAATCCACCACACAGCAATAGCAACAATAACAAAATACAGTATAACACTTTGCTATGGCTTTTACAACAAAGTGTCACAAACAACAGAAATGTATTTTCTCACAATTCTGGAGACTAGATAGCTAAGGTAGAATTATCAGAAAATATGGTTTCTTCTAAGAACTATGCTCTTAGCTTGTGTATGGATGCTTTGTGTGTCTGTTTTCACATGTTCCTCATGGGGAGTGGGCACAACTCATTTCATAACACACAGGGGATTTAGAAGATGTTTGCTGTAGTCTAGATGAAAAATGACAGTACAATTGCAAATAAAAAATGTGAATGGATTCAATATGCATGTATTACCAGATTGTTGACAGACTTGCTGACAGATCATCTGTGAAGGAAAGAGTGAAAACATGAATTAATAAATAAAATTATCTAAGAAATTTTAATGCATATGGTAGTATTTATTGAAATGGAGGAATGGAGAATGTATGGAATTTTCCCCAGGGAAATCAAAACTTTGGCATGTGTTCAGATGTCAAGTAACCAGGAGTCTGCAACTAAGAAAGACAGTTCAGTATACAGAGTGAGAAACATCAGCATTTATATGGAACTAAGGCCATGTGAATGGAAAAATATTGAAAATATTTAAAAAGGAAGCTTCAAAGTTATTACAAAATGTGCGATAAGAGAATATAACAATCCTCTTTGACCAGCATGTTATTTCTTCAAAAGACACATGGTTAATTATTATCCAATGTTAACAATAAATGTTGAGATTTCCTTATAGCATTTCATAGCCATAATAAGACACTCACAGGGTGGAAGGTTCAGTGTATGTTTTTATAGAGGGAGGAGTGTTGAGCATGCATAAAGAAAAGACAGACACTGGTTTCAAATTACAAGGTACTTAAAAGTTAGACTTCAGAATTGACTTAGTTATACAGAATAGTGGTAAAGTACTGACAAGTTTGAAGCAGAGCATATCTAAAATGAAGTATTAAAATTAACCTGGTGCCAGTAAAACAAACCAGCTGGAGAAAATAAAATAGCGTGAAGAATAAATGAGTTTAGAATTGAAACATATACAGATTTGAGGCCAAGAATTCATGTTAAAAATTCTTAGAACTAGGGTTCATAGTGATTCAGAAAATGCAAATATATTTTTCTTGGTAAAAATAAGTTATAGTTTGACACAGAAAAATCTATAAAAGAATTACAATATTCTTCCCTTTATTGTAGACCTTATTTCCTATTATGGAGCCCCTGAGACACAAATTAAATACTTCACTTGCCAGTAGAGCAATATAAGAAAATTGAATCTCCATCAGTCTCCCCTGTGTTCCAGGGTTTTATATAAAACAAGCAATTAGCGGTTTTGAACTATGTCCTAGTAAGACATCCTGAAACAATTTCCTTGTGGCCCATGTACCTCCTAAAGTAAATGTTACTTTATAATGTCATTTTCCTTATTTGTTCACCATCCTTTCTTAGAAGTTAATTAATGCTACAGCCTTTAGATTTGAAACATTAACAAGGCAGCTTGTTTTTTACACCCAAGTCTGAGTTTAAGCACGGGTGATAAGTTTGAAAAAGAAGTGTATGCCTCCTCTCTAGATGAATGTTAAAGGTTACAAGGATAAGTTCATGGTGGTAGTTGTGCCTCCTATCACTTGACTTTTCTCATTAAAAGTCACTAAGTCAAATTTTGCCCACTGGTGCTCTAAACATGAGGGTCTGAAGTAAGTAAGAGACATGAATCTTGTATAGCAGCTACTGCACACCTAGAAGAGTTTATATTCATAATTAATTGGTATGAAATGGTCCAATTACCTTGAAAATTCTTAAGTCATAAGACCAATCTTCATAAGAGGCTATGCTATATCTAACTAAAGGGATTAGAATTGTAATCACCAGCTAAGAATTTGACTTTTTCTAGCAAATTGGGTCTAAAGATGACCACAGGTAATCATTTAATATTGCTTGTAATCTACACTTATTTTGTGAGCGTGTGTTCTTTATAAAGCTTCATTCATTTCAAGAAATATTCCTAGAATGTAATTAGTTACAATTTCTGGTTTGAAGAAGTTCAATCAAGACCATCACATCTTCCTCACATTGTGACAGCTGTTGTTTTTTGAAGATCCTGCAAGAGAATTCATATTTTTATTTAAATTAGAAGCAAGCCGGCTTCACTTGTCAATCCTAGCTCCCTCTCCCTCCCATCCTCCCCCGCCCCACACCATCCTTCCTCCATTACCCAGGGAGGGTGAGGCCCTGCATGGGGGATTGCCAAAGTCTGTCACATCAATTCAGGAAGGGCCTAGGCCCTCCCCCATGTGTCCAGGCTGAGAGACTCTCCCTCCACTTGGACTGGGCTCCCAAAGTCCATTCATAAGTCAGGGATAAAACACTGGACTTATATATTGCCAACGCCTCCTCACTGACACCCATGTTCAGGTGGGTCTGGATCAGTTCCATTCTGGCCTCCCAGCCAGGAGTCTGGGGTCCATGAGTTCCCCCTTGTTTGGGTCAGCTGTTTCTGTAGGTTTCACCAGCTCAGTCTTGACCCCTTTGCTCTTCACTCCTCCCTCTTTGCAACTGGATTCCAGGAGTTCAGTTCAGTGTTTAGATGTGGGTGTCTGCCTCTGCTTACAACAGCCACTAGATGAAGGCTCTATGGTGGCATATAAGGTAGTCATCAATCGCATTATTGGGGAAGGGCATGTAAGGTAGCCTCTCCACTATTGCTTAGATTGCCAGTTGGTGTCATCCTTGTTAGATCTCTGGAATTCTCCCTAGTGCCAAATCTCCCCTCAACCTATAATGGCTCCCTCTATTATGGTATCTCTCATCCTGCTCTCCTTTGTTCTTCTGCCAATTCAAACTTGCTGCTCCCTCATTTGCTCCTCTCCCCTCCTCTTATCCCTATCTCTTTCTCCCAGCCCCCTCTCCCCTCCACCCATGTTCCCAAATGGCTCAGGAGATCTTATCCTCTTCATGTTCTCCAGGGTAACATGCATGTCTATCTTAGGTTACTCACTGTTTCCCAGCCTATCAGGGGAGTGGATTGTAGGCTGGCAATCCCTGATATCTAAAATCCATATATGAGTGAGTACATACCATGTTTGTCTTTTTGTGACTGGATTACCTTACTCGGGATGGTTTGTTCTAGTGCCATCCACTTTCCCATGAATTTCTAGATTCCATTGCTTTTTTCCCTCTGAGTAGTACTCCATTGTGTAAATGTGCCACATTTTCTCTATCCACTCTTCAGTTGAGGGGCATCTAGGTTGCTTCCAGGTTCTGGCTATTACAAATAATGCTGCTATGAACATGGTTGAACAGATATCTTTGTTGTATGAATGTGAATTTTTTGGGTATATGCCTAAGAGGGGAATTGCTGGATCTTGTGGCAGAGTGATTGCCATTTTCCTGAGTAATCACCATACTGGTTACCAAAGTTGCTGTAAAAGTTTTCACTCCCACCAGCAGTGAAGGAGTGTTCCCTTTTCTCCACATCCTCTCCAGCATAAACTGTCATTGGTGTTTTTGATTTTAGTCATTCTGACCAGAGTAAGATACTATCTCAGATTTGCATTTCCCTGATGGCTAAGGATGTTGAGCACTTTCTGAAGTGTCTATCAGCCATTTTAGACTCCTCTATTGAGAATTCTCTATGTACCCCACTTTTTAATTGTATTATTTGGTGTTTTGGAGACTAGCTTCTTGAGTTCTTTGTAAATTTTGGAGATCAACCCTTTGTCAGATGTGGGGCTGGTAAATATTTTTTCCCATTCTGTGGGCTGCCTTTTTGTCTTGTTTTCTGTATCCTTTGCCTTACAGAAGCTTCTCAGTTTCAGGAGGTCCCATCTATTAACTGTTGATCTCAGTATCTGTGCTACTGGTGTTATGTTCAGGAAGCAGTCTCCTGTATCAATTCATTCAAGGGTACTTCCCACTTTATCTTCTAAGAGTTTCACTCTGGCTGGATTTATGTTAAGGTCTTTGATCCATTTGGACTTAAATTTTGTGCATGGTGATAGATAGGGATATATCTGCAGTCTTCTACATGCCAGCATCCAGTTATGCCAGCACCATTTGTTGAAGATGCTTTCTTTTTTCCCATGTATAGTTTCAGCTTCTTTGTCAAAAATCAGGTGTTCACAGGTATGTGGGTTAATATCAGTATCTACCTGTCTATTTTTGTGCCAATGCCAAACTATTTTCAGGACTATAGCTCTATAATAGAGCTTGAAGTCAGACGTGGTGATGCCTCCAGAAGTTTCTGTATTGCACAGAGTGGAATTGGCTATCCTGGTCTTTTGTTTTTCCATATAAATTTGATTATTGTTCTTTCAAGGTGTGTGAAGAATTGTTCTGGTATTTTGATGGGGATTGCACTGAATCTGCACATTGTGTTTGGCAGCATTGCCATTTTTACTATGTTGATCCAAGAGCATGGGAGATCTTTCCATTTTTCTGGTATCTTTAATTTCTTTAAAGTCTCAAAGTTCTTGCTATACAGGTCTTTTACTTGTTTAGTTAGTGCTACCCCCAAGATATTTTATGTTGTTTGTGGCTATTTTAAAGGGCAATATTTCTCTGATTTATTTCTCATTGGATTGATCATCTGTATATAATAGGGCTACTAAATTTTTTGAGATAGTCTTCTATCCTGAAACTTTCTTGAAGGTGTTTATCAGCTGTAGGAGTTCCCTGGTAGAGTTTTTGGGGTCACTTGTGTAAACTATCATATCATCTGCAAATAGTGAAAGTCTGACTTCTTTCCCAATTTGTATCCACTTTATCGCCTTTTGATGTCTTATTGCTCTAGCTAGAACTTCAAGTACAATATTGAAGAGATATGGAGAGAGTGAACAGCCTTGTCTAATTCCTTATTTTAGAGGAATCACATTGAGTTTCTCTCCATTTAGTTTGATGTTGACTGTTGGTTTACTGTATATTGCTTTTATTATGTTCATGTATGTTCCTGTTATCCCTGATAATATCCAGGACCTTTATCATGAAGGGATGTTGGATTTTGTCAAAGACATTTTCAGCATCTAGTGAGATGATCATGTGGTTTTACTTTACCAGCTTGTTTATATGGTGGTTTATATTGATGGATTTTCATATATTGAACCATCCCTGCATCCCTGGGATGAGGCCTACTTGGTCATGGGGGATAATTTCTCTGATGTGTTCTTGGATTCGATTTGCCAGTATTTTTTTCCAACGTTGTATTATTTGAATTAGAAACAGGATTGTTTTACATGACAATCACAGTTCCCTTCTCCCACCCATCCTCTCCTATCCCCCCAACTAAAACCTTATCTGTCACATATCTTTTCTGCTCCCCCTGGATGGTGAGACCTTCCATAGGGTGTCATCAGAGTCTATTGTATCCTTTGGGATCGGGCCTAGGCCCACCCCGTGTGTATTGGCTCAGGGAGTATTCCTCTATATGGAATGGGCTCCCAAAGTCCACACCTATGCTAGGGATAAGTACTGAACTTCTACAAAGGGTTCCTTAGATTCCCGAGGTTTCCTCACAGAAACCCATGTTCCTTGGGTCTGGATCAGTCCCATGCTGGTATTCCAGCTATCAGTCTGGGGAGCAAGAGCTCCCAGATGTTCAGGTCAGCTGTTTCTGTGGGTTTCACCAGCCTGGTCTGGACATCTGTGCTCTTCACTGGTCCTTCTCTGCATCTGGGTTCCAGTTCAGATTGGTGACTAGTAATGGGTGCCTGCTTCTACTTCCACCAGCTGCTGGATGAAGGCATATAAGTCAGTCATCAATCTCATAATCAGGGAAGCGCATTTAGGGTAGCCTCTCCTCCGTTGCTGAGATAGTTAGCTGGTGTCATCTTTGTAGATCTCCAGACATTTCCCTAGTGCCCGATTTCTCTGTAAACCAAAAATGTCTCCCTCTATTATGATATCTATATTCTTGTTATCATGTGTTCTTCCCTTGACTCATACTTTCTGCTCCCTCATGTCCCCAGCATCCCTCTTCTTCTCCCCTTCTCATTCTCCTAGCTCCCTCCCCCCTCTTCCCGTGCTCCCAATTTGCTCAGCAGAACTTGAACCTCTCCCCTTCTCCAGGGGACCATGTATGTCTCTCTTAGGGACCACCTTGTTTATTAGCTTCTTTGGCAGTGTGGATTGCAGGCTGGTAATCCTTACTCTATGTCTAAAATCCAAATATGAGTGAGTACATACCATGTTTGTCTTTTTCAATTGGGTTACTTCACGGAGAATGGTTTCTTCTAGTTCCATCCATTTGCCTGAGAATTTCAAGATTCTATTGGTTTTTTTCCTGCTGAGTATTACTCCATTGTGTAAATGTACCACATTTTCTCTATCCATTCTTCGGCTGAGGGGCACCTAGAATGCTTCCAGTTTCTGGCTATCACAAATAACACTGCTACGAACATCGTTGAACTGATGGGGAATGTACTGTGTATATTTATCTTATTGATTGTTAAATAAAATACTGTTTGGTCAATGAGACAGCAAGTAGACGGGACTAGGAGTCAAAGAGGATTCTTGGAAATGTAGTAGAGAAGTGCTGATCCAGGCAGGAAGTGACATAGCAAGGAGACTCATATTTAAGCGTAGGAGAAACAGGAAGGGCCCTCTTTTTCCCCTCTGCTTCTGCTCCAGCTGCCCGATGTGATCCACTGGCCAGGAGGGACGCCAAGAAGGCGTCGGATAAGTTAAGTCTTATAAAATATATAGGTTTATAAAATATATAGTTAAGACTGAGCAAACAGATGAGAATCCTAGTCATTGGCCAAGCAGCATTGTACCTAATACAAGTTTCTGTGTATTCATTTGGACCTAACTCGGGTGGGTGGCTGGCGTAAAGCTCACACATGGCGGTGGAGCTCGGTGGCTTTTGGCAGAAAGATTTATCGTATCATTGAACAGCTGTCCTTGTTGTATGAATGTGCTTCTTTTGGGTATATGCCTAAGGGTGGAATTGCTGGATCTTGTGGTAGACTGATTCCCAATTTCCTGAGTAGTCGCCATACTGATTTCCAAAGTGGCTGTACAAGTTGGCACTCCCACCAGCAGTGGAGAAGTGTTCCCTTCTCCACATCCTCTCCAACATGAACTGTCATTGGTGTTTTTGATTTTGGCCATTCTGACAGGAGTAAGATGGTATCTCAGAGTTGTTTTGATTTGCATTTTCCTGATGGCTAAGGATGTTGAGCACTTTCTTATGTGTCATTTAGCCATTTTAGATTCCTCTATTGAGAATTGTCTATTTACTTCTGTAAGCCACTTTTTAATTGGGTTGTTTGGTGTTTTCGGACTAGCTTCTTGAGTTCTTTGTATATTGTGGAGATCAGCCCTCTGTCAGATGTGAGTTGGTGAATATCTTTTCCCAGTCTGTCGGCTGCTGTTTTGTCTTGCTGACTGTCTCCTTTGCTTTACAGAAGCCTCTCAGTTTCACGAGGTCCCATCTATCAATTGTTGACCTCAGTGTCTGTGCTACTGGTGCAATGTTCAGGAAGCGGTCTCCTGTACCAATTAATCCAAGGGTAATTCCCACTTTGTCTTCTAATAGGTTCAATGTACCTAGATTTAAGTTGAGATCTTTGATCCATTTTGACTTAAGCTTTGTGCAAGATGATAGGCTTGGGTCTAACTGCAGTCTTCTACATGTCTGCAACCAGTTATGCCAGCACCATTTGTTGAAGATGTTCTCTTTGTTCCATCGTCTAAATTTGCATTGTTTGTCAAAACTCTCGTGTTCATAGTTGTGTGGGTTAATATCAGGGTTTTCAATTCTATTCCATTGGTCTGCCTGTCTATTTTTGTGCCAATACCAAGCTGTTTTCAGGACTATAGCTCGGTAATAGAGCTTGAAGTCAGGGATGGTGATGCCTCCAGAAGACCCTTTATTGTACAGAGTTGTTTTGTCTATCCTTGTTTTTTTTCATATAAAGTTGAGTATTGTTCTTTTAAAGTCTGTGAATAACTGTGTTGGGATTTTGATGGGGATTGCGTTGAATCTGTAGATTACTTTTGGCAAGATTGCCATTTTTACTATGTTGATTCTACCTATCCAAGAGCATGGGAGAGCTTTCATTTTCTAGTATCTTCTTTAATTTCTTTCTTTAGAGACTCAAAATTCTTATGGTACAGGTCTTTCACATTTTTGGTTAGGGTTACCCCAGGGTATTTTATGTTGTTTGTGGCAATTGTAAAGGGTGATGTTTCTCTGATTTCTTTCTCCACCAATGCGTCATTGGTATACAGTAGGGCTATGGATTTTTTTGAGTTAATCTTGTATCCTGCTATTTTGCTGAAGGTGTTTATCAGCTGTAGGAGTTCCCTGGTAGAGTTTTTCGGGTCATTAATGTAGACGATCATATCGTCTGCAAATAGTGAGAGTTTGACTTCTTCCTTTCCGATTTGTATATCCTTGATCTCCTTTTGTTGTCTTATTGCTCTAACTAGGACATCAAGGACAATATTGAAGAGGTATGGAGAGAGTGGACAGCCTTGTCTTGTTCCCAATTTTAGAGGAATCGGATCGAGTTTCTCTCCATTTAATTTGATGTTGCCTGTTGGCTTGCTGTATATTGCTTTTATTAGGGTGAGGTATGTTCCTGTTATCCCTGATTTCTCCAAGACCTTTATCATGAATGGGTGTTGGATTTTGTCAAAGGCTTTTTTGGCATCTAGTGAGATGATCATGTGGTTTTTCCCCTCAGTCTGTTTATATGGTGGATTACATTAATGGATTTTCATATGTTGAACCATCCTTGCATCCCTGGGATGAAGCCTACTTGATCATGGTGGATGATTTCTCTGATATGATCTTGTATTCGATTTGCCAGGATTTTATTGAGAATTTTTGCATCAATGTTCATGAGGGATATTGGGCTTCTAGTTCTCTTTCTTAGTTGTGTCTTTGTGTGGCTTGGGTATCAAGGTTATTATAGCCTCATAAAAAAGAGTTTGGCAATGTCCCTTCTGCTTCTATTTTGTGGAACAATTTGAGGAGTATTGGTATTAGCACTTCTTTGAATTTCTGGTAGAATTCTGCAGTGAATCCATCTGGCCCCGGGCCTTTTTTTGGTTGGGAGACTTTTGATGACTGCTTCTATTTCCTTAGAGGTTATAGGTCTGTTTAAGTTGCTTATCTGTTCTTGGTTCAATTTTGGTAAGCGAAATTTGTCCAGAAAATTGTCCATTTCCTTTAAATTTTCAAATTTTGTTGAGTACAAGTTTTCAAAGTATAACCTGAAGATTCTCTGTATTTCCTCAGTGTCAGTTGTTATGTCCCCCTTTTCATTTCTGATTTTCTTAATTTGCATGATCTCTCCTGCCTTTTGGTTAGTTTAGATAACGAATTGTCTATCTTGTTGATTTTCTCAAAGAACCAACTCTTTGTTATATTGATTCTTTGAATTGTTTTCTTTGTTTTGACTTTATTGATTTCTGCCCTTGGTTTGATTATTTCCTAGCGTCTGCTCCTCCGGGGTGAATTTGCTTCCATTATTTCTAGAGCTTTCAGATGTGATGTCAAATCTCTGGTGTGGCTATTCTCTAGTTTCTTCATGTGAGCACTTAGAGCTATGAACTTTCCTCTTAGTACTGCTCTCAAAGTGTCCCATACATTTATGTATGTTGTGTCAACATTTTCATTGAATTCTAGGAAGTCTTTAATTTCTTTATTTCTTCCTTGACCCAGGAATGTTGCAACTGCATGTTGTTCAATTTCCACGAGTTGGTAGGTTTTTTGCACTTTGATTTGTTTTTGATTTCTAACTTTAAAGCATGGTGGTCTGATAAGACACAGGTGATTATTCCAACTTTTTTGTACCTGTTGAGGTTTGCTATGTTGCCGAGAATGCGGTCGATTTTTGAGAAGGTTCCATGTGATGCTGAAAAGAAGGTATATTCTTTTGTGTTTGAATAGAAAGTTCTATAAATGTCTGTTAATCCCAATTGGGTCATAACTTCTGTTAGTTCCTTTGTCTCTTTGTTAAGTTTCTGTCTGGTGGTCCTATCCAGTGGTGAGAGTGGGGTGTTGAAGTCTCCCACTATAACTGTGTGAGGCCTTATTTGTGATTTGAATTTTAATAATGTTTCTTTTACAAACATTGGTGCCTTTGTATTTGGGGCATAGATGTTTAGAATTGAGACTTCTTCCTGATGGATTTTTCCTGTGATGAATATGAAATGACCTTCTTCATCTCTTTTGATTTATTTTAGTTTGAAGTCTATCTTGTTAGATACTAGGATAGCTACCCCAGCTCATTTCTTGGGTCCATTTGATTGGAGTATCTTATCCCAACCCTTTACTCTGAAGTAATGTGTATCTTTGAATTCTAGGTGTGTTTCTTGTATGCAGCAGAAGGATGGATTCTGTCTTCGTATCCAATCTGTTAGCCTGTGTCTTTTTATAGGCAAGTTAAGACCATTAATATTGAGGGAAATTAAGGTCCATTGAGTGTTTATTCTTGTTTGTTTTTGGTTTGTTGTTGGTACTGGTATTGTATGTGGATTTACCCTGCCTTTTATTTTGTGTTTTTGTAGAGTGGGATTATCTATTGCCTATGTTTATGGGAGTGTAGTTAATTTCCTTAGGTTGGAGTTTTCCTGCCAGTACTTTCTGTAGGACTGGATTTCTGGTTACATATTGTTTAAATATGGTTTTGCTGTGGAATATCTTGTTTTCTCCATTTATAGTGATTGAAAGCTTTGCTGGGTATAGTAGTCTGGGCTGGCATCCATGTTCTCTCAGAGTTGGTAGAATATCTATCCAGGTCCTTCTAACTTTCAGAGTTTCCATGGAGAAGTCTGGTGTAATACTGATAGGTTTGCCTTTATGTGTTACTTGGCCATTTTCCCTTGCTGCTCTTAATATTTTTTCTTTATGCTGTACGTTTGGTGTTTTAATTACTATGTGACAAGGGGACTTTTTTTGTGGTCCACTCTATTTGGCATTCTGTAGGCTTCTTGTACTTTCATTGGTATGTCTTTCTTTAGGTTGGGAAAGTTTTCTTCTATTATTTTGTTGAACATGTTTTCTTCACCTTTGAGTTGGGTTTCTTCTCCTTCGTCTATACCTATTATCCTTAGGTTTGGTCTTTTCACGGTGTCCCATATTTCCTGGATATTTTGTATTATGGATTTGTTAGACTTCAGATTTTCTTTGCTTGACGAGGTTATTCCCTCTAGTTTGTCTTCAGCGTCTGAGAGTCTGTCTTCCATCTCTTGTATTCTATTGGTTATGCTTGGATCTGTGGTTCCTGATTGTTTACTCAGCTTTTCCACTCCCAACATTCCCTCAGTTTGTGTTTTCTTTATTGTCTCTAATTCAGTTTTCAGGTCCTGAACTGTTTCCTTCAGCTGTTTAATTGTATTTTATTGGCATTTTTGGCTTTCCTTGATTTCCTGCATCTTTTGGTTTGTCTTTTCTTCCATTTCTCTGAAAGATTTTCTGATTTCCTCTCTTAGGTTCTCTATCATCTGCATGACGTTGTTTTTAAGGTTGCTCTCTTCTGCTTCTTCTGTGTTGGGATGTCCATGTCTTTCTGGTTTAGAGTCCATAGACTCTGGTGGTGTCATATTGGTTTTCCTGTTGTTGGATGTATTCTTATATTGTTGTCTTCCCATCTCTTGTTCCAGTGGGTACAGTTGGTGTCGCTTCCTTTCCTGGTGTGTATGGGTCCGGTGTTCTCTTCAGGTGTGTGCAATTGACTTTGATACTCTGATGGGTTTCAGGTTGGGTGAAGGCAGGTCTGAGGCATTTGCTCTCCAGGTGGGTGAGAGCAGCACTGGTGCAGAGATGTCAGCAGACTCTGGGTTTCTTGGTCCTCAGGGGTTGAGTCGTCCTGCCGAAGATCCTGGGGCAGCGTTTGCCAGGGCGGGCAGATGGAAGTTGGGCCTAAGGCAGGTGCTGAAGCAGCTCACCTCTGCGCACTCTGCACTCTGTGGGGGCCAGAATAGCACAGCAATCTCAGCAGAGTCAGGATACCAAGTTCCTCAGGGACCGATCAGATTTGCCAATATTTTATTGAGTATTTTTACTTCAATATTCATGAGGGAGATTGGTCTGTAGTTTTCTTAGTTGTGTCTTTGTGTGGCTTTGCTACCAAGGGAATTGTAGCCTCACAAAAAGAGTTTGGAAATGTTCCTTCTATTTAGATTATGTGAAATGGTTAGAACAGTATTCGTATTATCTGCCCTTTGAATGTCTGGTAGAATTCTGCACTAAAACCATCTGGTCCTGGAATTACTTTGTTGGGAAACTTTTGATGACCGTTTCTTTTACCATAGGGGATACACCTCTATTTAAATTGTTTATCTGGTCTTGATTGAATTTTGGTATGTGATACTTATCCAGAGAAT
This sequence comes from Cricetulus griseus, assembly GCF_003668045.3. Classification (NCBI taxonomy): domain Eukaryota; kingdom Metazoa; phylum Chordata; class Mammalia; order Rodentia; family Cricetidae; genus Cricetulus; species Cricetulus griseus. The sequence goes on from NC_048604.1 coordinate 59,298,462, forward strand.
TGTCCATTTCCTTTAAATTTTCCAATTTTGTGGAGTACAGGTTTTTGAAATATGACCTAATATTTCTCTGGATTTCCTCAGTGTCTGTTGTTTTGCCCCTCTTTTCATTTCTAATTTTTTTTTAATTTGGGTATTCTCTCTCTGCCTTTTTGTTAGTTTGCCTTGTTAGTTAGGATAAAGGTTTGTCTATCTTGTTGATTGTTTTTTGTTTCTAGTTTATTGATTTCAGCCCTCAGTTTGATTATTTCCTGGTGTCTACTCCTCCAGGGTGTGTTTGCTTCTTTTAGTTCTAGAGATTTCAGTTGTGCTTTTAATTCTCTAGTGTGACTATTCTCCAGTTTCTTCATGTGGGGACTTAGTGCTATGAACTTTCCTATTAGCACTGCTTTCAAAGTGTCCCATAAGTTTGGGTATGTTGTGTCTTCATTCCCATTGAACTCTAGGAAGTCTTTAATTGCTTTCTTGACCCAGTGCAATTGTGCATTGTTCAATTTCCATGAGTTCTTAGGGTTTCTTCAATTTGTGTTGTTGTTGAATTCTAACTTTAAACCATGGTAATATGATAGGATACAGGGGTTTATTTCATTTTTTGTATCTGTTGAGATTTGCTGTGTTGCTGAGTATCTGGTGGATTTTAGAGAAGGTTCCATGTGATGCTGAAAAGAAGGTATATTCGTTTGTGTTTGGATGGAATGTTCTATAGATGTCTGTTAATCCCAGTTGGGTCATAACTTCTGTTAGTTCTTTTATTTCTTTGTTTATTTCTACTGTTCTCCTGGAGGGTGGAGGCAAAGGCAGTGATGGCTGAGAATTCATATTTGTAACACAGGTGTTCCTAGCATTGTATTTTCTTTGGGATAACATATAGCATATTATGCTTTGATCACAATTAAAACATTCAGTGACTTCATTGTCCTTCAAGTTTAAGATCCATATCAATCAACCACTCTTGGAAACCATGATAGTTAAACTTGCCAACTTGAGTGAATTTAGTATTATCCAGGGGACAATTCCCTCTGTGTGACTTTGGGAACATTTCCAGAGGGTTTAACTAAGGAGGGAAGACCTATTCCCACTGTGGCTAATACAATCCCATAGACTGGACCCAGAACTGAATAAAAGGTACAAAATGAGAAATAAACTTTAGGGCCAGCATTTATTTCTCTCTGCTTCCTGACTGAAGACTTATATTACTAGATACTTCAAGCTACTGCTGCCACAGATAGACCTGTTCTCACCATCATGATTCCCTCATGATAACTGCAATCTATAACTGAGAAAAAAATAAACCATTCTTTCCTTTAAGTTGTTTTTAATCAGGTATTTAGTCAGAGTAACAATGACAGTAATGAATTTAGACCCCACACTCTGTAGCAGGGTAATGTCATTCCATATGGAAATCAACCAATAAAATCTAGAAGATAAGACTATAAAACTACTAGAAGAAAACCAAGGGTGTGGTAGTACAATTCTGTAATCTCAGCTCTGAGCTGGGACAAGGAGGCAAAGAAGTATGAAACTACTTTGGATAATACTGATATTCCCATCTCAAAAGTAACCAACAAAAAATATAAGCAAAAACTACTATTGGAAAAAAAGCATAAAAGTCTATGATATTAGTCTGGGGAGCACCTTTTTGGATGTGGCTTCTAAACTGTAGCAACAGAAAAAAACTTGAATAACTTTTAAAATTTTCAGTATAGCAAATAAAATAATCAGAAAACTGAAGAGGCAGGTTATGGCATGAGAGGATACATCTGTAAATTAATATAGTGTTATATTAATTAGCCAGAATTTTAAAAAAACTGGACAAAGGACATAAATGGACATTTTCAAAAGGAGATATAGATATGACCAACAAGTATTAGAAAAAAATTCAACATTACTAATCACCAGGGACATACAAATTGAAATCTCAGTGAGGCTGGAGAGATGGCTGGGTCTATAAAGTTATCACCATGCCTCTATGGGGACCTGAGTTCAGATGCCTATCATCCATACAAGAGGTAGGCATGACAATGCTGTAGGAAGCAGCCACAAGGATTTCTTGGACTTTTAGGCTAGCCATTCCAGCCAATCAGTGAGCTCTAGGTCAATAAGGGACTGTTTTGAAATATAAGATGGAGAACAACAAAAGTCATCACATGAGGTCAACCTCTGGTATCTCACACAAGCTCACATTGATGAATACATACCCCTACCCCATGAACAGATACGACAATATACAACACAATTTAAAATACACACACATACAAACACACACACACACACACACACACACACACACACGAGATAGCACTTTATACCTGTTAGAATATCTATTTTTAAAAGGTAAAAAGGGAATGTTGGCGATAATGTTGAGAAAATATAGTTCTTGCATACTGATAGCTGCAAGGTAAATAAGTAATCTCATATAAAATACAAGTTTAAGTATTATGATCACTAGGCATTTTTGGTGATTTATAATAGAGAAGTTTTCACTTCTGATTACAGGAAAATGAATACTATATTTGTCAATCTGCTATCATTCTATATCTCATTATTTGATCTTCACCTAATCTATTATATGTAAATGGCAACTACTCCTAAGCATGGGACCTTCCCTGGAGCATGATTGATATACCCAATGTCATCCCACTGAAGAAAACATATTTTACCTCTTTTAGACGCCATCCAATTCAGGAATAGCTTCTTGGCTAGGAGTAGAAGTTTGTGCCTGCATTCCCTCTTTCATGCTGGAATTTTTTGTCTGGCTTGAGCTTCTTCAGGTCTTGTGAATTCTGTAATAGCCTCTGTGAGTTCATATGTGCATCTATCCTAGTGTGCCTAGAAGATGCTGCTTCCTTGGAGTTATCCACACCTATAGCTCTTACAATCTCTCCACCTTCCCTTCTGTATAGATTCTTGTGTCATGAGGGGAGAGGTGTGATAAAGGCCTCCCTTCATGACTGAGTACTCTAAACTCCCCTATTCTCTGCATGCTGTCTAGTTGTGGGTCTACTGCAAGAAGTTTCTTTGATAAAGGTTCGCCAATTAACTTACCTATGGCTATAGCAAAATGTCAGTAGGTATTTTATTTATATGTTTGTTTAGCAGAATAATAGTATTAGGTTTTCCCCCAGGGCCTATGACTGATCTAATAAAAAATCGAGTTGGTTTCTCCCATAATATCCACACCAATGGAGACATCTTGCATGTGAGTCATTATTATAGGTTTCAGGCTTCTTAGCTGTGTGAGAATGATGACTAATTTTACTCCTCCAGTAACACATATAGCACCTTATAACTCTAGCCAGTAAGGGTGAAATTACCAGTGGTATATCAGCTAGATTTCTCTGTGTTCTATAAGTATGAGATACCTTCAGCAATAGGATCTTGCCATCAAGTTATGGAAGGTAAACAATGGTATCGGCGATTGCCTATAGTATTTGGAGGGCTGGTAGAATTCCTTTGGCCAATGACTCAAAAATGCAAACCATTCCTGGTGCTGGGGGTTTTATTTGGTAGCGTCACATGCTATAAGCTAATTTGTTCTATATATATATATATATATATATATATATATATATATAATATATATATATATATGCAATTCCACACATATAAACTTCCACAATAGTATGTCTTCATGTACCTTTTCAAAAAAGGCCTTTCAGTGTTACTTATCCCTCCTGATATTCCATTCTCCATAAAACTTACTATTATTCTGTATCTTGCCTTCCCACACTTCAGCCCATCTAATTCCCCCATTCTAATTTTCCCCATTATCCTTTTCTAGCATTATTATATAGATCTCCTTACTTTGAAGTTCCCTTCCCTGGGGTCCCTTACTAGCTACCTAAAATGGGTATTCTTAATGAAATACACATGTGTAAAGCACAGATGCTAACACTAACATATGAAGGAGAATGTGAAATGTTTGTCTTCCTGTGTGTGAGTTACCTCGCTCTGAATGATTTTTGTCTATTTCCATCCACTTACCTGAAAATTTCAATTTTTCATTTTTATTAATAGCTGAATAGTAATCCATTGTGTAAATGTGCCACATTTTAACTATCCATTGATTAGTTGATGGACATCTAGGCTATTTCTAATTTCTGTCTACCATGAATAGAGCAAGTGTTCCTCGGTCATTTGTGTTTTCTTTTGAGAACATTTTTTAGTTCTGTACCTCAATTTTAATTGGGCTGTTTGTTTTCTGGATGTTCAGATATAGGGGGATGTTTTCTGGATGTTCAGATATACTTCTGTCTAGAAATAATGCTGACCACACCTGCTTGGGGCTGGTCACAAGTGTCACTGACCACGCCTGCTTGTGAGTGGTCAGAGTCAGTGGAAAATGTTTAAGTAGTTTAGAGGTGCACACTCGGGCCCCTTCTCTCGCTCCCTGCTGCCTGGCTGAGTGGACTTGAGTGAGTACTTAATAAACTACTTGCTGTCAATCTAGATCTAACTTCAAATTGCCTTTGGCTTTATTCAGTTTTTCAGTTCTTTGTGCAGTCTCAATGCTGTCTCTGTCTAATGTAGAACTGATAAATGTTGTTTTTCCATTCTGTAGGTTGCCTTGTTGCTTAAGTGCTTTGAATCTGTAGGTGTCCTTTGCTGTACAGAAGCTTTTCAGTTTCATGAAGTCCCATTTATTAATTGTTGATCTTAGTGCCTGCATTAGATATGTCTTGTTCAGAAAGTCCTTTCCTGTTCCAATGAATTGAAGTATATTCACTACTTTCTCTTCTATGTGATTCAAGGTATTAGGTCTTATGCAGTCCTTGATCTATCTGGAGTTGAGTTTTGTGCAAAATGTTAGATATTGATTTGTTTTCATTCTTTCTTTTCCCTCTTTTCATTGAAATAGATATTTTTTAGATGGCCTAGCAATTAAGAGCACAGCTGCTCTTCCAGAGGAGCCAGTTTCAATTCTTAGCACCCACATGGAAGTTCATAACTATCAGTATTTGCATTCTTCTTCATGTAGCTATGCAGTTTGATGAAAACAACTTGTTAAAGGTACTTTCTTTTCTCCAATGTACAATTTTTGCTTACTTGTAAAAAAAAAATCAAGTGCCAGTAGATGTGTAGAGTTATGTTCAGGTCTTCAATTTAATTCCATTGATCAATGTGGCTGTTTTTATGCCCATGCCATCCTGTTTTTATTACTGTGCCTCTGTAGTAGAAATCTGGGATGATGATATCTTCTGCAATTCTTTTGTTATTCAGGATTGTTTTATCTATCCTTGTTTTGTTTTGTGTTTTCACAGGGGTTTCTATATGAAATTTAAGAGTTCTTTTGTGAGGATATGTTTTATTTTGATTACAATTGCATTTGTCTGTAGTCATTTAAAGAAGGTGAGAGACAGAGAGAGAGAAAAGACACACACACACATACAGAGAGAGGGGGGGAGAAAGAGAGAGAGAGACATGGACGGAGATACAGAGAGATTCTCTGAGGAGGTCAAGGTGGATATCTGATTATTTCAAGTATCAGGCATTGAAAACTCCAGTTTTCCTTCTACTGAGCTGTAAATTTATTTCTGTTTGTGTGTGTGTGAGTATGGTTCTGGAGGATTTGTTTTGTTATTAGTTAGTTGGAATATATTTACATGAATTCTTTATCATCTTCTTTTGTGGTTTTTCAAATATTTTAATTATTATGAGGATATGTTTTAAATCATGTGAATATGCTTTGTGGTCTGGGGTTAAAAATAAATACAATCTACAGTCAAACTCTTAAGTGAAGCATATACGTGCTAAACACAAAATAGAATCATGGAAACAATGAAGCCCAGTTATGGAAACTGATCAATGATGGAATCTGGAGCACTGTTGGAGTTACTTTTAAGGGTCACATGCTTGGTAGGCAAACCATACCCTAGTAGATGGCCCCACAGTCAGGAGCATATAGATGGCACAAATTGTATTTGAGGGGTGAGTTAAAAAAAATAAACGAAAACAAAACCTTGGAAGAGAGTTAAGAGTGGATCTAGGAGGCACCGAGGGAGCAATTAGTGGTAAATATGAAGAAAGCACATTGAATGCTTTATCATCTTCTTTACACTGACTTTATAATCTGTCCAAATATATGGTAGACAAAGCCTTTCCACTTTAAGAGTGTCTTCAGTATTCTTGGATTTTCACATTTACATATTTTTATAAACAGCTTGATAATTTAAAAATGCAACATTTTGTAGTCACAAAATTTTATAAAATCTTGAGTTTCCAATCCTTGAACAAAAGTCCAATCTCTTACCAAGTACATGTATTTTTAAAGACTTTTCAATAGACTTATAATTTTGACTATAGAGCTTGTAAATATTTGTTGTATTTACTTATAGGTATATTTTGACAAGTATTTTACAGTGCCACAATAAATGTTATTTCTTTGACGTTTTTATTTTCTTCCTGTTTGCTACTGGAACAAGAGAAAATTATTTTATGTTAGATTTTACATATATTAGCTTTCCCAATTTAAAAAATCAATTCTACTTATACATTGGGAGATTCCTTCAAATTTTCTGTTACAGCATAAAACCACATATTTGGTTATTTTCTCTCTAATATTTAATCTTTGAGATGTAGCTTTTATATGCTGCCCAGGTTGAGCATAAAGTTATGAATGATCAAATCTTTTGACAGCTTCCTGAATATGTTGGGCTATAGGTAGGTAGTAAACACTTATTCAATAATCATATATTTTAAATGTTTTTCTTTAATACACTGTTAGTGATAACCAGGAAAATTAATAATTGAAGTAATTACAGCAGGCTTGTGCTTATTCTGATCATTACAAGAATAGTTTTTAACAATTCACTTTTGTGTGCAGTTTATTTTATTGTTTTGTATGCCATAAATGTAAGTTAAAATTTTACTCTGTGCCTAATTTGCTAAAAAGTTTTACTATGACTAGATGTTGTATTTTTTAAATGTATTTTTTTCTATTAACTTCATTATTGTAGTCTGTTTTTTAGTACTATTAAAAATATCTTCAGAAAGTTTACTTTATAAAGAAATTAGGTTTGTTGGTATCTCTTTTTAAATTCATCTGTTGGTAAACCTTTGGGCTGGTTTTATATTGCCACTATTGTGAACAGTACAGCAATAAATGTGAAATGTCTTGTGATTCAAGGCCAGAAGTAGTACAGCTATGTCATATGGTAGTTCTATTTTTGGTCTTGTGAAATTCCTCTATATTGATCTTCACAGAAGTCAGCATATAAGTGTAGAGGTATCTCCTGATCTTCAAATCTTCATAAGCCTTTGATATTGTTTTCTCAATGATAGGTACTCTGACTGCTGTGAAATGCAATCTCAAATCAATTTCAGTTTTAATTTGAATTTTTCTGATGTCAACCACATTGTAATTTTTTAAATATAAAATAATGATACTTTCAGAAAATTGATTAAAAATGGAAACCATTACATTGGGTGAAATATGCCAACCTCCCATATGTAAATAAAACACAGTGTGCTTTTTCTTCTAAAGGTGTGTGTGTGTGTGTGTGTGTGTGTGTGTGTGTGTGTACACTCGCATACACCGTGGTGGATGAACCTAATACAGGGAGAGGGTGGAAAAAACCTGAAGGGAATGAAATACATGTGACACAAAAGAATAAATGGAGACTGTTTGTAAAGAGGAAGATTTGGGGGGTGGTAGAAGGTAGTTGGTGAAATAGAAAAACTAGAACCAAGTATGCTTGTGCACACATAAAAAAACACTATACTTCTAAAGCCCATTACTTTGTATGCTAGCTTAAAAAATACAATAAAAGTAAAGTAAATACACATTTTAATTAACATAATTCTGGTAATGTAAGGCAAATCACCAGCACAGTATCAGTTCTGGTGAAGACTATATTGCCATTGGCATCACAATACAGGGAAGGTGCAAGAGGAAGAAATTGCATCTTAAGCAGAAAGCCAAAAAAGCCTGTGACCCACAATTCTTCACAATTACATGCTACACTTTGACCTAAGTATTTCCCAGTTGGACTCTCTGATGGTTAGTGTTAACTGTCTTGTTGACTGAGCTGGAATCACATAAGAGACAAGCTTCTCAGAAAAAATATGCTAGCATATTTATATTAAGTTATCCTTTGCATATGTCTGTAAGAGATAATCATGATTGGGTTGCTTGAGGTAAGAAGATCATCACAAAGGTGTGTGGCATTCCCTGTGCTTGAGTCATGAACTGCATAAAAAATACAAAGCAGGGAATCAACCACTTTCTGATTGCATTTAAAGACCATTAGAGGAAATGTATGCTTTGTACTGTAAATATGGGTAAAAACAAATGATCACCAGCCTCAGGGATGAACTTACTACTACTATTCTGCTAAATGGACACATTGTAAAACTGCCCTCTACATTAATATCTTACACCCATAGGTTGGAGCAACTCTCAGGCTCATCAGAGAATTTTCTTTGTACAGTGGAGGGTAGTCAATGTAGAAAATCACAACTCATAAAAGTGCAGAGGGTGTCAGTGGAGTGCTCAGCCACAAGGTATCTGTTCACTCTCAACACACACAAGTCTTAGGGACCATCATGGTAGAGAGGGCAGAACAATCACAAAAGCCAGGGGCCAGGAAGGGCTGGAGCAAAACACTGTCTTCTGGACAGGACAGGCTTTTTACCCTCATGAACTCAAAACAATAGTTTTCTGCATAAAATCAGGAGAGTTGAAATTCCAGCATGGAAGGAGGAACAGCTCAAGAACCCCTTACCCCTAACTGAGGATCTACTGAAAATATATAGTTTTGGAGAAGGAAGAGTCAGTTTTCTTTAAGAGTTATCAATACTCTGGTAGATATCCGCACACTCAGGACTATATGGACAAAATATGTGCAGTTCTTTCTGTGGTTATAAAAAGATAAAGCAAAAAGGACATGAAGTTAAGAGGGGTTGTGGAGTGGGAGTAGATCTGGGAGAAGTTAGGGGAAAGAGGGGGCAAATACAATCAAAATATATTGTAAGAAATTCTTGAGGTGATGTGGAGAGAGTGGTCAGAAGTTCTAGCTAGAGTAATAAGACAAGAGAAGGAGATCCTAGGGATAGAAATTGGAAAGGAAGAAGTCAAACTCACTATTTGCAGATGATATGATCATCTACATAAGTGACCACAAAAACTCTACCAAGGAACTCCTACAGCTGATAAACACCTTCAGCAAAGTAGCAGGATACAAAATTAACTCAAAAACATCAGTAGCCCTACTTTATACAGATGATAAATGCAATGAGGAAGAAATCAGAGAAGCATCACCCTTCACAATATCCACAAGCAACATAAAATATCTTGGGGTAACTCTAACCAAAAAAGTGAAAGACCTGTACAGTAAGAACTTTGAGACTTTAAAGAAAGAAGTTAAAGAAGATACCAGAAAATGGAAAGATCTCCCATGCTCTTGGATAGGTAGAATCAACATAGTAAAAATGGCAATCTTACCAAAAGTAATCTACAGATTCAACGAAATCCCCATCAAAATCCCAGACACAGTTATTCACAGGCTTTGAAAGAACAATACTCAACTTTATATGAAAAAAAAAAAAAACAGGATAGCCAAAACAACTCTGTACAATAAAGGGTCTTCTGGAGGCATCACCATCCCTGACTTCAAGCTCTATTATAGAGACATAGTTCTGAAAACAGCTTGGTATTGGCACAAAAATAGACAGATAGACCAGTGGAATAGAATTGAAAACCCTGATATTAACCCACACATCTACGAACACCTTATTTTTGACAAAGATGTTAAGTCTGTACAATGGAAAAAGATAGCATCTTCAACAAATGGTGCTGGCACAACTGAATTCAGACATGCAGAAGACTGCAGATAGATCCATATCTGTCACCATGCACAAAACTTAAGTCCAAATGGATCAAAGATCTCAATATAAATCCAGCCACACTGAATCTTCTAGAAGAGAAAGTGGGAAATAACCTTGAACGAATTGGCACAGGAGACCGCTTCCTGAACATTACACCAGTAGTGCAGACATTGAGATCTGCAATTAATAAATGAGACCTCCTGAAACTGAGAAGCTTCTGTAAGGCAAAGGACACAGCCAGTAAGACAAATCGACAGCCCACGGAATGGGAAAAGATCTTCACCAACCCCACATCTGACAGAGGGCTGATTTCCAAAACATACAATGAACTCAAGAAGCTCACCACCAAAACACCAAACAATGAAATTAAAAAGTGGGGTATTATGATAAATCTTTCCGCCAAAAGCCGCCTGAGCCCCACCACCACATGTGAGCTTTAAGCCAGATACCCGCCTGAGTTAGGGCTCAAATGAATACACAGAAACTTGTATTAGGTTCAAAGCTGCTTGGCCAATGACTAGGACTTCTCATCTGCTAGCTCAGTCTCAATTATCATAAATCTATATATTTTATAAGACTTATCTTATTGGACGCCTTATTGGTGTCCCTCCTTGCTGGTGGATCACATTGTGCCACTGGAGGAGGAGCAGAGGGGAAAAGAAAGAGCCACTTCCTATTTCTCCTTGGTTAAATATAAGTTTCCTTGCTATGTCAATTCCTGCCTGGATCACCACTTCTCTACTACATTTCCCAAAATCCTCTTTGACTCCTAGTCCCGTCTAACTTGCTGTCTCATTGGCCAAACAGTATTTTATTCAATAATCAATAAGATAAACATACACAGTACATTCCCCATCAGTGGGGTGCAGAACTAAATAGAGACTTCTCAACAGAGGAATCTGAAATGGGTGAAAGACACTTAAGAATGTGCTCAAAATCCTTAGCCATCAGAGAATGCAACTCAAAACAACTCTGAGATACCATCTTACACTGGCCAGAATGGATAAAATCAAAAACACCAATGACAATCTATGCTGGAGAGGATGTGTAGAAAAAGGAACACTCCTCTATTGCTGGTGGGAGTGCAAACTTGTAAGACCACTTTGAAATCAGTATGGCAGTTTCTCAGAAAAATGGGAATCAGTCTACCTGAAGATCCAGCTATTCCTCTCTTGGGCATATACCCAAATAATACATGTTCATACAACAAGGACGTATGTTCAACCATGTTCATAGCAGCATTGTTTGTAATAGCCAGGACCTGGAAGCAACCTAGATGCCCCTCAACTGAAGGATGTATAGAGAAAATTTGGTACATTTATACAATGAAGTACTACTGAGCAGAAAAAAGCAATGGAATCTTGAAATTCACAGGCAAATGGATGGAACTAGAAAAAACCATTCTGAGCAAGGTAACCCAATCACAAAAAGACAGACATTGTATGTACTAAGTCATATATGAATTTTAGACATAGAGCAAAGGATTGCCAGCCTACAATCCTCTTCACCAAAGAAACTAGGAAACAAGAAGGACTCTAAGGAAAAAATGCATGGACCCCAGGAATGGGAAGGTGCCGGAACTTCTGAGCTAATTGGGAGCATGAGGGTATGGGAGAGGAGAGGAGAGGAGGAAATGGAGTAGAAAAAATGTTGAGTTGGGGGAAGAATAGAGGAGAGCAGGATGAGAGATACCACATCAGAGGGAGCCATTATAGGTTTGAGGAGAGATCTGGCACTAGGGAGATTTCCAGAGTTCTACAAGGATGACATGAACTGACAACCTAGGCAATGGTGAAGAGGATAGCCTAAATGTCCTTCCCCTATGATGAGACTGATGACTACTTTTTATGACATACTAGAGCCCTCATCCAGTGGCTGATGGAAGCAGAGGCAGACACCAACAGATACACACTGAACTGAACTCTGGAACCTAGTTCCAGTGAGGGAGGAATGAAGATCAGAGGGGTTGGTACCAGGCTGGTGAAACCCATAGAAGCAGCTGGCCTGAACAAGGGGGAGCACATGGACCCCAGACTGCTGTCTTGGAGGCCAGCATGGGACTGATCCAGACCCCTGAACATGGATGCCAATGAGGAGACCTCTGCACTCTAGGGGACCCCTGGTAGTGGATTAGAATTTTTTCCCTGGTGTAAGAAGGAACTTTGAGAGCCCATCCCACAACTGGGCCTGGACACATGGGGGAGGGCCTAGGCCTGGCCCAGGATGATGTGGTGGACTTTAGGAAGCCCCTGTCAAGGGCCCTACCCTGCCTGGGGAGTGGAGGGTGGATGGGGTGGGGGAGAGGGAGGTTGGAGGTTGGGGGGAGGAGAGGGAGGATGGATTGACATGTGAAGCAAGCTTGTTCCTAATTTGAACTAATAAAAAAATTACAAAAAAAGCAATTCTAGCTCCACAAAAAAAATAAAATCTGTTCAAGAATATCCCAAATAGATGTGTCCATCTCCCTTTTCCTTATTTGATTCCAGACAAATTATTAAAGAAGATGACCCATCACAACTAAAAAAAAAAAAAAAGAAATTCTTGAGGACATCTTAGCTGGCTGTGTGAAATCTGCCGTAAACGAAACTGAGAATTTTAGCTTTCATGATTGTCCACATATGTAGAAACTCACATCAATGGCTAGAATGTATGTTGACTTTTAGACATCTGATTTCATATGAAATATAATGATTCATTGTTCTCTTTTATTATTTGAAGATTTTGAAAGTGTTTAGAATTCTGTCTGATTTAACTCCATAGCAATGTTCTGAATATATACTCATTTAGCAGATTATATCTATGGCTGTTTCCACCATCGTGTTTGTAGTCTTGCAGGTTCACAGCACTGTTTTCATAATATTTATCATCAGAACTATGGCTGCCTGTTTCTTGCTGTTTTATGCCATTTTGTTTTTCATTTTTAACTCAGTTGTGGAAGGTTGGTACTAACAGACCCTTAGTGTCTATGTAAGGTGATGGTTAATCTCAATTCTTAACTTGAGAAATAAAGTGTGAGATGAACCTGTAAAAAAGAAATTTTGAGGAATTAATAAAATAGTATATTGAAGTAAATAAATGCTAGAGATACAACATAATTGTTGCCTCAATGCCCCTGCCACCAGTATTTTCTCTTCATGTTGAAATATACATTCAAACTGTGAGGTAAAATAAATGTTTTCTCCCTAAAGCTTTTTTATTGGGGTATTTTGTCACAGCAACAAGAAAAATAATTAAAGATGGTTTTTTGAATGAGAGTGGTTCCCAGAGCCTCAAATTTGAAAGTTTGGTCTCCAGTTAGTGGAACTGTTTGGGAAGGCTTGAGGCATACGACCTTATTCGAAAGTTTGGTCTCCAAATAGTGGAACTGTTTGGGAAAGTATGGCCTGCCCTCTATTAGTAAGAGCTTGTGGTGGTTTGAAAGAAAATGGCCCCCAAAGGGAGTGGCCACATTGGGAGGTGAGACCTTGTAAGAGTAGGTGGGGTCTTGTTGGAGGAAAGTGTGTTACTGTGGAGGCAGGCTTTGAGGTCTCATATATACTCAAACCACACCCAGTGTCACAGACCAATTCCAGTTGCCTACAAGACGTAGGACTCTCAGCTCCTTCTCCAGCACCATGTCTGTCTGCATGCTGCTATGTCCCACTACGATGATAATGGACTGAACCACTGACCTGTAAGCAAGCCACCTCAAATAAATGTTTTCCTTTATAAGAGTTGCTGGCTTCATGGTGGCTCTTCGCAGCAATAAAACCCCTAACTAACGTAGAGCTCTTCAGATACTGCTCCAGCATTATGTCTTCTTCATGGCTTACTGCCATGTTTCCCACTGTGACTGTCATGGACTCTAATACACTGAAGCCATGAACCCCCAAATTAAATTCTTTGTTCTATAAGTTGACTTGGTCATGGTGTTTTGTCACAGCAACAATAAAGTAACTAAGCCAGAATGCCCTCAAATTGGAGCCAAAATAAAGTCTTTCTCCATAAAGTTGCTTATATTAGGTCACTTTATCACAGCAACAACTAAGGCAGACACCATCTAGCTTTTTGTTGTTGTTTTGTTTTGCTTTACTTTGGACTGCTTTTCTTTTCTTTTTCTTCTTTCATCTTTTCTCTCTATATAGGGGACTGAACTGAAGCACTGTAGAATATGAGAAAGGACTGTACTACTATACTACATCCCTCATGCTTCAATTTGTTGTCTTTCTTAAAATATCTTATTTTGTCATCAGGGAAATGCAAATCAAAACACCTGTCAGAAATGTCAGAAATGGCCAAGATCAAAAACTCCGATGACAGCTTATGCTGGAAAGGATGTGGTGACAGCTTATGCTGGTGGGAGTGCAAACTTGTACAGCCACTTTGGAAATTAGTATGGCCGTTTCTCAGAAAATGGGGAATCAATCTACCTCAAGACCAAGCAATGCCACTTTTGAGCATATACCCAAAGGATGCACACTCACACCACAAGAACATTTACTCAACTGTTTTCACATCAGCATTATTTGTAATAGCCAAAACCTGGAATCAACCTAGATGCCCCTCAAATGAAGACTTGATAAGGAAAATGTTGTACATTTACACAATGGAATACTACTCAGTGGTAAAAATCAATGACATTTTGAAATTTGCAAGCAAAGGACAAAGCTAGACAAAGCCAACCTGAGTGAGGTAACCCCAGACCCAGAAAGAATAATATGTACTAACTCATAAGTGGATACCACACATAAAGCAAAGGGCAACCAGACTACAGGCCACAACTCTAGAGAACCTAGGTGACAAGCAGGACCTTAAGAGAAACATACATATTTCTGCACAGGAAGGAGAAAAGACAAGATCTCCCGAGTAAATTGGGAGTGTGAGGAACAAGGGGGAGGGTGGAAACAGAGAGGGAAAGAGAGAAGAGGAGTAGGGGAAATGTATAGCTCAACAAAAAATGGCAAAAGATCTTATTTTTGTAATTATATTTATGTGTTTGTTTCTGTGTGAGGGTTTGTGCACATGAGTGCAGTGCCTTTAGAGGCCAGAAGAGGCCACCAAATCCTGAGGATTCAAAATTACAGGTGGTTATGTGCTGCCTGATATGGATGGCGTGATTTGAATTCTGGTCCTCTGGAAGAAGAGTAAGCATTCTTAACTGATGAGCCATATCTCTACCCCCTGAGACTCCAATTCTTTAAGGCCCTACAACCTCCAAATACTGCCACTTTGTAGACAAAGTTTCCAACACATATACCCTTGTCAAACACACTAATACCACATCCTGACTGTAGCAATCACATATTTCATTTTATAGGCATTATACTTAGCAGTTTTAGGCTTGAAAAAAAATGTGTGCAAAGCAAATCCATTTGCCATTCCACAAACCAATAAAAGCCTTCCTTTTTATAAAGATCCTTCACTAGTGTGGCACATTTGTTATGATTGTTAAATAATCTCTCTTAACACCCATTAATTTTCTGTAACTTTATTTTATTTTTTAGTCTTTCGAGACAGGGTGTCTCTTTGAAGCCTTTGTTGTCCTGAACCTCACTTTGTAGAACAGGCTGGCCTTGAACTCACAGAGTTCCACCTGTCTCTGATTCTCGAGTGCTAGGATTAAAGGTGTGTGCCACCACCACTCATCAATTTTCTTTAAAGCTTTACCTAGGGGTGGTCTTGTAAGATTTTTCCCATTAACATTGGAATGTTGTGGTGGTTTGGATGAGAATCCTCACCCTGCCTTGAACCCCTGCTAGACCATATATTAGAATAATTGGTCTCCAGTTGGTGGAACTCTGGGAAGAATAAGGAGGTATGGCCTTATAGGAGAAGGCATGCCATGGGGTGGTGTTAGGGATTGGTTTTTCAGAAACACAAACCTATGTTAGCTCTCTCTTTCTCAGCCTCATGTAAGCTTCCAGCTATTGCTCCAGAGACATGTCTGCCTATCTGATATAGTTCTTCATGTCATGATGGCTGTGGACTAACTCTCTGAAACTGTAAGCAAGTCCTAATAACCTCTTTCTTCTATAAGTTGCCTTGGTCATAGTGTCTCTTTACAATAATAGAAAAGTAACTAAGACAAATGTCATTGTATGCATATTGTTTAGGCAACCAGGTAGTTAAGAATTCATGAGCACAGTTCTGTGTCATATAGATGACACTATCTTGAAATAGACATCCATGGATCTTTCCAACTCTTTTTGGTAAATTCCAAAGAGTGCAGTAGTTAGTTACTATAGTAGAATGAAAATAGTCCCATAGGTTCATAGGAAGTAGCATTAATGGGAGGTGTAGCCTTGTTGGAGGAAGTGTGTCCCTGGAGGGTGGGATTTGAGGTTTCAGAAGTTCAAGCCAGGTCTAGCAGCTCATTATCTCTTCCTGCTGCCTGCAGATTCAGATGTAGAACTCTCAGCTACCTCTCTCTAGCACTATGTCTGCCTACATGCCACCATGCTTCCTACCATGGAGATAATGGACTAAACTTCTGCACTGTAAGCCAGCCACAATTAAATGCTTTCCTTTGTAAGAGCTGCCATGGCCATGGTGTCTCTTCACAGTAATAAAACCCTAACTAAGACAGTTCTTATGATATAATTATGTTTAGTTTCATAGGAAACAATAAAACTATTTTTCAAAATGCCTACACCTTCCTCCTTATCAACACTAATGGGAGCTTCTGTTGCTCCGCATCCTTCCTAGCACTTGGTTTTGTCAGTGCTCCAGATTTTGAACACTGAAAAAGAAGGAGTAGTGATTCAGTATTTTGATTTATATCTTTCCAATGGGATAAATCACTGAGTGTTTGTCCATAGGCTTGTTTGCCATTTATACAACTTCTTCGATGTGTCTGTTTGATGAAGTGTCTGTTGAAGCTTTTAGTTCATTTGAATTGGGGTTTTTCATTATTGAATTTCAGAATACTTTGTTTACTTATGGCTTTTATCCGGTATGTCTTTTGAAAATATTTTCTCCCAGTCTGTGGGTTGAGTCTTCAGTTTTTGACAGTATCTTTAACAGAACAAAAATTTTCTAGTCTAGTCTGTCAATTCTGTCTTTAGTATATATATCTAAAAGTATTACCAAATCCAAAGGTCATCTACAGTTTTTTACTCTGCTATGTCAAGTTGGGTTTTGTTGTTTTGTTTTGTCAGAGTGACGAAAAGGTGACTAATCTACCTTTGCATGTGACAAAATTCAGTCAACTATATTCATATTGTCCACTTCTGGGTTCTTAGTTATTTCCAATAATCTATTTATCTGTGCTTCACCAAAGCCACATTATCTATATTAATGTGTCTTTATACTGTCTAAATGCTAGATAGTATAGTGTTCCAGATTTGTTCACTCCTTTTAAAATTATACCAGTTATTCTACAGCCTTTCTGTGTAAATTTAGACTAATTTTGTTAATATACAGAAATAATCTGTTAGGATTTTTGACTAGGATTTTATTGATGTTATACATCAAATTGGAAGATGCTGACATCTTTAAAACATTTCATCTTCCTATCTATGGTGATAAAATTTCTCACCATTTCTTTAGCTATTGTAATTTATTTCATCAGAAGTTTGTGATTTTTCTCATAAAGGTTTTATATATTCTTAATTAATAATTATGTTAAGTATAAAAATGTAAATGGTACTTTTAATTTCAAATTCCACTATTAATTTCTTTTATATAGTGAAGTGATCAACACTATTACATTGACACTATACACAGACACACAGATACACACACACACACACACACACACACACACACACACACACACACATATATATGTGTGTGTCCATTGCAGTCATGCTAGAAATCAAGGCAGCATGAAGGTAGACATGGTGCTGGAAGATATATGTGTGTGTGTGTGTGTGTGTGTGCGTGTGTGTGTGTGTGTTTGTGTGTATACATGTATACATACATATGTATATAACTTTCCTACAATCATTTATTAATTCTAGGAACTTTTTGATTCCTTGAGAATTTCATACTTGATTACAATTAAATATGATCATATTTACCCTTCAAATTCTCCCTGTATATCCTCCCACTTGTTCAATTCCAAACTTTTATTAAGTCCATTTAGTGCTGCCCAGTGGCCACCCCACCACCTCACAGCAATTATCAACTGACAGTATTTCCTCAGTTAGGAGTGGAGCATGTAGATTGTGTACTTCATCTATACTGACATTTTTTTCTATCTCAGTCCTGTGCTGGTCTTTTGCAGTTAACCATAGCTGCTGTGAGTTCATTGGTATAACTCCTGGAATACAGTATTTCACAGAACTTCTCCCCATCCTTTGGTTCTTATATTCTTTCTACATCCTTTCCTGCAACATTCCTGAGTCTTGTAAATGAGGAGCTGAATCGGGGAGGTGATAAAAAGTCCCATTTCAGGCTGAGCACTCACAGTCACTTATTCTAAGCAGTTTGTTCAGTTATGAGTCTCAGCAATGACTTTTGACTACCGCAGAAAGAGGCTTCTCCAACCAAGGATAAGAATAAGGCAGTTTGACATCATGACCAGTTGGCAAAATAACAATAGTAGGGCCAATGACCTCTCCAATCGTGGAGTTTTATTAGGTTTACAGTGTAAATGGAGTTCTTAATTGGTCTAAATAATAAAAACCCCAGAGTCAGAAATAGAGGAAAATGCTGAGAGATCAGAGAGAAGGAACAAGCCAAAGCCACCTTTACCTCATTAGCTTCCCAGCAGAAAATAGTGTGTTCCTGTTTCTTCTCACTTATACCACTCTCTGCCCCATCATCCCACTTCTTGTCTGTGCCCAGACATCTCACTTCCTATATGTCTGTACAGATCTCCAGACCTCCATGGATAGCTAGTAGCAAGTTCTACCCTCTGATCTTAAGACAGGCTTTATTTATACAAACAAGATATCATCACATTACACTATGGGGCACGTATTTCTTCCAGTGAAGTGGGCCTTAGATCTAAGAAGAAAGAAGTTGTCTACCGCATAACTGTCATGCCACTTTTGTACCAATACTGACCTGCCAAGAGGAATCAATTATACATGACACTTTCAATAGTGGGAGTTTTACTACCTGAAAGTATACTAAGTACTCATACTGAATACCAGAGATTTGGGGGGCAATGGGAAAATGAATCACGTAATATTGTCAAAAAATTTAACAGAAAATACAAAGTTGACTTTCTGGTTAAACTGTTTGCCTAACCAGAACTTAACCTGCTATGGTTAAAATTAAAGCCTAATTTTCCTGCAAGATAGGAAATATTCAACTCCAGATCACTGGACAGTACTAATAGTAGATTGTGTGTGTGTGTGTGTGTGTGTGTGTGTCTGCACGCACGCATACAGGAACATGTATACCATGGTATGTGTAAGTCAGAGGATATTGTTTGAGAGCTGGTTCTCCCCTATCATCTTGTGATATTAAAGGAAAAACTCTGATTGTCAGGCCTGCTTGCAAGATCCCTTACCCACTGAGCCATTTTGGAAAGATAATGATAGATTTTTTGAAGACGAATGCAGGCCTGGATCTACTAAATCAATACACCAAATGAATTTGGGGAACTAATTTCTTTTAAAACTTTCTGAGTTATAGGAATATAGTTCAGCAGTAGAATATTTGCCTATCGTATTTAAGGTCTTGTCTTTGAGTCCCAGCATTGCAAAATTAAATTTAAATTAATACATACTGAAATATAGTATAGTAAAAGTAAAGACAACTCACAAAACAAAAAAAATACAATTGATAACATGAAAAGAATTACCTAAAGCAGACATAAATGTCAATTGATTATCTATATAACCACAAGGAAAAAAGGAAAAATAGCAATTACATCTTCACTATGCTTAAAGAAATTTATACAGCAGACTGCTTTCTGAACATAACACCAGTAGCACAGACACTGAGATTGACAATTAATAAATGGGACCTCCTGAAACTGAGAAGCTTCTGTAAGGCAAAGGACACAAAAACAAGACAAAAAGGCAGCCCACAGAATGGGAAAAGACATTCACTAATCCCACATCTGACAGAGGGCTGATTTCCAAACTGTACAAAGAACTCAAGAAGCAAGTTACCAAAACACCAAATAATCCAATTAAAGAGTGGGGTACAGAACTAAATAGAGAATTCTCAATAGAGGAGTCTAAAATGGCTGATAGACACTTAAGAAACTGCTCAACATCCTTAGCCATCAAGGAAATGAAAATCAAAACAACTTTGAGATACCATCTTACTCCTGTCAGAATGGCTAAAATCAAAAACACTAATAGACAGTCTATGCTGGAGAGGATGTGGAGAAAGGGGAACACTCCTCCACTGGTGGTGAGAGTGCAAACTTGTACAGTCACTTTGGAAATCAGTATGGAGATTCCTCAGGAAAATGGGAATCAGTCTACTATAAGATCCAGAAATTCCACTCTTAGGAATATACCCAAAAGATGCACATTCATACAATAAGGACATCTGTTCAACTATATTCATAGCAGCATTATTTGTAATAGCCAGAACCTGGAAGCAACCTAGATGCCCCTCAACTGAAGAATAGATAGAGAAAATGTGGTGCATTTATACAATGGAGTACTACTCAGCAGAAAAATAGCAATGGGATCTTGAAATTCGCAGGAAAATGGATGGAACTAGAAGAAACCATCCTGAGTGAGGTAATACAGTCACCAAATGACAACATGGTATGTACTCACTTGTATGTGGATTATACACATGGAGCAGGGGATTGACAGCCTACAATCCCACCACCAGAGAGTCTGGAAAACAGAGAGGACCCTAATAGAGACATGCATCGTACCCCTGGAGAAGGGGAATGAGACAGGATCTCCTGAGCAGATTGAGAGCATGGGGAGAAGGGAGAGGGAGCTTGGAGAAGGAGAGGTGGAGGAAAGGAGGGGAAAGGAGGACATGGCAGAGGAGGAAGGTTGAGTTGGGAAGAATAGAGGAGAGCAAGATGAGAGATACCATAATAGAGGGAGCCATTATAGGTTTAAAGAGAAATCTGGCACTAGGGAAATGTCCAGAGATCTACAAGGATGACCCCAACTAAGAATCTAAGCAACAGTGGAGAGGCTACCTTAAATGCCCTTCCCCTATAATGAGAATGATGACTACCTTACAAGCCATCCTAGAGCCTTCATCCAATAGCTGATGGAAGCAGAAGCAGACACCCACAGCTAAACAGTGAACTGAACTCCTGGAGCCCAGTTGCAGAGAGAGAGGAGTGATGAGCCAAGGGGTCAAGACCAGGCTGGTGAAACCCACAGAAACAGCTGACCTGAACAAGGGGGAGCTCATGGACTCCAGACTGATGGCTTCGTGGCCAGTATAGGACTGATCCAGACCCCCTGAATGCTAATGTTAGTGAGGAGGCCTAGGCAATCTATGGGGCCTCGGAGAGCAGATCAGCATTTATCCCTGGGGCATCTCTACAAGGAGAGATGCTCTCTCAGCCTGTACACATGGGGGAGGGTCTAGGCTCTGCCCTAAATGATATGACAGACTTTGGAGATTCCCCATGGAGGGTCTCACCCTCCCTGGGGAGCGGAGGGGGGATGAGGTGGGTTTTGAGGGGGGCTGGGGAGGAGGGAGGGAGAGGGAGCTGGGATTGACATGTGAAGCAAGTTTGTTTCTAAATTAAATTTTAAAAAAAGAAAAAAGAACCTCTATTCCCAGGGAAAATACCTTTCAAGGTTGTGGGAGAGTTGTTTCACACACACACACACACACACACACACACACAAAAAAAAAAAAAAAATTAGGAGTTTGAAATAGGTGTCTTTTTCTTATCTCTTATAGTTTCTGTGTGATATCTAGGCATAGCATGCTTGTACTATGCTGGCCTCGCTACTGTAATATGCCAAAAGAACCCTGGAATATTAGGGAGGGAGAGCAGGGTGAGGCTAAGTAGATCAGGAAAATGAAATAGAAAATAATCAGAATACAAATAAATAAGTGAATTGAGAAAAGAGAAATATGAGCTACTTGAAATAAGTGAAAAGTATAAGTTGGTGCATTTAAACACAAAATAAGGTAATGATTAATGAACATATAGTAAACTTCCAGTTAGAACGGTAGATTGCCTGAACAGTTTAAAAATCCAAGAAAATGTTTTTATAAGTAATATCCTAAATATGAATATAAAGTTTGAAAACAGACATTTTTTAAAAAAAGTTTCAGTGCATAGCTTAATAGAATAAAAGCTAAAGGTGTTAAGTAGAGTGTCCTTAGTGTTAATAGAGTCCTGATTTCTGTTTGCAACCAACAAACGAAGAAAGGCAGGTAAAATAAATGAAGTGCATATAAACATGTTAGCGTAGGACAGAATTGATTTGAACATAAGGAGTATTATTGGAGGTGATTGGGCTACAGTTAAATCAGTAAAGGGTTCGCCTTATAAACAGGAGGACATGGTTTCAACCTTCAGAACCTAGACTTACCAAAAGCTATGCATGCTGATGTGCCTTTGTAACCTCAGCATTGAGGAGGTACTAAGAGGACACCGCAAGCTCACTGGCCAGATTGTCCAGCCTACTTGGAAAGTTTCAGGCTAGTCACAGACTCTGTCTCGCTAAAATAAAATATAATAAAAAATTGTAGATGGTCCACCCAAAGAATGACTTTGAAGTTGTTCTCTGCCTTCTACATGACAGCACGCACACATGGAAGGAACACATGCTTCTGCCACATGTGCCTAGTCTTAGTTCGGGTGCATGATGAAGCACCATGACCAAAAAGCAAGTTGGTGAGGAAAGGGTTTACTTGGCTTACACTCCCTATCATTATTCTTCATGGAAGGAAATCAGGGCAAGAACTCAAACAGTGGGGGAATCTGGGGGTCAGGAACTGATTCACAGGCCATGGAGTGGTGCTGCTTACAACTGGCTCAACCTGTTTTCTTATAGAACCCAGGACTTCAAGGCCAGGGATGGCACCACCCACAGAGGGCCGGGCCCACATCATCAATCACTAATTAAGAAAATACCCTACAACTGAATCTTATGAAGTCATTTTCTCAATTGTGGTTCCCTCCTTTCAGATAATCCTAACTATGTCAAGTTGACAGCCAACACAACTTACCATTTGTCAACTTGACACACGAATATATCACTATTAAGCCACAACCCTTCCTTTATTATTTGTTTCCAAAATCTCACATTAAAAATGCAAATAACTTAAAAAGTCTCACAATCTTTACAAATTCAAATGCATTAAATTTTCAGTCTGGTTAAAATAACCAATATCTTTTCAAGATCCAAAGTCACTTAAAATTCAAAGTCTTTCAACTGTGGGCTCCAATAAATCAAAAATTAACAGTCCACAATCTTCAACTAACACTGAGGCTGAACCTTCACCAATGTTGTCTCCTGACCTCTCACAGTACCAGTTCTCAGCTTCTCTCCATGACCCCTTCATACCTTCAAAACCAGTACTATATGGATGGCACTTATACATTATCAAGTCTGGCTGGCATCACAGGCACAGCCTTGGCTGCCTCTGGAACACAGCTTCTCTGTGGTCTCAGGAAAGACTTCCCAGATGATTTTACTTGTGATGCTGGTCTCTTGTTAATCACCAATAATTACTTAGTTCTATCTAACCAGCATAAGTCTCCCAACAAAGCAAAGGTTTCACTTTAGTAGTTCTGGTATCTTGTTAATCACAGCTGATTCTTCAGCACCAGCTAACCAGAACCTCAGAATCTTGATTCAAAATAATAAATGACCCTTATAGTCTTAAACTTTCCTCTGAAACTTCACAAGTCAGATCTCCATCTTCTGCATTGCCATCAGCATTCTTATCTTCCAAGCTCCTACAGAACAGTTTAGTAAGCTCTCAACGAAAGGCCAACTTTGTATGCTTCAGATAACTCTAAACTTGTGTCAAGTAGACGTTAAGACTAGCAAGCATATAACTGCACCTTCAGACTCACACACACGCAAAAAAAAATTATTATTGGAGGCATAGGGATAACCATAGTGCAAAAACTTTCAGTTCATAGGCAAGATAATATGAAAATTGTATATACTTAATATGCTGGCTATTTTTCATAGTACTAGAAACTGCTATGAAGGCTGCTGTTAGAGAAAAGATGTCAGTAGTCTTACCCAGAACTTGTTCCTGCATGCTACCATAATGACCTGCTAGGCAAGATGTGCTCTTTGGTACAATATGGCAAGATTGTTTATGGGAGGTAATCAACCACTCTCTTAACTGGATTTAAAGCTTGATTTTTTTAATTTAAATTTATTTTAAAAATCAAAAATCAAATGAAATATGCAAATAATGTAGACAGAGAGCTAGAGATCTCAATTGAAGCCTGACACAGAAAGAAGTGACATCTCTCCAGATTCTTTAATGCAGCAAAATGGCAGCTTTGCTATGAACTGTTATTGTGTGGCATGCATAACTGTTACATAAAAACCTCCTATGCACTGAATAGCTTTCCCCCCAGAAAGCCTGTTCAAGGAATTACATGTAAATGAATCAGAAACAAGGACACAGTTTACCTTGAAATGCAGAACTTGACCAAATGTGTTCTGGGGTTTCACCCTCTGCAAATACCTCAAAGCCCCTGCCAAACTATGCCCTGAATCTCCAGTGTATCTCTTCCAAAAATGTTTCCTAACTCTACCTCACAGGTGGCACCACACATGTGATTGCTTCTGATATTCTTATGTCATTTGTGAGCACTGTTTGAATGGCCATGACATAAATCAGAATCTGTTTAATATATGGCAAAATTGAGCAATGTTAACATAAAATATATAAAACACTAAATTCATTATAACCTGTACATTAAAATGTTGAATTTTCAAAAGAGAATATGGAAAAAAATTAGCAATTTTTAATTACATAAGTATGCTATACTAAAACTGTCAAATGTTTCAGAAGGGTTAAAAGTAAAATTACAAAAATTTTCTATCTTAAGAAATAAATATTATTGTGTTATATATTGTATAGCATAATTCTATTGTATAAATACTACATAGTGTGTCTAAATTATCAGAAGTGTGCCTATTAGTATGTGTCATAGCATGAATGCTTAATTTTTCAAATATATGCTAACCACAATCCAGTTTGGACTGCTTTATCTACTTAAAATATAACGTGACATTTATAACATCATGAACTGTCCACAGAACTGTACTGCATTCATTTAACGAGTGTAGAATATTTTAGGGTAATCTTTAAAGTTCTTTCCAGCTGTTTATTTTCCTCTTGATGTGAAGAATATGTTTGATTATAATCTTGTCTTTTAGAAAATTAAAATTGCTAGAATTCTAATATAAAACAATTTTTAAAGCTTGATTTTTAAGCTTGCTCCACAGGAGGGAATTCATGTTTCATATTGAAAATATAGTCAAAATGAATGGTTTGGGAAGCCGTAGGCCCTAGGGGAGAATCTATTGATGTTGTTTTGCTAAATGATCATGTTTTCAAACCACCTTCTAAGTATTTCTATTTATATCTATATTATTTTTGCTTAGTCTTAACTTTAGGGAAACCTCTTATTGCAGAAGGTAGTGGTTAGTGCCCAGAGTCATAACTGCTCTAAATGATGTGCATAAGTGACTCTGAGTACTCCACTATAAATGCAGAATCTGTATTAACCCCCATCACATGGCTCAGGAAAACTGCAGAAAAGGGGACAGAAGGAATGCAGGCTCAGGGAAATGAGAAGGAATGCTATGAAGTGCTGTCTTCTTAGAGTGGCATAGCTGTTACACACATGAATTCACAACAGCTGCATTTGCTTCCACAATACCTGTGCCCAGTCAACAGAGTTAAAAATTCCAGCATGGAAGGACTCCAGAAGAACCGATGGAATTTGATGGCTTCTGAGAGAGGGTAGTCACTTTTCTTTGTGTGCAGGGCTGGGGATTGGTAGGTTGCCCATGGATCAGTGGATGACATCACATACAGAGCATATATGTGGGTTATAATTAAATAAAATTATGAAGCTATAAGGTATACAGAAGATACTTGGGTGGCTTGGAGGGGGTTGGAAGGAAGGAGTAGAGAATAGATGTGATGAAAATACAGTGCATAAATACAAAATATATTAAAATATAAAAATACACTTCAAAAGTAAATAAAATACACGAACCCAAAGCTTTTTAAGTACAAAGTGAAACTGGCAAATACAAAATCCTTGGGCATAATTTTAAAACCTCTCTTGATAGCAGATATGTGAGGAAGAAAAGAGCCCAGATATATATATTGTTTGAATAATGCAAACAATAAACATGGCTTATAAATAAACATAGAGTAGTATATCCCCCAAAAGCTTCATATGCATTTTTCTTAAACAGCACATAAAATTCTAAATATTGGCTTTATATTATGCCATAGCAAGAAAAGAGGTACTTTAATAGAGGGAGCCATTATAGGTTTAAAGAGAAATCTGGCACTAGGGAAATGTCCAGAGATCTACAAGGATGACCCCAACTAAGAATCTAAGCAACAGTGGAGAGGCTACCTTAAATGCCCTTCCCCTATAATGAGAATGATGACTGCCTTATAAGCCATCCTAGAGCCTTCATCCAGTAGCTGATGAAAGCAGAAGCAGACACCCACAGCTAAACACAGAGCTGAACTGCTGGAATCCAGCTGCAGAGAAGAAGGAGTGATGAGCAAAGGGGTCCAGGCCAGGCTGGTGAAACCCACAGAAACAGCTGACCTGAACAAGGGGTTGCTCACAAACTCCAGACTGACAGCTGGGAAACCAGCATAGCATGGGTGTCAGTTAGGAGGCCTAGGCAGTCTATGGGGCCTCTGGTAGTAGATCAGTATTCATCAGTATTTATCCTGGCATACGAATGAACTTTGGGAGCCCATTCCCCATAGAGGGATACTATCTCATCCTTGACAGGTCCTGCCCCAAATGATGATAGACTTTGATGATCCCCCATCGAAGGCCTCACCCTCCCTGGGGAGCAGAAGGGGGATGGGATGGGATGGGGGATAGGTGAGGGACATGGGAGGAGGGGAGGGAGAGGGAACTGGGATTGGTATGTAAAATAAGATTGTTTCTAATTTAAATAAAAAGAAATTCAAGAAAAGAAAGTACTAAGTTTTTAAAAATTAAAATCATTTACATCATGTTCTGAAACCACAATACTCTTAAGCTAGAAATCAATAGTAAAAAGTTAAACAAAGGACCATATATTCCTGGAAATCAATAATCACATCTATAAATAACCTGACATCAACAAAAAGAGCATTTAAGAAGCAGACAATTTGAGATGCATATGTAGCTTAATGGTAGAGTGCTTGCCTCGCATGTTCAAGGTCCTGGGTTTGATCTCTATCACCCTCCATCCTCCCCAAAATGGAAACAATACTTGAACTAAATAATAAAAATATAAATCTCTATATATCACACCTTGGTTTGCACCCCAAATATTACTTAGGGGGATTTTTATGAGTCTTTAAATATCAAAGCATAGCTCATATACAGGAAAACTCATTGTTTAGTGTGTAGTTTCATAGTTTTTGACCAAAAGAACTTTTATATCCACTATCAGAGATGATATTAAAAATTCCTCATGCTGGCATTTTATAATTGCAATCTAAACCTTAAGAACATTACTCTGACTGCATTTAGTATACAAATATTTTATTCCTTTTTACTGCTGAATAGAATTGTATTTAATGAATGTTCCAAAGTAGAAGGGCATCTGGACTATTTCCAGATTTTAGTAATTATAAATATGCTTTAACAAATATTTAATCACAGACTTTTGGGTGAACATAGTCTAAAGATCCAAAAGTACATTTGATTGATCACATAGTAAGTATATTTAATTCTATAAGAAACTACCTGTCATTGGAAGTGGCTATATCACATTTTCCATTTCTGCCAGCAAATAATACTGACTTCCAGATTCTCTTCATCCTTGTCAATACTTGGTAATGTCAAGTTTTCACCACTATTTACTTCCATCTTAATAGGTATTTAATGGCATAGATTTGTAGTTACAAGTGGAATTCCCTCAATGACTCATGATGCTCAGCATCTTCAATATGCTTACTTGCCACACCTTCATCTATTGTGAATGGCCCATTTAAATACTTTGTCTATTACAAAAAAGGAGAGATTGTTTGCTTTCTTGTTGAAATTTGGGGTTTTTTAATGTTTATTTTATTTTGATTTATGTCTGTGTTTGTGTCTGATGTTTTTCAGTACATGTGTGTACACATATATGCATGTGTCCATGGAAGGCAAAAGAGGGCATTGAATCCACTGGAGTTAAAGGCAACAATGAGCCACCTGATGTGGGTGCTGGGAACCCTACTCAGATCATCTGGAAGAGTAACACGGTGGTCTTAATGCTGAACCATCTCTCCTCCCCCTAGAGAGTTTTTTAAAACTATTCTGGATACAAGGCTTTAATCAGATAATCAGATATGCAATTTGAAAATAGTTCCCACAGTCTTTGGCTTAGATTTTTTCTAGACTGTGTCTTTCAAAGAAGAAAATATTTTAATATTGTTGAAATCCATCTGATTATTTAAATAAACTTTGTTGAGGGTGTCCTATATAAGAAGTCTTTGTTTAACCCTATGTTATAAAAGTTTTTTCTATCCCTGAGTTACATACTTTATATATTAAATTTAGGTTGATAATTCATTTTAATTAATCTTTGTATACATGTTTTTGTTTAAGTTCATCATTTAAGAAAATGTACTCATTATTGCTCACTTGTTGAAAGAATTGCCTTTTCCAATTTTCCAATTAAATTGTATTTGTAATTTTGTAAAAAAAAAAAAAAGGTTGACCTCATGATGGAAGTATGTCTATTGGTATAGTGCTTATCTGGCATATAAAAAAATACCTGTGGATTCAATCCCTAGAACCTGAAAAAATGACCATATTTGTTTTAAGGTATATATGGGCATTCTCTTCCAATTCCACTGATCTGTGTTTTTATAGTTGGTCTTACTATTAAATACCAGGGGGACTAAAACTTTGGGGGAAGGGTGCTGGATGTTTAACCAAGGTCTTTGAGCATGCTAAACGTTCACTCTGACTCTGAGCTACGCCCTCAAGCACCCTGTCCTCCACTCTTGTGCTTCTTAACTTACTTTTTTCAAAATTGCTATGGCTATTCTAAACCCATTACTTGCACATAAATTTCAGAATGTATTTTCAAGTAATCTTGTTTTGACTTATGCAGGAGCTGATTTAAATTTATCTTATAATGCTATAAATATTAAATATATACTTAGTAAATATAATCAAACTTGAAGAAATTGTCATCTGAAGTATTCTGTATCTTCTAATTCACATACAATGTCTTTCTATTTAATATCTTTTTGTTTCTATTATCAACATTCTATAGTTTTAGAATAATATTTTACACATATTTTGTTGGTGTATATCTTAATATTTCACTGAAGGAAGAGTATTATAAATGTTAACGTTGAACGATTTCTATTTCCAGCTGTTCAGTTATAATTATTTCTTGTTTTTCATCTACTTTCACACCACAATCAACACCGACAATTTTTGTGACATCAAAGTTATAAAGATTTCACCCCACTAGCAATCAAGCAATCAATTTTGTAGTGGACACCAGCTGGGTGTTCTTTAATCCAATTTAATTCTGACGCCACCTGGAGATGGTGTCAGATCTTATTGGTTGAGAACTCAATCTTTAAGACCGCTCCTTCCCACTTTTGATGCCAGTTACAAGCCCTAGGCTATTTTTATCTGTACTTGTGGCAGACCTAATATACAAGTGGCATTTCCACAATACACTCTTTGGGCTCAATTAATTTTCTAAACCCGCTCATATGAAAGGGAAGCACACATGTTTATTATAAAGAGTATTGTAACGTATACTGATAAAGATATAAAATAGGGCAAAGTCTAGAAGAAATGCCCCGGAGCTTCCATGTTGTCTGTGTCTGTGTATTCCTGTCTTCCTTCCCATATTCCACTAGCATGCCATTTCTCAACCCGTGTGTCATGAGCACTTTGAGAGTTCAATGACCCTTTCACAGGGATCATATATGATATATCCTGCATATCATGTATTTACATTACAATTCATGACAGAAATGAAATTACAGGTATGAAGAAGCAACAAAAACAGTTTTATGACTAGGGGTCAACACTTCATCAGGGACTGTATTAAAGGGTCTCAGAATTAGGATGGTTGAGAACCACCCATCTAGCAGGAAACTCACCAAACTGGGCTTTTGGGTTTTACTAAAGAATATATTGCATAGATATGATTGCTAAGAGGCTGTTTGGGGGAACACTTCTTTATTATCTGTTTTCTAGCCACTGAATTATGTTGATTTGGGGATGTTTAGCCAGTATTCGATTTCTTAGTGTCTTACTTGCTTTTCTATTGCTGTGAAGAGACACAATGACCAAGGCAACTTATGCAAGAAAACATTTCATTTGGGGGCTGCTTACAGTTTTAGAGGTGAGTCCTTCACCATCATGCTGTGAATAATGAAGGCAGGCAGGCAGGCATGCACATAGGCTTGGCACTGAATCAGTAGCTGAGAGCTTACATATGATCCACAAATAGCAGGCAGAAACAGAGAGAGACTGGGCCTGATGTGTGCCTTTGAAACCTCAAAGCCCACCTCTAGTGACATATCTCCTCCTTTTTTGTTGGATTTGACTTCTGAGTTGGTCATCATTCTGTAGACTTCTTGTGACATTTTTGTCTGGTGTTAGTATTAGAATAATGTATTTTGGAATATTTGATCATACCATGAGCCATGAGTTTTCATTTGTGTTAACTAAAATTAACCTTGGACCAGGAAGCTGAGTTAACAACTATTTAACAGAAAGGTAATCATAGAGCATCATCAGGCATCTGCAAGAGACAGAAAGATGTACTGGAAGTAGTAGGGAGAGATTTGGAGTGGTGAGGCTTTGTTTGTTTGGTGGAGCAAAGGACACTCTCTTTGGGAGGCCACCAAGGAAAGAAGGTTAGTTAGGTGCTACTCAACCTCTCTGAGCTAGCAGGTTTTCACCCTAGCCTTTAAATCTATTTATTTATAAATAGAACGATAGAGATTTAGTTAAAGCTACCTTTAGCAGCAGCGGCAGATTCAGTGCCTGTGGTAACAAAATTCTGCCAGGCTGTGGCCTGAGTGACAGTGCTGCTCCCAGAGAAACAGGCCTGTAACTGCAGAGTCAATTGCTAGCTGTAATAGCAGTAGATTAGGGTTCAGCCTCTGTGCCCTGGTTAAAACAATAATGTCTTAAAAAGCATCTCCTTCTAATTCTAATTTATAAAAAAATATGTGTGTGAGAGAGAGAGACAGAGAGGAGAGAGAGGAGATAGAGGGGGAAAGACAGAGACAGATAACAATAGAGACAGATTTTTTGAATGTTCAGTATAATTAGGATTTGTTCTTGTGACAATGTAGTAACTGTGATTTCAAACCCTTTTATACATTTCATTTTGGTTAAGTTGTAGTAATATGTGGTTTCCAAGGATTTTCTCCATTTCATGAATTGTATGATGTACATGAATAGAGTTGCTCACAGAATACGTGATTATCCTTTTAATTTCTATGGGGCCAGTAGTTATATGCTCACTTTCATTCTCATTAGTGTTTTCTGTTATTATAATTTTCTTTCTTGAGTTTCTAATTTGTATTGAATTTTTTTCAAAGCATTCTTTTTTTGGTTGCACTCCTGTCCTCTATTTTTCTACTTTTAAACTCAGTAATTTTAGTTCTTATATTTATCATCTGCTCCCCTTCTTTGTTTTAGTTACTTTTGAGTACATATAGTTTAAACTGTCTTATTGCTTTAAAATTGTTCTTATAAGCTTTCTGCACTACATTACAGATATGTAGAGCAGATAAGATGGGAGTTTACCTTTAACTAATGTCTTTCATTTTAGCTACAGATTTACATTCTGAATGGCTGTCTTTCATTTAGCTTCATTCTATCTTTGTGTTTTATATAAGATTATTGAGCTTGATCTGTGACAATGTCATCTGGAATTTCTCTGACTTTATTGTTATCTCCTTTTCACATCAGGCCTATATCACATAATTCTTTCTAGTATAGACAATTTTATCGGTGAAGGTGCAGCAAGCCCATTTTTCTTTCATCCCAACTCAGACATAGAATATAATTTTAAAAACTATCATTTTCTCTACAGCTACAAGATAGTAGACATAATGTGAAATACTTCATTTTTTATCTAGTCTAGTCAGGTCTAGCTTATAAAACAAAAACATAACCATGGTTTATCAGCCCCATTAGAAAGCTGTTGTTATATGTTAGAACAAGAGTTTAAATCTAGGTTGGGCTGATTACAAATCTACTGTTCACCACTACATTACACAGCTTTCTGATATACTCCAATAGTATCCGTTTTTATTTTTGATGTCAGAACACCTTTAATAACTGTAAGCAATGTAGTAAGTTTGTACTTCCCTGTCATCTCTGTTTGTGTAGAACCATTTGACTTTACCCGGAGGTAGAGAATACTGCTATTTGCTTACAGATTTGAGCTCCCAACAAATTCTTACAAAGTAAAACGTCTCAGCTATCTGACATTTCCATCTTCCTCTTTTGTGCATTACTGTTCCCAATATCATGGTACATGTTGGATATTTTGCAAACCTTACTGTATATCACAATTAACAGGAATGCTTATTAGGACTGACTTTTGGAACACACTTCTAGAGTTCCTGGTTGGATGAGGGTAAGTGATAATGCCTGAATTTTTACATTAAAATTTCCAAGGAGTTACTGATGTTTCTGGCTCCAAGATCTCTCTTTGAGTATGGCAGATATATTGATACAGATAATCAAATTATCTTTGATATGTCTTCATAATATGGTTGGAATTAAACACCAGATATGAATTGTCATTTACTTTCTGAATTCAGAAGAAAAAGTCACACAGAAAAAATATGAAGACAGTTCCATAAATAATATATTGTATAAATATTCTACATAAACATATTTCATTGTCAACAAAAATTTAATAAATACTACACACAGTGGATCCATTTGGAAAATTGTGGTTAAAATGTATATCATGTACCCATTGGTTCATAAAACACTTCTTTGTATAACATCCAGTATAGCTAGTACTGTTCTGAGAAACTTTGTGAAATGCTGCATCCCTAAAAGTCTTCCAGAATCTTGGAGCCTATTCCACTGCAATTGCACACAAAAGGAATTGGATAATCTGTTCAGAACCCAGGTCTTATTTTTCTTATCATGGCTTTAGAACACAGAACTCTATTAGTTCTGAGCACAAATATACTACCAGTAAAATATTCTTTAGGAAGAGAAATATATACCTTGACTCAGCGATACCATAGGTTTTTTAAGGGATTATCTGCCCTCATTTTAGTTATGTACATTATAAGCAGCTGGTATTTTGATATAGAATTTTAACTTGAATTCACTTCAGATTAAATTGACTTGCTTATAAATGCTGCCTTTCATTTTTGTTCACATTAAAATAAATATCTTTTTCATACATCATATCCTGAAACATTGCCCAGTCAAAAATTTCCCAACAGCAATTAAACAAGATCAGTGTTAAGTCCTGTCAGCGGGCTGGAATGGAGTTCTGCAGGATCAAATGAATCGGGCTCGGTTAATAACACAAAGCTGCTTTCATATAATCATACAATGGTCTCACCTACTTGGGATTTACGTCCTTCAGACCAATGCTTGGTGACCTTTTATACCATGAAGATTCTTCTCTTGATCATAGAGAAGGCAGAAGCAAAAAGGCTTAAGTAACTTTGTATTAGCTCTATCTGTTGTTCTTGTATCATTAGCCCCAAGCTATGAGCCTGGGCTAGAGACAAATCTGAGCATCATTCTCATAAAACAGAAGGTGGAGTAAAGGATTAGTAATACATATAAAAACTGCCGATGCTGATGAAATATATCTGATGACAAATTTATAATTACTTTTGCTGTTTAATGGTCTAAAATAGTTCTATATGTCAATTTTGATAAATTCATTGGTGCTTTGTTTTATAATAATGATTTCAGGCAGCTAAAGTTTCCAAAAATCAGCACCATACTTCACTGGGTCATTTAATTTGATTTTCAAATAGACTAATTCACAAAAATTACACTGAACTCTATGAACAAAGTATTTTAAAGTCATATAGCAGGGTAATATATCCCAACTAGCAAGCATTTTCATATTTGAGCCTAACAAGTTTGTGAGATAGACATGATAATGTTCAACACACACACACACACACACAAACACACACACACACACACACACACACACACACACACACACACACACACACACACACACACACACACACACACACACACACACACACACACACACACACACACACACACACACACACACACACACACACACACACACACACACACACACACACACACACACACACACACACACACACACACACACACACACACACACACACACACACACACACACACACACACACACACACACACACACACACACACCTTGTCTTCCTCTTTTCTTGGAATGTAATTTCTAAAATGATTTGCCTGTTTTGACATGTTAATTAACTGACTAATCACTGGTAGCCCTTACAAGATGATCACTGGCTGCTGGAAACACTAAAGTACAGCTGCTGGAAACACTAAAGTACAGAGCATTAAGGCTTTCAGATAATCTTGCAGGACTGAGCCCCCAAAGCCAAAATGGAATTAAATTGGAGGGCTCTTAAATGGTGTCCATGGAAGAAAGAACTGCTTGCTTAGCATGCAGGAAAAGACCCCCCACACACACATAACTATGTTTACATAGTGTTTTGTGTTCTAACTATAAGAGACTCTGAGTTGGTTTATCCAATATCCTCTCTAGGGCAAATCAGTACTTTTTAAATGACACTCAAGACAGTTCAGCCAACATATGAATTACTTTTTTATTATCTTTAATGTATTTAGGTGATGTTTCAATTCTTACATCTATCATTAATATGGGAATTTCACTTTCTAATTTATTTGTGTATGTAGTCACTTGGCTTTTTAACTTTTTTCCTTTTTTGATTTAAAACATTTTATTTACTGTGTGTAACTCTTTTGCCTATATGTATGTATGTGTCCCATGTGAATGTCTGGTATCCTCAGAGGTCAGAAAAGGGCATCAATTATCCTGGACTTGGAGTTACAGATGGTTGTGAGCCACCATGTGGGTGCTGGGAACTGAACCTAGTCTACTGCAAAAGCAACAAGTGCTTTTCATAGCTGAACCATCACTGAAGCTCCTACATTGAATTATTCTTCTTCTTCTTCTTCTTCTTCTTCTTCTTCTTCTTCTTCTTCTTCTTCTTCTTCTTCTTCTTCTTCTTCTTCTTTTTTTTGGTTTTTCGAGACAGGGTTTCTCTGTGGTTTTGGAGGCTGTCCTAGAACTAGCTCTTGTAGACCAGTCTGGTCTCGAACTCACAGAGATCCACCTGCCTCTGTCTCCTGAGTGCTGGGATTAAAGGCGTGTGCAACCAACGCCCGGCTCATTTGAATTCTTAAAAAATGAATTATTTTTATAGCTAGGAAAACTGAATAAAATATATAGCTCTTTTAAAATTAAATTATCTTCTAAGGGAATATGTATTCTATTCCCCCAAATCAAACATCTTAAATTAGTTTTTTTGATGCCAAATATAAAATATCTCTATTACAGAGTGAAACAAAAGACTGATGGAAATATAATCAAGACTCCTCTGAAAAAGTCTAGTGCTAAATATAAGAAATTATTCCATATACCAAAGGTAGAGGGAGAGTGCAATCATGAAGCTTGTAGAAGACCGTGGCAATCCACTGGATTTTCAAGATTGAAATGTTGTTGGTAAATTATATACATTTACACTTATTAATTAATAAAAAATAATTGGAAATGCAGATCATGAATTCACAAAGGCGTTCTCAGGGAAGGAATAGAATCTTGGGAATGACTGAATAAATTGTTGAAAGTGAACAAGGATGGCCAGGATATGCTTTGTAATTAGATGTGATTTGTCTGTCACATGGTGCTTAAGCTCATTTCTTTATTCTTGAGCTTCAAGCTGCATTCTTTATTCCTAGGAATGGGAAACAGTGAAGTAAGACACTTAAAAATTGAGTGAGCATATCATTTCACACATTAATTGTAGCCCAACTACTTCAAAGTTAACTGCCTCTATATCTAAGACATGTAGAAAGGCAGATAATCAGAATTTTATGGGTACCATACTTTTACTCTGCACCTCAATTTCTTCTTCACATATAAGATTACCTACTGACTAGCAGCAGATACCAACAGCATGTGTGTGTATATGTAAAATTTAGGCTTCAGTTGGTGTTAACTAGATGATGCCATTTATATCCAGTCCCCATTCACACAGGGTTTATGAAAAAAATTATATATAGCCAATGTTAGTAATTAGGTGCTGATCTGATATTATACCTGTTTACTTGATAGGCCATATATTTCTAGTTAATTTTCATTACTTATTTTATCATTTTTGGATTTTGAGACAAGGTTTCAGTCTGTAGCCCTGACTGGACTGGAATTCATTTTTTAGTTGGGAATGACTTCAAAACTCATGGCAATCCTTCTATCTCAGCCTTATGAGTACTGGGATTATAGTCTTGTACCACCACACTCAGCTAATTTACATTGATTTTTTTCTGGAACAACATCTAAATGAACAAGAATTGTGTGTGAAAGCTCTGCAAGTACCAATAAGTGTGTAATAACAACAAGTTATTTTAAGGCATTTAAAGGTTAATTTTGAGGTGTTTTGCATACACCTTCTTTGCAAAACAATTCAGATTACTTTTAAGGTCAGTTGTAACTTGTCATTTCTAATGTGTCTTTCCTCCCCAGTCACCTAGAAGATTTTTTAAATGGCTATGTGATGAACAATTAAAATTTGATTTAGCAATATAACGTAGTTCAAAAGTTTAGACTCTGATGTGAATTCCCCTATATTCAGATTCCAGATCCTTCTTTAATACCTATTTAACTGTAGGGACTTTTTCCAGTGTCTCTCTATCTGTGCTTCCATTTCTCACTAATAAATCCTTACAAAGTTGTGAGTGTGTAGCAGTTTATATGAAGTTTCTTAAATGTGACCCAGCACACAGTATGGGACTAGTAAATTATTAACATTCATTTACTTATTAGAAAAACAAGATGGCTACACAAATAAAATACATTATTTCCTTTCTCTCTGAAATGGTAGTCCCAAGGTCCACATACACATAAGAAAGACACCCTTTTTTCCTTTCTTTCTCTCCATTTTTATTTAAATTAGAAACAAGATTATTTTATATGTCAATCCCAGTTCCCTCTGCCTCCCCTTCTCCCCTGCCTCCGCAATACCCTACCTATCTCATACCCTTTCTGCTCCCCAAGAAGGGTGAGAACTTCCATAAGGGGTCTTCAGAGTCTGCCATATCCTTTGGGATAGGGCCTAGGCCCAACCCCTGTGCGTCTAGACTGAGGGAGTATCCCTCCATGTGGAATGTGCTCCCCAAGTCCATTCCTATGCTATGGATAAGTACTATTCCACTACAAGAGGCCCCATAGATTCCCCAGGCCTCCTCACATTCATGGTGTCTGGATCAGTCCCATGCTGGATTCCCAGCTATCAGTCTGGGAACCAAGAGCTCCTCCTTGTTCAGGTCAGCTGTTTCTTTGGGTTTCACCAGCCTGGGAAGACACCCTTTTTTGAAGGAGCCCTCAGGTAGTATTTTGCAGTTGAGTTGTGCTGGAGTAACTTGCAAGACATTGCCTGGTTGGTAAATACCATTGTGATTGGATTTGCAAGTTGCTGTAAATATGTGCTGAACACACTTAAACCCCAGTTTGTTTCAAAAGGCACCTTAAAGGCTTATGGCTCCTTTAACAGTTGGAGATTAAAGTAACAGGAACTTTGCTTCCTAAGGCACAAAAAATTGTCAAGGCAATTTCCTTTGTAAAATTGCAAACCAATAAAAGCAAAAAGCCAAACACAAAGCATTTGCCTGAACCATTCCCACCCCACCCCCCAATTTCTAGACAAATTCAAGCATTTGGATACATCTCTGTCAATGTCCTTCAAAACCCATACTATGGCTGGAGCCAGATAAACAGGTTCACAAATTAGAGAAATTTTTCTTGGAGTCCCCATGGCGATCTGCTTTATCTGCATTATCACCAGGAGTTTGTGAAGAATGCAAATTTATCTCTGAAAATTAGTTTGTCCCTAGGCTAACACCCTTTAATTTGGTCTGAGATTCTGGAATGAGTACTTAGGCTTGAAACCACCTTCGCTAAGTTTACAAGCCATGGGAAAGTCGCTCTGTTTTCTCTAACAAGTTTGGACACTGGTGTCTTTGTCTTCAGGTTTCCAATCCTAGGAGCTCCTGACCTGAACTTCTGTCTCTGCTTTTTTTTTCTAAACTCCTTTACCTACTGGGAAGCCTGGTTGCTATCTCTGTGGCCAGGCGGGGCCTCTTCTGGCACGCAAACCTGCCAGGTGAATCCGCCCCTCAGGGGCGTGTCAGTACCATTTCCTGGAGCAATCTCCCAGGGTGGCTCCACTTTTCATTTGAGCTCAAATACTTTGCTGTCTACTCTGCAGCTGCCAGACCTGCTCCTGCTGCTGCTCAGGTAACTCATCTCTTACTGGCACCAGGAGGGATAAAAGGTTGTTGATAAAGGCCCTCTTTGCGTGTCCCTGCTTGCCTGCCTGCCCTGTTATCATCATTTTCTGTTTATTCCTTAGGGAGAGCACCTGGGGAAACCCATCTCTGACCACTGAGAAGATGATGAGCTCAAGCTATTGGAGTGAGACCAGCAGCAGCAGCTGTGGGACCCAGCAGCCCACAGAGGTGCTGCAGTGCCAGCCTCAACATTACCACTGTTACCATCAGTCAAGTCAAGCCCAGCAGCCTCCAGAGAAAAATGTAGTGTATGAGCGAGTGAGGACCTACAGTGGGCCTATGAACAAGGTGGTGCAGGCCTTGGACCCCCTCGGCTCACGGGAAGTGCTCGCCCCCCTCAAAACTGCCTCCTCCTACCAAAATTTGGTTTGGAGCAACCATTCCCAGGTAATAAAAGATAGCTATTCCAGATTATTGGGAAAAAAAGAAACAAATCTGAAACCTCACTTTTCTTCTTTGCTTCATTTGCTGTAATCTGCAGGGTAGCTCTTGGTGGTCTGTAGTTAAGTAGCATTGGACAGTGTCCCAAATTCTGTCTCTTAGCTATTTTTTTTCATTTACTAGTGCTTGTGGTAGGTTGTTTGCCATTCCAATGATTGCATTACCTAACCATAGCATAAGAAGTCACATTTTAAAATTGAATTTGATTGAAAGATTTGTTCTAAGTGGCAAACCATTTTGCCTTTAACGACAAAAGTAGTCATCAACTTAAATGCAAAAGGTTTATTTTTAAAACAGTTCCCCACTGATTCGCTTCATATCAGGAGCAAACAGGTGTTTTGTGCCAAGTAGAAGGATATAGAGACAATGGCTTATGTGCAGTGACATTCAGTTATTTGTGTTCGGCTAATAGTATGCTGAACCTGGCTAAGTGACAGGTGCACATGTCTTAGAATTTTCTTATGTGTCAAAATGGCACATTGATTCTTATATATACTAGCTGAGTAATTTATGGAATGTTGGTAGAAGACAGGTTATAGGATTTGAAAAGCAAGAAAGAGGTAAGCGAAAGTTACAACAGATGGATCTCTAAGACCCTCTTGAAAATGAAATAGTTTCTAAGACTTTTGTTTTGTTTTTACCATCAATACCTGTGCTAATAGTCTTGAAAGTACAGGAACATAATGTGGAAAGACGATATAAAATTACAGCTCAATGCCTATTTTGATTCTCTAACTCCCTTTATATTAAATGTATATATCTTTTAGCTTTCTGTGAGCTTCTATCTAAACTGAAATTGTGTTTTCAAGATATTTATAGTGTGAGGACCTCATAAAGCAATGACTGGGCTCTTATCCTATCTTACATTATTATATCAATTGGAAAGAGTACAGGTTATTTTTCCAAAGCCCATAATTTAAGTAGAATATGAAGCAACATCCTTAAAATGTACAGTGAAACTTAGAAAAAAAGGATTTCCTCAAAGATCCAGATGGTTCTAAACTATAGGCACAACAATTTTACTATTCAACACTTAACGTAATTTCATGGAAAAATACAAAACAAATACAGGATTTAATACCAATAATTTTCTTTTTTTCCTATTTTTATTTTATTGGAAATAGATTTTTTCATAGAATATATTCTGTCTAGTGCCCCCTAAAACTTCTCCAAGATCCCCCCTCTTCCCCTCCCATCTGAATCCATACCCTTTCTGTCTGTAGTTAGAAAAACCAAAATAGTTATCTGTATTGAGATCAAGGGGTAGAAAACTATGAAGGTTAAAAAATATCCCAGGTTGTATAAGTGATCATAGTGATGCAAATTTACATTCCAATATTCAACATTAGCATGTTAATAAGCAAGACAGTTGATATCATCTTAGATCCTTAATACCTACAAAACAATGAAGGTTAAAAACAACAATTACTATTATCATAGGAATGCTGAAGTCATCCTACTTTTCAGTTATTCCAACCCACAGCCTTTTTTTCATGCTAGTAAAAGAATGATAGATATACACTTGAGAGGAAAAATTTAAAAAAATATGGAGTATAGGAAAATTTTGAGAAGTGTGTTCTATTGTTTGTTCCTTGTTTCAACTTTCCTTCTTAATAATGATGTCTAGACCAAACTAAGATGGTCAAGTTTTTATACAACTTTCTTTCCTTTATATGGAATTTGCTAAATTGATCCCTCTGAGACTATTTCCATCCTGAAACTTAGTTGCCTTTAGAAATTACAGACCTTTATGGGCAGAAAGTGTAACCTTAGTAGCTGAGATAAGAGACTGGAATGGAGTTCATTGTGAAGTGTGGACTTATTTATCACTAGAGAGAGAGAAAAAAATGTATGAATGAGTGAATTGGAGGGAGATGAGATTGCAAGCTATGCCATAGAGAGGAAGAAGATTCCCTTGGTAGAAAAAAGAAATTTTGAGCATACAATTTCAAATTGACTTGGATATGAAATCCACTAAAGGGGTCTATAAACAAACTAGCTTTTGAAGATAGTTACCACAATGATGATGAATGGAAAGCCCTTCTATTTAGTATTCCTTTCTTCCTGTTTGTTGGTGGGATGACATTGTGGCAGTATGTAAAGTAGTCCTAGATGTGAACTGAAATGACCTTCATGCTGACAAAGTGTCTTCGCTATAATGGTACCTTTATTACATACTATTAGGCACTGAGAAGTAAATATTATTCAAAACTCCTTGTGCAGTTTTAATACAATTTCTCTTCAAGATGCCGTGTTTTAGATGAGCTGATACGTGGCAATTATGCTGATGTCAGAGTTTATTACAGGGGAAGCCAAGATAATGAAAATTAGCATTCAATTCCTGGTCATGATGAATTCAATTAAATTTTTACTTTATTTTGGTTTA
Organism: Cricetulus griseus; assembly: GCF_003668045.3. NCBI lineage: Eukaryota > Metazoa > Chordata > Mammalia > Rodentia > Cricetidae > Cricetulus > Cricetulus griseus. The sequence goes on from NC_048604.1 coordinate 59,339,762, forward strand.
TATATGATATTTAGAAAACTCGGGTTCTAAAATAAGTCTTGCCAATAGTAAATGTGTTCCCTTTGAGAAACAATTCATGCCAAACTGCTCTGATTCATGAATCTTAATCTTAATTTTAGGCTTAACTAAATTCCATTTGCAACTATTTAGTATTTTCTATTTCTGGTGTTTTAGAACATGTTTTTTTTTTACTACTGTGCTCTTGTCTACAAAAATTATGTTTATGGATATAAACATTTATATTTTTCTCTATATGATACATAATACTGCTTTCATTTCTCATCTATAATTGATGAGACATACTTATGGTTTTCTTGGGTATTATTTTGTCTGATTAATAGGGTATTTCTTAAATAAAATTAAGTATAGATACAAGTTCCTACTAAGTTATGTGAATTAATAGTAGAATTTGAATAATGAGGTTTGCCCTCAGGAACAAGTATAATCATACAAAGCCAGAAACACTTTTAAGCCCAATGTGGTCTTACAAATAAATGAATAATGTTCTAGAAGCTACTTAAAGCCAAAGAAAATAATAACAACAAAAACCCTTTAGAATTCAATCCTTAACGCTTAAATATTAAACCACCATAATTATCTCAAAGTGGCATACTGCTTTAAATGAACAACTGTGATGTGAATTATTCATTGGACTTATATTTTTTCCTTTGGCTAATTTAAGTATTCATGAAGGTCAAGATATTTTCCATGAATACTGAGAAACTGTTTTGAGAAAGAAAAATGGATTAAAATTAAATATTTTAAATTCCAGTCATTCGGTGAACAGACGCTTCTTAAGTGCCTATTTTACAGGAAATGCTGTGATCTGGATAAATACCACTTGCTCATCAAAGGAAAGTCCACTTTGAGGATAAACACACAGAGTCTGGGCTGTAGGTGGCACATATGCCTATCTACATTTTAAAATACTAGTTTATATGTTGTTGTGAGGATTTTATTAAATAAAATACTCTGTTTTGATGTATGGGCTAAAATGTTTGCCATTCTTTTTAATTTAAAAACTTGAAACAAAAAAATCTGACTTCAGAGAGCAGCTTGGAGGTAAATGTGAATTTGTAAATGACCTGGGCTGCCAGTAAGTATTCACCTGGTAAAGGTTTATTTACATTATTGTTTTCCTTTGTCTTTGGTTGCAAAGACTGTGAATGACTTCCCTACTGTGTTAAGATTTCTATTTACTACCAGAAAATTTTCCTGTTCTGGGTGGAGGGGTGTGTTGCTTTGAGAAATTGTTGTTCAAGGGTGTGGTCAGTAAAGGGAATGATTGTTCAGGGAAGTAGGTTGCCTGAATAAAGAATGAGGTCATGGGATAAAGGGGCTGGTGTTTTCAGAGTTGGTCATCCCTTTTGTGCTTAGAATTAAATGACGCTTTAGAATTTGTTAGTGCAAGTAATTGCTGGGAGAAAATGTTCATGGCAATTGTCTCTTGTTAAAGCAGGTCTGATAAATTTCTGGGCTAGTTTTCAGACAGTGACATTCACAAGCTGTCCTTGCGGTGTAGTAATGGGCAGGGAATGTAGCCAGTGGAAAAAGCGAAGAAACATTTTATCAACTGATCTTTCTTCACAATTTATGGTGGAACTAACTACTGGGAGATTTGTCATGCTCTTAAGTGTCACTTAAAAGTTAAAGCCTTTCTAAATAAATAGATTTAAATGGACTATTTGCATCAGAAGCTATCTCAGTAGAAGGTCTTCTTGACATTTGTTGGAGTATATATCCTAGTAATAGTAAGACAGAAAGCTTGCATTGAAAAGAACTATATAGTTTGTTCCATCTCCAATTAATAGTTTTCTTTAAAAAGACAGAGAGAATAAGAATCAGAAGTAAGTATCTTAAGTGAGGGATTTGGACTTGAAAGAAGAAAAGAGTGGAGCTATGCTTTACATTACAACACAATCATAGACTTTTATTCTAAGTGAATGGAGTGTTTATCCCACTTATAATCTACATGTTTCTCGTATAAACATTGAATAACATCTCAACAATAACCTACAGCAGGTACTTGACGATGTTACTGACTTTGAAACGTTCTAACAAAAGCATTCTCCATACTATTCAGGAATCTTATTCAAATGCTAGTGTGCCTTGGGAAATTCTGTCAGGATAAATGTCAGATCGATTTAAACATAATATGGTTTCAGATTTTGTGGTTTTATGGTGTGTGTGTGTATTTCTAATGCTTTTTTTATTCTTATTTATTCTTATTAATGATTGTTTTGTCTGTTTTCTAAAAAGAGAGGAGGGGGGCCTGGAATTGGGTGGAGGGGGAGTTGGAGAGGAATTGGGAGTGGTTGGAGGAAGGGAAACTGTGATCAGAATATATTGTATGAAAAAATTATGATCAATTAAAAAAGAACCATAAAATGTAAAAAAAAAAGAACCTGGCAGTGGTGGTGTATGCCTTTAATTCCAGCACTCAGCAGGCAGTGACAAGTGAATCTCTTGAGTCTGAGACAAGCCTGGTCTACACAGTGAGTTCCAAAACGGCCAGGGTTACACAGAGAAACCCTGTCTAGAAAAAAAATTTAAAAATACTGCTCAAAAATACTGCTCATTTAAAACTACTGAGCCTAGATCTAAGATAGTATTATTACTTTCAGTGATTCTTATAAGCATTGGAACAAACAGGAGAGTTCATAATGCACCCATGATCTTCATTGGAAAATATTATAATAAGTCTTTAAGTAAAGGCTTAAAGTTCAAACTAAAAATCATGAAGAAGTTCCATATTCATTGCAATATACTTCCAAATATATACAGAAAAAAATCTTCTACTGTGAATATATTATTCTCTATTACCTAATTCATTTATTATTTTTGGTTGCTTGAATATCTTGAGTACTTTGACCAGAACATACATAAGTGAATGCCAATAAGAGATGCTTGAAGAGGTTCAGATTTTGCAATCTAAAGAGCAATCACAGAGAAAATTCCCACAAAATTCCTCTCTATGTAATGTCTTAGGGGTTGCTGTAGGTACTAAATGTTCAGATGCTGAATGCTCAGGTGGACTCTGATAGAGCAGAACTCTGAAATAAGGCAATTTAAATTTTAACCTTGGGTTTAACTCCTGGGACAGGAACTCATTAGCTGTATATGTCACTTTCCTCATCTATAAAGTGGGGCAATAATAATAAGGAATGCATAGGATTATTGTTACAGTCAAATGAGATTATACATAGTGGAAAATACATAGTTAAGTGTTAAGTATTATATTACCTTGAATAATTCACTTGTCTTGTTAGAACCTGTTCACTTATTTGGAAAGGACAAATAAATAGCTTTCTTCAGAACTGCAGAGAGTACTAAATGAGGTAAATGTGAAGGTATCCAGTACAATTTTAGAGATAGTTAGCACTGGATAATTTTATATCCTTCATTTTTACTTGATTCCTTAAAAGTATGGTCAACCAATCCCCTTTGTGGCACAAGCAAGGATGTAAACTAAATAAGCACATCAGGTTATAGGCATTCATTTAATATTAGAATGTTAGGTAGATTCATGTGTTTGAAAAGGGCTTTGTCAGCTAAGAAAGAATAGGGAGAAAAAGTATTAAAGCAGTTTTACAAATTGTATAGACTGAAATTAAAAAATTGTATTTTTAGTGCTTAATGATAAATATTCTTTAGAGAATGTAATTTGAAGTCCTCATGCTCATAGTTTTTAACTTGAAACTCAATATTTGAGATGAGGTTTTACAATTTGTTTTCTTTTTGTTTTTTTAAGAGTAAGGTCACACCTTTGGGGAGCCCCTTTTGAGGGCCTTACCCTGCCTGGGGAGTGGAGGGGGGATGGCTAGGGGCAGGTGGGATGTTGGGGGGGAGGGGAGGGAGAGGGAGAAGGATTGACATCTGAAGCAAGCTTGTTCCTAATTTGAACTAATAAAATAAAATAAAAAAAGAGTAAGGTCACACCCTAACCCTCCTAATGTTTTCTTTAGAAACGAACCCTTAAAATTGTAGTCAGGATGTAGCTCTTCACAGTTGGTGGCTTTTGGCAGGGCTGGGGGTAGGAAATGACTCAGCTTCCTTTAAGGGGTGGCCACTGGGAATTTGAATATATTCCAGTGAGTATATGGACAACACAAGTTGGACTTGGTGGACTTTGTTTTTCTTTTTTGGAGGGTAGGGCACAAGGGTACAGGTTGTGGACCTTAGAGGACTGGGAAGCAAGTGTGATTGGAGTACAGTGTGGTAAATTCCCAAATAATAAAAATGTTATTTTAGAAAGAACAAACAAGCAAATGTTCTTCCAGTACAGAAGCCATAGCCAGATGTTGCTATTAACATCAATATTTCAATTAGATAAAGCCCAATTCAGTTCTTCAGTCACACTACATCATTTTAAGCATTTAATACCCGAATGTGGCTAGTGGTTTGTGTACAGATACATGCCCATCATTGCCAAGAGTTCTACCAGTGTGTGTCAATACACTTAAGCTATCGTTATCTAAATAGAGAAATACCTCCAAAGACTATTGAATTTAAAGGGATATTTGATGGTAAAAATGTATGAGCCACATGCTGCTAATATGTTAGATCAGTGATGATGAATACATGGGTATGAAAAAATAATGAAGCTACAGCCTTCCAGAGCTTGAGTTTACAGTACCTGCTTCAGAAGTAAAAACAAAATAAAAACTTTAAAAGACCTGAACAAAAAGCATGTTTGTAAACATGCATCTTTTGATTTTTTTTCTTTTCAAAATCCCATTGTTTAATAGAGAGAATTGTTAGGAATAGGAGAAAGATGAAAAGTGACTCCTATTAAACAAAGACAGGCATTTTCCTGTCTTTGTTTCATTTGGAGGAGGTTGGAAGGTCTCACTATGATAACCAGGGTGGTCCCAAAACTCCCAATTTCAAGTGATCATCCTGCCTCAGACTACCAAGTATCTAGGCTTACAAATTCTCTGGAATAGTTTTATGAACTTCAGTAAGTGAAGTTCTATACCATTCCCATTTTATACACCAGGACCATGAAGTAGAGAGATGTAACATAACCTTTGGAATTCCATACAGTTAGCATATACTAAAACTGGGATTTAAATTTAGCAGTTAGTTTTAGGTCTATACCTATAACCATTATGTAACATTACGTATTCCTGGCATGTGCATTTGACTCATTTACATTACAAAGCCTGTGTTTTCTGATTCATTGTTGCATTTCATCATCATTTTCTTTTATATGTACCCATTATAAACCACCTAAGATAATGTAGATGAACATAAATAAATAACATAGGATGGAGATGCTATAATCTCATCATTCACGAGGCTGGGGTAGTAGGATCATAATGAACTTGATTCCAGCTTTAGTTACATAGCGAATTTGAGGCCATCATAGACTTCTAAGAAAATGTAGCATGAATAACATTCTGTCTATGTTCTTTCTCAGGAACAAAATTTTTTGTCATTCAGAATTTTAAAAATAATTTTCCCATTAATTTTAGTGATTATTTTATCAAAATATATTATGATGCAAGATATTAATTAATTTTTTATAATTTCAAAGGTCCAAATGCCCTGGGATAACTTTGATGGAAATATTGAAAGAATAGATTTCCCTTTACCTTAATGTGAAATTTATGATCTTAATGACACAAATGTCTTTGATAATGTGAAAAGCATCTTGTGGACCTCCAATTCTGCCTTTAATCTATCTTGCATTTGCTACATCTTGCCATCTTCTGTTCCAGATATCCATACTACTGTTTCCTAAGCAAATACAGTTTGCCACTCTCCCCACTTGCACCTTTCTTATTTCCACTCCAGGTTCTGTAAATAATACTGACTCGGATATCTGTTGATCTTACTTATCCTTCAAAAATGCACTTATAAAGTCTAAGGTTTTTCTTACCCTACATATTTCCATCTGCAGCCACCCTAGATGTGGTCTACTTTTACAGCTAATATTAGCTTACATTAACTAGAGGGTAACACATAAAATACTACTTTGGTCTGTCCTTCCACTCAGGCTTTACACCTCTTAAAATTTGACATTATTTCTAAAACAAAGACTCAAAGGCAAATCAAAATAAATGTGTGGAAACAGAATATGTAAGCTTTTTATTTCTCTTTATTCTGTCTTTCTGCTCCCTCTGTTACCCCCTTCATATTTCACACTTCTGTTTTTTTCCTTTTCTATGATTATGACTTCTCTAAATTCCTGAATTTGATTTTTGTAAAGACAAAGTTCTTAACTGGAACTGTTTCATACTATTACTCTTTTAGACTATTCCCTTTGAAATGAAACTAGAAAGGCACATATTGCTTCTTTAAAAAATTGAACAGCACATAAAATAAATATCCTAGACATAAGGAAGTTATTCAATGAGTCAATTAATTTTCCAGATCTTAGGTCTTATTAAGCATCTGAAATTGACTTGTTTATATTTGGTCTGTAGTTTTGATGGATAAATATTTGTCACAATTGTTATGGCATATGATGTTAAAGGTCAGGCATTTTTATTGGTCATCACATCAGTTCCTTGAGTAATTGTTACTTGTAGCCATTAATTAGTTTGCTTTTAGATATATTCCATGTCCTTTCCCTGCTGATGAAATTCTGTTGAAGTAAAGTTCTTTTGTTTATTAAATTTCAATCTATAACCCTCTAATGGTTTGACATACTAGTTATGTGCCCAAAGATTCTCTTGTAAGAATTGTTATAACTCTTCAGTACTCATCCACACACCAAACTATATTTGGAACTTTCTAAGGAAAGATTTTTGCCTCAAACATAGCATTTACTTACCCATTTATCTTCTTACACGAGCTTTAGCTTGGATGCATTTGTGGCTTTATTATAAAATGGCACTCACAATCTCATGTTTTAAACATCCATTCCCGAGTTGGTAGCACTATTTTTGGAGAGTTTAGAAACTTCAAGGGAAATGTGGGCTACCTAGAAGAATAAATTCACTTTGGCTGGGTCCTTCAGTGTGTATTGTCCCTGGCAAGTTCCTGGATCACTCTCTCTGATTTTGTATTTACCATGGTGTGATCAGCTGTTCTCTACTACAGACTCCTGTCACCTGTTTTTAACCTCAGGAGACCAAGCATTTATGCACTGTCTGAAACTTTGAGCCAAAATTATTGATTCTTCCCTTAGCCTGTGTTTTGTACTCGATCAAAACTATGAAAAGGTGACTGGATCTGATGTAACATAAAATTATTTTAAATTTCTCCCAAATTTAATTACACCTAAAATGTCCTTTGTAGAAAACTTCCTCGGTTCTCTACAAATGCCTCATCTCATTCCTCTCGCCATAAAACTTTCAGTGACATTCAGTCTATAAACTTCTTTGTTTGACTTTCAGGTCTACTTTGTGATCTGTTTCCTATGGATCTTATTTTATTGAAACCCAATTCTACTGTCCTGTGTTTCAGACCAAATAGAAACCACCATTCTCTAAATACACCCCCAATGTTTACACCTCTCACCAATCTATACATGATGAAATTATAACAAAATTTATTATCCCCTTCTAATGTTTCTTTGTGATCCAATCTTTGGTTATCTAAATTAATATTACCTCTTAATATTTGAAGTTCCTGTAGCAAACTCCTTATAGCTCTTACTTCACTTTTATTTGTAAATTTTTATCTGATGCATAATTAGAACTTCAGTAAGAATAGAGTTTAGATTCTGGTAATTCTTATTCCTATTTGCACTGTTACATAACAAGCAATATCCATTACTCATATAAAGAGGGATGGAGATATTTTTCAGTTGGTAGAATGCTTGTCTATCATGCATGAATCCCTGTGTGTGACCTTCAGTACACACAAATACTGCATGTGGTCATACATTCCTGGTTTCCCAGCATTAAGGAATCAGAAGTTCAAAGTTATTGTTGGCTTACCTAGCAGTTCAAGACCAGTTTGAGTTACACGAGACTGTGTTCCCAGAAAAAAATAAAACAAACAAAAAAAATACAAATTAAAAAGATCCAATGTTCTAACAGTCTATGATAACTTGCCCAAGTTAACACAGATATTTTAATGAATTATGCATCACTGAATTTAGAAACTTACTTTGGATAGTTCCATTATATCATGCTTTAGTTTATTTTAATTAAATAATAAAGTGTATCAATTTAAACATGTTTATATTTTTATTATGATAAGTAATTTAGTGATAATGCTATCTTTACTACCCTAGAGTAGCATAAAATTTATTAGAGGGCAAAAATAACATCCATTCTTATTTTTAATTCCATTCTTCAAACAATCCTTGAATTCAGAACATAGCATGTGCTTTGTAGTTTTGCTTTATGTCAAGAGGAGAATAACAGCTTTCCAGCTTCTGATTGTCTCTCTTTTTCACTGCACTGTGATACTGAAAAGCACTGTCATTAGAGAACATAACTGAGGAACTTGGGCCATTTACACTTCAACTGATTTAACTCTGAAAAAACATAGCTATTTTAACAGTTGAAAATGGATACATTTTTGTGAATAGTGAATTCCCTACTGGAAACCAAAGTTCCTAGCTCTGATATAATATGTACTAAGATGCAGAAAATTATCTTGACTGATGTGGTGAAATTCTCTCAAAAAGCCAACTGATTTCAACCCACTTTGATTTTAAAATTGCCACAGCTATGTCTACTTTATAAAAAGCAAACGAGAAAGAGAAAGAGGAACACCACTACAACTTTGTCAAAGCTAAAAATCATTACCTGATGCAGCACAGGACAAGCAGACCTGGATTTTACACCAGATCTAGCCTGTGTAATTATGAACATTGATTTCACCAGACTTACATGTAAAGGAAATTGACAACAAGGTAATGTTTATCGTTTCTGAGCCACAAGGATAGATGACTCAATAATATAGTGTATATTTTTAAAGAAAGATTGGAACTGTCTTGAAACATTAAAGGGATTAAATGACATAAGTGGTAAATAGAACTTCAGTGTTTTATTTAATTTAGAGCCCCGAGGCTATGCTTTGTAAATATATCACGCAGTCTAGAGATACACTTTATTGAATTTATAACAGCTTAAATTATTTAATCAGGGATGTTTCCTCATGCAATCAGTTTTAGATAGGTGTAATATTTTCAAGAATACAAAAGTTGCTTTTGAACTGGGTGTGATGATGCACACCTGTAATTCAAGGGTACTGTAAGTTAAGGCAGGGAATTTTGAGACCAGCCTGAGGTACATACTGAAATGGTGCCACAGAAAAAATAGCCAGGACATAGGTTGGCAGTAGAACACTTTTTCTAGCACGCACAAAGACTTCAGTTAATTCTCCAATAGCCAAAATTGTAAATGTTACTTTTCACAAGAACTAATTTTAAAGAGGCAAATAAAATATATTTAGACTCCCAATATAATATCTAATCACAATTTACCTTATAAGTAGATTCTCCAATTTATAAAACTGAAAATATAATCAAACAAGTTATAAATATGGTAACATAGATAGATTAAATGTGTGATTTCTGGAGTCATAGCTACTTCTGTCAAAATTCTACTACCTCATATTTCCTGTATTATTTTCATCTATTAAATTAGGATGTTTTTGACTAACATTACTTGTGAGTATAACAGTGTAGAACTGGTGCGTTCCTTATGGGGTTGTTTTAAGTGTTGACTTAGAAACACTATATAAGTTGCTTGAAATGGTAAACTCTTAATATGTGTTACCATCATCACCAGTAGTAACATCATCATCATCAAAGGAAAACAAGATTGATAAGCTTAAAGAATTTAAAATTGTTTCGTCAATATGGAGGCAATATGGAAAAATAAGTTGAAATTATCTCCTTTTGTTTATAGAATGTCAGATATGGAACAGAAAATAAGGATTGCCTAGATCACATTTATATATATTCTTGTTTCATTTCCCACATGAGGAAACTGAAGCTCATGAAAGAGACATGGGTTACCCAGTATCACAAACTGTCCAGTACTATAATGAGGTTCAAACTCAAGGAGCCTGACTCCAAGCCCAGGCACCATTCTATTGTACACTGATGGCCACAACACCTCATCTGTGCCTTTAATTACTTAATTATCAGGAATGAAAGGCTGTTGTACAAAAGACCTGTGAACCAAAACTATCACTGCCCATTGAATTTAATGATTTCAGCATGAAGGCTCTAAGTGGTGTGAGAGTGTGTGTGTGTGTGTGTGTTGTGTGTGTGTGTGTGTGTGTGTGTGTGTGTGTGTGATTTATACGAAATTAAACACTTAGAAAGTCTACTAAAAAGAAATTATTATTCCTGGGGTGACCTTTAAATTATGGCATGCTCTTTATTGATTCATTCACAAACAGTTTTTCACTGCTTATGGAACAGGAAATGACTGTTTGCAAGATCAATAAAGGGGATAATTATAATTGAAGAACATTATATGCATGTGACCCTCATGATGAAACAACTTACTTTGTGTAACTAATATGCTAGTAAAATATCTCACTAATCTTTTATTTTTACAAAAGAAAGAACAGAAAAATTATGCTGATGTAGGACAACCTCCCCACCCCACACACCTTTTTCTCCATGATCTTTTGGTCAAATCCATTAGCACATGGTTGTATTTGGAATCATTTTTCTGAAGTGAAGAATATGTCCTTGTTTGCTTTGCAGTCTATAACTCTCTGCATTTACATGAATAATTTTTAGCTTCTAACAGGAACTGCAGGAACCTATTCAGAGGCGCCCTGAAAACACTGACTCTGTATTATTGAAGTTGACATAAAGGAAGGGGGAGATGAAAATGTAACAAGTTGAAGACAAAATGATAGAAAAAAAGTGCCAAAATGTTGAGAACATTATCCAGTTTGAGCAAATGTTTTAAAAACACATATTATACTTACATTGTAGCTTGGCTTCTGATAAACCTGTCAGTGTTTACCTTGTATACCTGTGATTCTGATTTTAATTATTCCTTTCTTAGAAAAACATTTTTCTGTTTGTGGGAAAATATCCTGGAGGCTTGTCAATCCATTGTAAATTATAGGAAGGTGTGAGGAGCTTGAGTAATACTATCTACTGTGCAATCTGGAAATGGAGAAGTAGATTAGTGGTAAGCACTTGAGTAACATGTGAGGTCTCAGGTTTGATCCCAGTACCTGTAAACATTAATGAGGCAATGTATATTAACTAACTTGGGGAGAAAGATAAACAATGATAGCATAGTCAAAAGGGTAATCATTTTGTCTAATCATTATGAATACCACATTCCTTCATTTCTGTGAGTGATTTTGAAGTAACACTGCTGACTCCAGATTTAAGCTGGCACCAGAACAGATAAAATATGGTGTAACACAAAAAATGAAAGACTCAGAGACAGATATTGGGGTTCAAACTTCTAGCTGAAGATCAGAAAAGCAAAGCAGCTGATCACTAGCTCTTAATCTACCTCAGACTGAAAGGCAATCCAGGCTCCACCAAATCTCAGACTGCAACCTCTCCTCAGCATGGATGGAGAATCCTGAGACTTCAACGTCTTCCTCTCCTCAATGTGGCTGGAGAATGAATGTCAGATACTGACTACCGAAGACCCTGCTCTTAGTTTTTAAACCCATCTAGTGCTAGGATTAAAGGCATGTAATCCCAGGTTGTGAGATCATCTTTGTGTGAGCTATTTCACTTCAGGACTGGATCAATCTTGTGGAGATCTGGTGGCCTTGGACTCACAGAGATACATCTACCTCTTAATCCTGAGTCCTAGAATTAAAGGTGTGTACCACCACCTCCTAGCTTCTAGCTGCTGGGATTAAATGTGTGTGCCTGGCTTCTATGACTTGTGGCTGACTTTGCTTTTCTGAATCCTCAGGCAAGCTTTAACAGATCATAAATAATATATCACCACAGTATGACGGAGCCAACTTGAAGTAATCTAAGAGTATAACTCAAGTTTTCAAAGGTAGCTTCATCTATTAGTTTGATAATTCTTTGTTTTGCTCAGCAAATGTTTTCATCTTGTTCACAGCAGACATATAAAACCAGTGTGGTATATATTAGTACAGTTGTCAAAAAAGAAAAAAAACCCTAATAATACAAGATTTTGTTGCTATAAAAGTGCTCTTGAAATTATTTTATTATTAGGTTACTTTAAAAGTTGGCCAAGTAATTAAGTAAATGTGTCCTTTTGAAAGATAGACATCATCAACGAAAGCTTACATGCAATGCTCCTATTTGTGACTAATAAAATTATTAAAAAATATAAATGACCCATTATCCTTTCAATTGTATGGGCTAATAATCCCAAGTAACTGAAGACTTTCAAAGTACAGTGCCCAGAAACAATTTCTAAATGTTTTGTTTTTCTCAACAGGAGCTCCATTCTCCAACTCTGAAAATATCTACTTGTGCACCAAGTACTCTGCATATAACACAAAATGCTGAACAGGTAAACAAAGTTGTGTGTTACGTTAGATATGTTTTTCTTCTTTTATGTAAGTCTTGTTCATATGTGTGGACAATCTTTAGGTCTTTATAGAACTATATATTCACAAAATGCCATAGCTCACAAACAGAAGAGGATATTTTCATATAGGAATATAAGCTCTGTCCAGGAACAGAATATATAGCGAGTGCCATGAATTACATTTTTACTTCCATTATACTCACGGGAACTGTTTTTAGTTTAAATGCAGTTTAATTCTAGATGAGAATCTTCTAGTAAGTGTGGATATTTTAAGGGTCCTTGGTTCTAGTACAAATCTAGATTTGTACAAAATCTATCTAGATTTTGGATTGACTGAGGAACTGCCTTTGCCAGTAGTAGTGCTTTAAAAGTTTCTATTTAGAGGTAGACTCTTAAGGGCAGGAGACTATCCTCATTATGATTTCAATGACACCCAGACTCTTATTTCCTTTCACCCTTATGACCTAATGATCCTAGTTATTGGATTAGATTTTAAAGAAAGTATTGTATACCCAAATGATGCAATAAACTAGATTTAGCCAACTCATATGTGCAAGAAAGTAAAGTCTAAGTAAATAAAAATTAAACCACATTAAATTTGTAGTTACATGTGTAAATAAGACAGAAGATACTATTTTAAGTTTCTGGAAAACACATGATATTTTATTACTGTTAAATTCTTATTCCTAATTTGTTTGAATAGTTTGAGGTTTTATTAACCACTTCCTTTCCCCTTACATTTTTATTGAGAGTTTTATATATGCATGTACTGGGTTTTGATCAAATCTGTTCCCTATTGTTTCTCCCTAAATTCCTATCCTTTCCTCACAATAATCTCACCCTTTTCTCCAAACTTCATGTGCTTTTATCAGTTTTTCAAACAGAGTCCTCTGGGTACTGCCTGTATGGCACAACTGTTGGATTCTCTGCTAGAGAATGAATGGGTCTTCAGGGGAAATTCTTGGCAAAATTTTACCTCCCCCCCCAATCCCCTAGCAGCAATCAGTACCTAGAAGCTCCTTAGATAGGGGTGGGACTTCATGATCTCCTCCCCCAACTAGGTTGGTATTTTGGCTAGTTTGGTCTTGTACAGATCTTATACATGGAGTCCAAGCCACTGTGAATTCATGTGTATAATGGTTTGTCATGCCCAGAAAATAAGGTTTTGCTGGAAATGTCCATGATTTCTGGCTCTTACAATCTTCCCATCTTCCTACCCCTTCTTTCATAATCCCTCAGCGTTGTTTTATTGAATTGTATATGTATTTGTTCACTTCACTACTAATTTACAGATCTTTTTCTCATTAATATGTAACAAGACTCTTATACTAATAATACTGACTTTTTTCATAAAAAGTTTCCAATTGTCTTCCTTCTATTGTTTTCTTCCTTCCTTCCTTCCTTCCTTCCTTCCTTCCTTCCTTCCTTCCTTCCTTTCTTCCTGCTTTCTTTTTTTTTTGGCTGAATTCCTGAGACAAGTCTAGGTATGTACACCAACCTAATCTCGAAAGCCAGATCTTTATGCTTCAGACTCCTAAGTACTATAATTACAATCCTGAAGCACCACATACAGGTTTTCTGTCTCTTTCAATGTAATCTATGGTTCTCCACTTCCAACTGGATGAATATTTAAAGGTATATGCTACCACACCCAGATAAAGCCAAATGTTTAATTAACGTTAAGCAGGATTTTGTTCTAATCCTGTGGGGATACATCCAACAAAATAAAATGCTTAAAAAAAACCTCACCAAGTGTAGTTTAAAAAGTATAGAGGCATCTAGTCACCACGCTGCTGCTATTGCTTCTGGAGTTTCTATTGGTAATGTCTGCATAGCTTATTTCTTTGTGGTCTCCAATGTGCTTCATGTGGCCACATCTGCTACCTTTGGCAGGAGAAAAACCTTAACTTGGCAAGTGACTCCACATGAGAAATGGCTTTCGCTCCCCCCAAAGAAGTACCAGAGGACTGTTTAGCCATTGAGCAGGCACTATCAACCCTTCTCCAGAAAGCAAATCAGACAAGAGACTGGGCAACTATTGATTACAAAATGTTAGGTCCAGATCTTTTCAATCTTTGAAAATTTCTATATTTTCTCAAAGCTGATGATATCAATGGGCAGAGTACAAATACCCAAGTCATTATAGTGGTTGCTCAAAGTCCCTACTCTAAATCCTTTAAATATTCATAAATGAAGCCTAAGCTACTAATGTAAACACTACCACCAGTAGGCTGTCTCTGTGAGTGGAAAAGAAATTCTGGTTAAACATGACTCTCAGTAGGCAATATTGGTTGAAACTTCCAGAGTCTGACACTGGGCAGTTTATTTTAGGCATGTGTAGACACAGCACAATTTGGAAAAATATTTTCTCATGATAATTAACCCAATCCCGTGTGTGCAAAAAACTTAAAACAGAATTACATTGAAAGCCTTGGGAAAAAAAGAAGACAGGTGGCATCTTCTATAAAGATAGGCTGCATATATTAACTAAGGTAGAAGTTTCAAGGTAAACAATGCTCATGATAAGGGTTTCTGGGAGGATAGCACCATAGATTAACTCAGATAAACTAAGCCTGGGGGAGCCAGTGTTGCCTGGCCATAGTGCAGATGTCACCGGGCTATTAACCACATCTGTTCTCAGCCTTCTGGGAAAAAAAAAAAAACCAAAACAAAACAGAAAAGCAAACTATATATCACTCCTTTTGAAAATACAACTCCATGTGTTTAACGTTCCTAGTTTCCCTAGTGCTTATCTGGGAGCACAAAGACCTACATTCTTCTTACAGCTTACAACCCTGATGGCAGAAGCCTTTGTTCTCTGTGAGGGAAAACAGTGGGACCAGGAATATAAGTAGGAATGAAAATTATTTACATACCACATATTAGTTACTTTCCTGTTACTATGAAAAAACCCTATAACCAAAAGTGATTAGAGAAGTGTCTGAATTAGGGTTACTATTGCTCACCAAAGCACCATGACCAAAATTAATTTGGAGAGAAAAAATGTTTAATTGTTTATGCTTCCAAATTGCTCTTCATCATTGGAGGAAATCAGGACAGGAACTCACACAGGGCACCTGGAAGTAGGAGTTGATACAGTAGCCATGAGGAGTGTTGCTTACTGGCTTGCTCTCTTGACTTGCTCAGCCTGCTTTCTTATAGAACCCAGGACAACCAGCCCAAGATTCACCCCACCTACAATGGGCTGCACCCAATCAATCACTAATTAGAAAATGTCTTACAGGCTTGCTTACAGCCTGGTCTGTTGAAGGCAATTTCTCAACTGAGGCTCCCTTCTCTAATGACTCTAATTTGTACCAAGTTGACATAAAACTAGCCAGCACAACTGGCAAACTTGACATGCAAATAACTCATTGTTAAGCCACAACCTTTCTTTTCTTGTCCATCCCCAAGATGACAGTGAATAAACTGGAAGTAGAATGAGTCTATAAACCTACAAAGCCCATCCCCAGTGAAGTACTTCCTCCAGCAATTCTTCCACCTAACGATTCCATAACCTACCCAAAAACTACCACAAACTGGGCAACAAATGTTTAGCTACCTGAATCCATAGGGGGAATTTATCATTCAAATCACCACTCCCCCAAGTCAGGATCTGTAATCAGACCAACAGCCTTTTGAAAGTAAAGAACAGCCAGAATATGATCCCAGAGATGGCAAGTGACTGCAAGTTTCTGGTCTGTAATATCACCTACTGTAATGGCAACCCCAAACACACCATGTCTGGTGGCAATGCAGTCATTGTAATGAAATCTAGAACTATGATGATCCAACTTGTCCATAAATTGGAGGCATTTCAAAGGACCTGGACCTCAAGTGTATTAGATACAGGAAGCTACTAACCTTTTGGAAAAGGACACATCTGTGAATGATGAGTGTGCTTGAAAAAAGTTAAGTTCTTAAAGAAGTAAACAAGTAATTTTAAAGTTAAGTGCTTAAAGAAGTAACTCAGTAATGAATGAGCTCCCAGCTGCCCCTGCTTCTTTCCATGCAGTTGGCCTGCAGCACGAATCTATTAGTATCTTTGACTATACAAAGCCTGAAGACTTCCTCTGAAGTATGCTATGGGGGAGGGAGGGCAAACAAAACAAAACAAAAAAACAATGGAGATCCTCAGGTCCATGGCCCAAGATTGCATTTGCTTTGTGTTGTTCATAGAGAGCATCAGAGTGGTTGCTTAGTGCTGTTTCTGTGGTGAAAAATCATCACCAGCAGCAAGTAGGTGGAAATTTCCAACCTTCACTGAACTCTTCTACACAGTTTTGATGTGGATTATCTGCAAAGTAAATGGAAGCATGTGTAAGCAGGTCCAGCGTCTAACAATACACAGAAACATATAGACACTTCTTTAGGCGATGAGTACATCAAACAGTTCCAAGAGGCCAGCAAGTAATAAAGAGACTGAGAGGAGAAGAGGAGATAATACTCTTTCTGATTTTTAGCTACAAACACATTGTGCTCTTCTACTGATTGGCCTGGCTTATTTTTATGTGCTTTTTTATTTATACTACATGAGCGTTTTTTATTGATTACATTAGGGGTGTGTACCAAGCCATAGGGTTTGTCATATGGCACTATCCTTGTGATGTAATGTAACTGTCCATATTGTTGGAAATACTTCTAGCAGCCAGATTGGCAGGTGGATTGGAACAACAGAAGAACAACAACAAAGAAAAGAAAACAAAAAATAAAACCAAAGAGCCTAGAAGCCATACTGCATTTTATTTACACTCAGATCCTTTGTCTGCAAGACAAAAGAAATTAAAGTCATAAAGATTATGAGTAATTTTTATATACAACTTATTTAATATGAATTTAATTTAGACCTGGCTTTTCATCTAAAAATGCCATTGCAACATAATTCACTCTGAGAAAGGCTAGAAAGAAAGGGGATTAGTAAACTGTAGGGAGAGGGAATTTCCCAATGAAGTCCTTAAAAAATAAATACCCCAGAGGAGACACCCACTCTAAAACACTTGTTATTTAGGTTTAATGCACTTTGCTAGATTTTCAATTTGCCAAATTCTCTTGCCTCAGACTAGGTAGGAGGTAAGGAGGTAAGTGAGAATGTTTTGGGCAATTCTGAGGCCCTTATTTTAAATAGGCTTTAAAATAAAAAAGAAAGCATAATGCTATGATTCTAGTCAATGACCATGAATAGTACAATTTCTGCAAGAAACTTAGACAAAGAAACAAGGAGCAGCATTGTTCCAAAGTGGGAAGAGAAGCACAATAAGAGGGAAAATAGTGTACTTTATTTAATGTGATTTAGCACCATTTATGCATTTTTTATTATACTCCAATATATCTCCAATGTGTAAATATAAAAGTAAGGTAGCAACTGTAATCTTAGAAATAACAATTTTCAATATTTTATGAAAGAAAAATACCTCCATTACTTTTGTAAAGTATTTATTGAGTCACTGGGTCTCATGAATTAATCTTAAGATAGTAGGGTAGAATATAAGGATAAATACACTGTTAGTTCTTACAGAAGTTTTTACTTGCCAAACTCTAGAAGAAAAGAATATGTAATAAAACCATAATAAAATGTGGGAAGGTATGATAAAAAAGAAATTAGTGTAATGCAAGTACTTATAACAGCATTGAACATATGCCTCTTTGCAAAAGTATTTCTAACACTCAAGTTAAGTAAATCATAAAATCACATATCATTGTTCATAAAAATGACTGTATAATGTTCACTATGAAAATTGTTCCTTATTACTGATGGCTTCTAGTTACCAAATAATGATAATCTTATGTAGTTATATGGATTTAATTTTTCCACACAGGAACTCCATTCTCCAACAGTGAAAGTTACTACATATCCACAAACTACCATTAGGAGATACATAACACCAAACCCTGAACAGGTAAGGTGTCCTGTGATCTCTTTTTCCTTTTTCCAGTGTATGAATCAGTTACAGGCCCTTAAATGCAGATTTCTGGCCTATCTTCCAATTAGAAAGTGGACTTCTTATCATTAATATAAAACTCTGTTTTTAATTTCATGTAGCCATGCACCAATGCATTCTGATATAGTGAAGCAAAAACTCCAAGTAGCTTGGCTGTTTTAATACTTTCCTTCCTATAGCCCCACCCATGTACTGCAAGGGATTTTTGTGCACTTTGAACCAGAGAGAAAAGGGACAAAGGTCTTTACGGGTTTCCCATAAAATCTACCAACTATCACACCAGGAGTTGGAAGGTTTGCTGTATTTGGATTTGCTTTTCAGATGTGGACTAGGATGAAGAAAATTAAAATTCAATAGCTTAAATATGTTTTCATGTGCTTGTAGCTTGTGATGCATGAATTATGAACTTAATAATGAGCTATTTAGAAATTTACATTATTATATTTCTAAGTAAGATATATAACCTTATGTTTTATGTTTTACAAAGTATATGTTATTCTCTGTCTAATTTGAGGAGAAAATGAAGGAAACATTTTTTTCTATAACAATCAACTTTCCTTAATGTACACACACACACACACACATATGCATGAACACATACATCTAGAGTGGCAACAGAATATTTTGGCATGTTAAGGCATCAGTCTCCCAATAGGAAACACTGTGGTATGGATAAAGATATGGTCTTCTTCCCTTTACTTTTCGTTTCTCCATTATAATGGGAAACATTATTTCCCTCTGCTGAAAGATAAATTATTTATTCCAGCTATAGAAAGAAAGAAAGGGGTTAATGTAGAGCCTCATGTCTGCTACTAATCTAGATGGTGTAGAGGACATACTTCTACTGCTATCTATTCCACCTCCTCTTTTTTTAATTTACTTATTAAAATCATGTTCTTGGGTCTCCTTAGTTAAGGAAGCTGCTAGTGGTGCATGCATGTCTGTGAATTTGTGTACACATAGGATCTCAGTAAGGTGATGATTGCTTTGGATATTTGCTTGAGTTTTCATAAATTTGTGTAAACATAGAAAGAGGATGTGATTATAGTTAAAGCAGTTGCCTGTTCCTTCTTTTGCATAATCAAATATTTAAGCAACAAGTCTGAAAACAGGGGCAAGGTGGGTGGACAGAACCTTAGTGGGGAGAGTATGTTTCCTACCTTTGTCCCTCTTCTGCTTTCCTTCTCAATCCTGCAACAGAAGTTGAATGCATATTAGCTGAATACAGCCTATAATATTGGCTTCTTACAAAGACAGAATTTCTGCTATGCTCTGTAATTTCATACATCTGATCTGCTTTTTTACCCACATGGTTGGTATCCAGACTCTGAGTCAGCTATCAGGGGAAAAAAGCTGAAGGATCAGAGAAGCAGAGCAGCCAAACACTAGAGGTCATACCTCTACCAATGCTCAGACCAAAGGGGAGATCCTGTCCTTAGGCTGACTGCTGCTCAGACTGCATTGAGCTCCTGTCTCCTCCCACCTTATATTCCTCTCTCCACCCAGCC
This sequence comes from Cricetulus griseus, assembly GCF_003668045.3. Classification (NCBI taxonomy): domain Eukaryota; kingdom Metazoa; phylum Chordata; class Mammalia; order Rodentia; family Cricetidae; genus Cricetulus; species Cricetulus griseus. The sequence continues at coordinate 59,359,625 of NC_048604.1, forward strand.
GTGTCTCTCCTGTCTCCACCTCCCTAGTTTGGGTTTAAAGACACGTGACCCCAAGTTCTAGGACCACTTTTGTGTGAACTCTGTTCTCTTTTAGACTGGATCAAATTCGTGTAGCTCAGAGATCTGTTTGCCTTGAACTAACAGAGATCTGTTTGCCTCTGTCTCCCAATTGCCAGGATTAAATGTGTATATTACCACTGCCTGGCATCTATGGCTAACTAATCTGGCTACCTCTGCACTCTGATCTTCAGGCAAGCATTATTTGTTAGATCATAAACAAAATATCACCATATCCTTATACTTACATAGGTATATATCCTTGTTTCTGGTAATATGATGTATATATATCTTTATTTGTATAAGTAAGGGCATATTAAGAACACTAGGCTTACTTCTCTAAGAACTCATTATCTCAGGATATGTTGAAATACATTTTCTCAAGAAAATCTAACATAATAATGAAGAAAAATGGTCAAGCCACATGCTTTGTAAACAAAAATAACCTGTTTTTTGAAAACAGATTTAACACTCTGTTTCTCTCTCTCTCTCTCTCTCTCTCTCTCTCTCTCTCTCTCTCTCTCTCTCTTCTCTCTCTCTGTGTGTGTGTGTGTGTGTGTGTGTGTGTGGTGTGTGTGTGTGTGTGTGTGTGTTTTAAGTATATTTCTTTTGTATTTTGCATTTTTAAATCTCTCCAGGAGAAGATTTAGTTTAATTGCAATGTTTATAATAAGTTGAGGCTCTTAAATGTTAGCCTCATTCTCTTTCACCTTCTAGCCTTTCTAAGCTTTATTTCTTCTCCTTGGAATTAAATTGACCCAAGCCACTTGTCTAGTTATGATTCCTTGTATCTCTATTCGGTCTTTTTTATTTGTGGTTGCTTCTGATTTTCCTTATTCTCAATTTGTCATTGTAGTCATGGGATTTATATATGCTGATTTATTCTTTATCCAAAAATGAAGAAAACACATTTGTTTCATTAGTAGATGAAATGTAATGATATTTATCAGTTTCATTAAATTTCTCATTGTGATATTCCTGATATTTAGAAAATACCCTATAGCAGTGATTCTCAACCTTCCTAATGCTATGACCTTTAATACAGTTCTATACTGGTGTGTGGGTGTATCTTTATGTATGCAGGCCCACCTGGACACTATGAAGGATCAATCTCAGTTTGTAAGACCATCAGAAATATATGACCCTGTAGGGGTTGAAACATACAGGTTGAGTCTATTGCTCTATAGCCTTCAAATAGGAATAAGGAAATAAGACATTTTTTCCTAAACCAAAGGTGCTTACATTTTCTTTTAGGGTAGGAAGTAAGGCATGTCCAGGAATAGCTGTGTAAAACTACATTGGAAAATACATGGTAGGGTGAGTGATAGATACCAGTAGAGCAATGCAAATTGTCTTAGTTATTTTTCTGTTGATATGACACAATAGCTCGACAACAACTTATAAAAGAATGTATCTAATTTGAGGCTTGTTTACAGTATCAGAGGGTTAGAGTCCATGGCCATCATGGTAGGGAGCATGGCAGCAGGCAGGCAGGCATAGTGCTGGAGCAATTGCTGAGAGCTTAAAACTGGGTGGAGTCTTGTCCTGAGGATATCACTATCTTTATTATATTTCTCCCTATCTTCCATCACAAACTAAGGCTCCAACATTACATATCCTACCTAGTGTTCTTTTTCTCCTCCAATTGTACATTTTGTATTTCTTTTTTGCCCTGCCTGCTCTTTTTCATTTTAGATCTGCATAAGAGTGATCACACATAACCACATGACACATGACAATTGAAATATTCTCTACCAGCAAAACTAGTTGGAAACTATTCAGTTTTCCCTCAGGCACATTCTTAGCACAAGGGCAAAAAGCAGCTACATTCTTTGCTAAAATATACCAAGAATGGTTGTAAGCCTAGTTGCTAATATTGTTCACCTCTGAAACCAGTTCATTTTGGCCACCATAGTCCACATTGCTCTAACTCCTGTTGTCTTCCAATGGCCTTCTAAGATGGATGAGAAGACCCCACTTGCAGCATCCAACCACTTTCTAGTCCAAAGTCCCAAAGTTTTCTACTTTCCTCCAAAAACAGGCAAAAAATGAAGCATGATGGTTAGACATGTTACAGCAATAGCCCACTCATTGGTACCAACTCTTGTTTTAGTTACTTTTCTATTGCCATGATGAGATTCTCTATGACCAAGGCAATTTTAAGGGACAGAGTTTAATTTGGTGGCTTATGGTTCCAAAGGGTGAGTCCACAGCCATAGTGGCAGGAAGTATGACAACAGGCAGACAGGTATAGCACAGGAGCAGTAGCTGAGAACTTACAACTCATCCACAAGCACTAGGCAGAGAGAGAGAGAGAGAGAGAGAGAGAGAGAGGAGAGAGAGAGAGAGAGAGAGAGAGGGAGAGGGAGAGGAGAGGAGGGAGAGGGAGAGGAGAGTAGAGGAAGGGAGGGAGGGAGGGAGGAGGGAGGGAGGGAGAGGAGGGAGGGAGGGAGGGAGGGAGAAACTAACTGGGAATGGTGGGAATGGTGGGAATGGTGTGGGCTTCTGAAACCTCAAAGCCCATTCCTAGTGACACTTCCTCCGACAAGGTCAACATGTTGAATCCTTCTCAAAGGGTTCTACTAACTGGGGACCAAGTATCAAAACAGATGCACCTATGGAACGTTATGATCATTCAAACTATTACACTGCAGTTTGACTTCAGATAACACATTTGCTATTTGTGGAAAATCAAGGAAATATTTGTTTTGACATGTAATATAGTGGTACAATACACATGATGTTAGAATCGTTATACTAATAAGGAAACAAATTTAAATAAGTGTGCTCTATTCAGGTCTTCACAAATTCTTCTCTTTTCTGACAGCTAATCTGGGCTAGGGAGACTAACAGAAGAAAAGTTAAATGTGGGCCTCAAGGCCTGATAGGGTTATGGTGGCCCTATAGAAAAAGAAAAGAATAATCTTTTCAATAGAAAAGATTATGAAGAGGCAGGGGAAAGTCGGTTTATTAAAGGGGAATACCATAACATCTGCTTGATCCAGTGGGGTATGAGGCATATAATGGAGAGGGTACTTAGTGAATATTAATGACAGAACTAAATGTCACATTTGAGATATAAGTAGGAGGGCTGATATCAAAAGTTTATTGTCAAAGGTAAAGACATAAGGGTGATTGCTATGAGGTAACAAAGAGGGTTAAGGTCAGAACCTTGAGAAATAGCTGTATTAAGGGAACAGAAGTAAGGACCCATTATCAGAAAATTTCTTCTCAGAGAAGGTTGTTAAAACAGTAACTGAAGCAAATAGAGGAAAGCATTGCCTAACCACATCTAATCAACATAAAGCTAAGGACAGTAGATAGGAGAATGAGCTTTGATAGTTAAGAAAGTGACAGTAGTATTTAAAACAACTGTTTCAATATACTTATGGGATCAAAATCCAGATGTGGGAAGTTAGTGCATGAACTTTCTCAAACGGAAGGGGAAGAAGTTAAGTGGGGGACACCTTCCTGAAAAGGATATTGGTCAAAGGCAAGAGAAAAGGTATCACTAGAGGAGAAAGCTGAAATCTTGGAGATGCTGGAAGATTTATAAACAGAATGAATCAGTAGCGGGCAAGGATAATGATGCAACCGAGTAAGGAGACAAATGAGATAAGATTCTGAAGGGGAAAACAGGGGATAAAATTTCAGGTACATGTAGAGATGCAACTTTAGGAAAACGAAGGTATTAATTCCTCTTTGATGAGCTGGAAGGAGCAGAATGTTTTTGTTTTTGCTTTTTGCAGTGTGGAAAAACATGGTGAGATCACATTAACTAAGTTAATTTGGTTTTCTCCAGAAGGAAAGGAGTGAAGGAGCTCGAGGACAGGGTTATGGAAAATAAAAGGCTTTGGGACCACAGTTATAGAATTTGATTAATCCAAGTGTGATCATAAAGCCTGGGGGCAATACTTGAAACTGAATAACTTGAACTTGTAATGAACAAATTTTTATTTTGCTTTTAAAAAATGTTTCTCCATTATAGCTTTGTGGCCTGGGAACAGTGCAATAGATGTTGGGAATTACACACTTTGTTAAATGTGAGAACTACTGCCAGAGGTATTGAAAGTAACAATTAAAGTTATAACATCAACCATGTTGAAAACACCTGCTAATTTTTAGGGTGGATTTGGCACGAAATCAAATGTAGATACTGAAGAAAAGGAGATACCAAAGCAGTAAAACTGTTGAGCTCCTCGACAGTTAAGATCTCTAAAATGCCTGATTAAAGGTTTCAGCTGATTTGTTTTTCTACAGTAATTATTCATAAGAATATTTTTTCCTTATAGGTTTGAGAACACAATAATCTAAATTTGAATGAGTTTTTTAAAAATGTCATTTCATCAGGAAAACCAAAATATACTCTAAAGAGAATCAGTAGTTCATAAATCTTAGCTTCATTCTTCTTGAAAAACACTAATAATAGGCAATGATTTAAAATGAGTTATGTTTCATAGAAAAAAACTCTCATTTGTTTTCCTCTTTTAGAAAATTCTCAATCAAGATAATAGTTACATTCTAATTAAATCTTTGCTTTATCTACTATTGAATATGCAGAGTCAATACTTTCTTTAACTTCAAAACTGTCTTTTTGTACATTAAAAGTCAATGTATAAAATGACAAAATACATTATTTCACTTGATTCTTGTGATAAGCACTTTGAACTCAGGTTAGTGCCTTCCTTACCTAACTAGCCACTCACTGAATATAGATGATAAAGAAAGAACTGTTAACTCTGGTTTTATGACATCATATCTTTCTTTTCCATTAATCCTGCTCCCACTGACTGAATTAATGGGTTCACAGCAGCTAAAATCCAATCTGCTTTGTGATTCTCACCCAATGATCTCTCCAGAGCATTTTTTGTTTAAATTTATTACTAATTTGCTGAGAAAATCTCCCTCTGATTTCATTGATGTTTCTCTGCCTTAATTCTAAAACTTTCTAAGACTTCCTAGTTATAGTTTGTTTTTCAGGGGGAGAGTCTTATTTTTTAAGTAATTGTATGATCATAACCATCACTTCTAATATGTTCATTGAGAAATCTGGATCTGCAGACTTGAGCAGAATTTCTTCCTTTCTTAAAAATCAGTCTTTTAGGCCAGTTAGTCTAATAGCTGAGCATAATTATAGTGTTTTCCAATCAACAATCTCTCCTGTATACTAGCAATTTTATCTTCTATAAGTATGTTAAAAACAAATAAAACAGCTTTGTTTTGTGACGAGTCAACGAATTAAACAACCTCATGACTCAAAATCAGAAGGGAGAAACTGGGTGTGGTGGCATTCACCTTGACTTCCCTGGCACTTGGAGTCAGAGGTAAGCATGAGTTCAAGGCCAGAAAGATATGCATAGACAGTTTCAGGGTAGCCAGGGCTATAGTGAGGCCCTTTCTCAAAAAGAAAATAAAAGTACGGGAAAAGAATGTGATGCACACTACATTGATTTTGGACTCCTTGTCTGATTCATTAGTCTTTCCATCTGAGACATATCACAGGACTTTATTTCTCTGACTGACATCTTCTAAGCACTTGGCTAATACTACAGCAGTTTAGTTGATTATACAGAGACACAGTGGCTCTTACAGCTTGTGCTCTCAGTTCTCAAAACATATGTTGTACTGAGAATCTTAGCCTTAATTATCATTACAAATAGGAATTGTACCCTTCAATGACATTCAAACTGAGTCCTGGGAAAATAATGAAGTTCTACCTATTTTATGGTTTAGTAGGACTGATTTATATTTATTCTAAGTTTCTCTAACAATGCCTTTGTGTAGAAAGAAACCTGCCCATGACTCCAGTTTAAATGCTATTGACCTCATGCTAGACTACCTTAGAAGAAACTTACTGTGTCCTGCCTTAGAGCCAATGGATGGAGAAAACCGTGAAACCCAATCTGCTTTGGACTTCCCACCCATTTCTCACTCAGAAAGACAAATGCTATCCTTCCTACTTTCTTCAAATCTCTCCCACAGAACTAGGAAAAATAAAACGAATTCAAATTGTTCTCATTGGACTGTTTTTAAAATTATTTCTTTCTCCTGGAAGAAGCTTATTGATGAATCATTCCATTATCTTCCTAAAATCTCTTACTACCTCAGAGCCTATTATATACAGGATATGTGTTAGAGTTCCTATGAAAACTACACCTTTTAAATCAAAACATGCTATTTAATTTCTTATTAGGAACCATTGTCTCCTTTCCTAAGAGGAGGTCACTTCTTCCCAGGAAACAATGTAATTTATGAAAAAACAATAAGAAAAGTGGAGAAGCTAAATACAGATCAGGTAAGTAATAACTATTTTAGAACTTGTTTTACAAGTATACATTTTTGAATTATGAATATTTTAATAGAACTGGAATAATACTCAATTATCAAGTACCAGGCAAGACCACTATGAGTTGTACTGTTTCAACATGATTACAGCTCTTCATGCTATCCTTAATATTTTTATATTTATTTTATTGTGAAGTATATTTTACTGAAAGGGAAACTTTTATGAAGTTACATAAAAAGTTAATGGTACAAACTGAACTTAATATATATTATGTGTTTTATTTTAAACTGGTTTACAAAAAATAATATTAAAGGCTATAATGTTATCTTCACTATTTTAATATGCTTAGACTTAAATGAACAGTACGTATGAACAGGAAAGTAAAATATTCTGAAATATACAGAATACTGAAGCTTTAAGTAGCATTTTAGTTGGGTGCTTTAAAGAGAGAGTTGTATTGTCTCACAATTATATAAAGCAGAAATCAAAAACTACTGTGTAGAACAAGACCATCATCCTTCTAGAACTCTCAGGGAAGGAATCCTTTTTGTTGTCAGCTTAGCTTGTGGAAGTCTCAGGCACTCTTTTGATTGCATAATAACATTCCAACCTCCCTGTTATCACATGGTGCCCTACATGTGCATCTTCATATCAACATCCCTCTCTGCATGGCTGACTCTGTGTCAAATTTCTCAATTTTATAAGGACATCGGTCATATTGAATTGGATCCCACCCTAGTAAATTGATACCACTCCACATTGTTTCTGCCTGAAAAGACCATCTTTTTAAAAAGCAAATGCTGTATTCCTGGGACTTAGAACATCATCATAAATTTGGAGTATGGGTAACAATTCAGTACATAATAGACAGCTAAATATTATAAAATCAGTTAGGATAACAAAATCATTTTTTCACTTATAAATGAAACACACTGAAAATGTATTGCATTTGTTTTAAAACTTCTTGGCACTCGAGCATGCTCTATTTTTATAAGCACTTATTGGCAGTTGTTAGTAGACTTGTAGGGAATAACATGCTATTCCTTATTTTATGCCCAGTAAAAATGAAACGACATAAATTTTCAGAATGATAACCATCAAAATGTCTACTTTTTGGTTTGCTTGTTAAACCAAATAGTGTCTAAAGATCTGGGGCATTAAACACAAGTGTTCCAGAAGAAGAGCCCAACACTAAGATATCGAGTAGAAAAACTTCACTGGATGTTTCTGATCTTCCAAGTGATGTTTTCTAAAGCTATCAAATTGCATTTATATTTATTCAACATGGCTATCAAAAATTATGTTTCACACATTTTAAGTAGAAAAGAGTATTTAGGGGTACGTCATTTAATGCTGCTTTCAAGTTACTGTTTTAATGAGAATGAACAGCTTTTCCATTGCCTCTAGAATACAATCTTGACTATTCTATACATTGTCTTAGCACTTGTGCAGCTGAGACAAGAAAGAGAACTTTAAGAACACTGCTTTTGCTTACTGTTGATATCATTATTTGACTGTGGTCACTTTTTCTCACTAATAATTTTAATGGTTTGTGAGTTTTATAGCTGCTATGCAAGCTGTCCAAAATACAATTACCTGTGCAAGTGGAACAAAGATGATTTGTTGTTTTATTGTTTCCTCAGCAATAGAAGCTATACCATGACATGCTAGACAAAGTTAACGTCCAAATGCAACAATTTACTGGCACTTGTAACTGAATTAAATACAACTAACTACTGAAATTAGACTCCAAGAAAAAAAGAGGCCTTTGTAGTAAAATGTTGGTAAAGTAGTGCCAGTTGCAAGATAACTATCCTTTCAAAATATTTGTATTACGACTCTTTTCCTCTCTATCTAAAGAAATGACTTCTGATAGATCATAATTGTTTGATATTTTGTGCATTAAAGTTTAGATTATGATATACTTCAAAATATGATCTCCATATGAATATTTTCTGTTAAAACAATAACTTTGGTAGTTGAAATAAGAGCTGGAGCTGTAAAATCACTTGAGTGTATGAAGCTCTGACTTCCATCTTAACACCAAGACTGAAAACAGTAAACATATTTTTTTAAAGTCCCAACACTACATGGCAACATTTTACAACATAAAAGAACAGATAATGTATTTATCTGTCAAATTTGTAGCAAAGTTGATTAAAGCATATGGTTAGTTTGCTAAACTGGAAATATCTCAGTGCTATCATACTTGTAAAATGAGTCATATTTAAACAGTCTAAGGAAAGGAATGCCAAGAACTGTTTCTATGACCTTTATATATCATATCTACTGAGACAGTTCATATTTATAATATATGCTTCCTCATATATTTTTCTTTATTTCAAAATAATTTATGTATCTAAAAAGCAATTCATATAAAGTAAGAAGTTTCAGTGTATAAAAACAATATTAAAAACAACACTAATATTTCTGGTACTTGACTTCTCTATTTGGGCCTTCATGGGTCTAGTTTTTTTTAATAACCACTATTGGAAGTTTGTCACTCTATTCATATGATAATATATATATATATATATATATATATATATATATATATATATTGTCTGTAGATTATTTTATATGTTAAGCCAGACAAAAATACTCTTTGCTGTTCTGCACCTTGGTATTTTTGGTATTGTTTTTATTTGACATAGTTTGAAAATTGTTTCATCTAAAAGTCTAAATTGTTGGATCACATTACTTTTCAATAAAAGTCAACTTTTATTTTCCAAAAGAAAATTTACACTGAATTTATATTTTCAAACTTGACTATATGTGAGTGACTATCACATTATGACTAAAAACTTAAGTGATCTTTTTTGAAAAGCAGGCTTTTAAGCAGACTCTTTTCAAAGCCGAATAATAACAACATACTATAGACATGTTCAGGTATACCTGAAGTGCACACAATGGATATATGTAAATGTTAGTTTCTTTACTGTACTTCTAAGAAAAAAGTCATGACATAAACAAGCAGGTGAAATAGATTGTGTTTAAAAGCAAATTCCAGATTTTCTCATTGTCGGAATAAACGAAGCCTCACTCCTAGAGAGTCTGAGGTAGAAATCATGAATAGCAGTCACATTTTTCATTAATTAGTTTTGTCACTAGAAGTACCTCATCTGACTTTTTGCCATCATTGAGAAAATACTATTTCTATGTTCAAATGTAGTAAGATATGTAATAATAAAATTGAATTATGGTATCAACACTGATCTAATCATCGTAATACACGTTTATCCCTCACTTTTTACTACAAAATTTACCAACAATACATTTACTCCACGCAGAAAATCAATGAAAGCGATGTTTGAATAAGAGTATCTGGTAGAATTAGAGCAAGGTCTTACATTTTCCAGATTAAAATCACCATTCAGTGGTTTTCAATGTTTGAAAAATAAAAGCCTCTTCTCAATTTTCATAAGCATGAGATCATTGCTTCCTCAGTAGGGAGACAAGCATACTTCTGGATATTGAAAATCACTGTATTGTATTATTTTCTAATTTTTTATTATGTAATTAGGTGCTTCAGTACCTGTTGAATCATCAAACAAAGCTCAATTAATATTCATTATAATTTTAGAATTACATACAACTACAATATTTAATTAGACATATAATTCAACGGCATATCTATATAAGTACTTTGATGGTCATGGCAACTAATACATAAAAGCAAAATTCAATGAAAATTTCTCAATGTATAAATTAAATAATATATCACTAATGAAAATTGTAAATTTACATATCTTTACTTATTTTATGACAGATACATTGTGGCTTTCAAATTTGTTTTAAATTTTTCTTGATTCATAGTAGTTCTGATTTTAAGTGGTTATTTTTTGAATATGTGTTTTAGGAATGTTGTCCTCAAATACAATGTCATCATCATGTCATCCAGCAACCCCAGATCATACACTCTCCACATTGTCAACAATCTCATTCTAGCCATCAAATCCAATGCATAACAGAAAATGACTCAAATATTGGGCATGAACTCTGTCATGGTGGGCAAAGCCAGATACATGAACAGGTAAGATCAGTCAGCTGAATACTTGCAAAGTTCTTGAATATTTCTTACACCAGTATTCTGTCACTCATATTAAATTTTCATTCAAACATTTAGGAATTATGCCAGTGGTATTTGTGGATATTTTTTACTTTCTTTTAAATTTATTCTATATGTCTTTCACATCATGCTTCTTGATTCCATTCATTTCCCAGTCCCTTCACATCCAACCTCCGCCCCTGCAACCCCTCCCCAATACAAAAAAAAAATTAAGAGAAAAAAGGAAAAAATAAAAAAAAAAAATCTATGGAAGCTACAGTGTGACACTATAAGTCACACTGTGAACTCCTTTGTCCATATAGCCTTACTTGCAAGTGTTTGTTGCAAAGAGTCATTGATCTGGTTTGAGGCCTCTGGTTGGGTCCTCACTGAGACTTTTCTGGGATATCCTGTTGTTGACCTGTGCTGTGGAGATCCTGCAGCTTTGGGTCTGTGGGTCAGGCCCCTTCACATGTTCCAGCAGATCACAGATGAGGTGGATGTTGTGGCAGCCCAAGTCATAACCCTGATTCTGGACCTAGGCAGCTGCAGGGTTGGTCAACTGACAGTTCCCCCTGTTCTCACCACCAGGTGAGCTCTCTAGAATTGCCCAGTCTAATTCACCCCTGGTATTTGTGTTTTTACAACATTTTAAAAACAACTATCCAGACCCCTCTCAAAAGACAAAATAAGACAGGTTCATTAATTAAATGTATGAAGTTATGACTTGACTCATGAATATTTAATTGTAACTGATAACTGATACTTAGAAATGAATGGAACAGTTGTTCAGTGCTACACATTTTCATGAGATATAATATTCAAATGAACAAGGAGTTGCAAATGCTATCATCTGAGATGATTGTTAATGATATCATTTCACAAGCTGGTAATTAGTTGCTGTATATATTCTTTGAGAATACATTATTCTAATTCAAGTCAAAATATACTTATGCTTTATTGTGTACTATAACAAAATAGAAACCAAAACTTAGTTGCTAAGGAGAAACCTCCTTGGATACAATCTTGGGTGACTAATTTATGTTGTGAAGACTTTGGAGTCTTGTAAATATCTGCTGCATAAGTGATAATAGGAAAAAATGATTTTCCTCGATCTGGTAAAAACTAATGATAATGACTGAAATAACAGGGAGTTAGATGCTGTTTGTGCTTACTCCAATTTAAAACTGACCTCTCTTATAGACAATTATTTGGAGAATGTAAAGGAATAAGAAAGGAAATTATTAAAATGAAATTAAAAAGAAAATTAGCTTCCAATACAGGAATTAGACTTGTTTTATATTAAATACACACAGGATTATTTCTGATACTTAAAAATACACACTTTGGCCATATTGGTAAAAAATGGCTAGAAATAATTCAAAATTCATGTTTTTCCTATATAAAACAGCCCAGAATTATCTTTCCTCTGACTGCATGGAAACATTAGCCTCTAGAGTAGTGTGTGAAATTTCTTACATGGATTTGTGATGACAAAAATAGCCATGTTATTAGATTAAATCATTTGAAATTGTTATTTTATAGGTCATGATTGACCAAATAGAAATACCTCTGCACATTTCAATTTAATCTTTAATTTTGCTTTGCCTTGGTTTCCTCCAATAGAGGAAAGTGGAAGCACCTAAAATTTAATGCAAAGCAAAATGTTGGCATCTTCCTTAAGATAGATCAAACAACGTGTTTTGAGAGAAAAAGAAAGAAGAAATTAATTTCAACTGGGAGATCAAGGGTGTTTTCAGGAGGTGGAAATTGACCTAGACTTTGAAAAATGAGCACTATTTCTACATTTGTATCATGGTGTTACATGGAGACAATGGCTAAGGAAGAAAAAATCAAATGGGTCATATTACAGGTTTGGAGAAGTATATTCTGTGGGCTATGGAGATAGCTCAGCAGGTTTGTAAAGCATTTGCCATTCAAGCATGAACACCTGAGTTCAGATCCTCAGAACTGTGAAGCCAGGCAACAGTGTGCAAATCTGTAATCCTCTCCTACCTGCTCCTTTGGCAGGTAGGAGAATCCCTGGAAGCATGTGGGTCAGGTAGGCTGGTATATGCAGTGGGAAACACCTAATGATCCTTTTTCAAACAAGGTGGAATGCAAGGCCTTACACTTGGTTTTCTTCTGATGTCTAAATGCAGGTAGTGGCACATATGGGACACATTCACATACATTCACACACATATGTATCACACACATGCACATGCACACACACACACACACACACACACACACACACAGAGAGAGAGAGAGAGAGAGAGAGAGAGAGAGAGAGAGTAAAGAAACAAACAAGAGCAATAGTCAGTTGTTTGATCTGAATAGAATGGAATGACAAGGACACTCTAGGTTGAAGTGTTAACATGGTTCATTAAAGCTAGGTCAGGAAGTCCTAAAAGTAGTACTTTAGAAGGTTGACTAGGGTAGCTTTGTGCCAAGTAAACTAGCATATTGTTTAATATTCTCATAATGATCATATTAGGAAGGTATTACTATTGTCTTTTTGTTCACATAAAGAAACTAAAGTTTGAAGAAATTAAGTTACTTGTATAGACTTACACAGTTAGCATGTATTAGATCCGAATTTCATACAAAAGGTAAGAAAATTTTGACACTGGAGATGGATTGGTGATGTAATAGTCTATATTAGCTTCAGGGTAAGAAGATCTAAGTTTCATATCCAGCACTTTATATTTTAGGCTATTTATCTTGATAATATCGAATATCTCTGTAACATTCTCCTTCATTAAATTTTGATAGTTATATCTACCTCACAGAATTGACAGAAAGTCTAAAAGAAATACATGAGGGAAGATTTCCATAAACTACGAAGACATGTAAAAATGTCATGGAAGAAATTCTTTGAAAATAATGAAGCCTAAATTAGATTAATGGTGATAAAACTGGAATAAGACACAATTTTCAAAGATGGAAGCAGTATTATGGGATTCAAAATTTTGGCTAGAAGCAACGGTATTGCAATGATATCCATTATTTCACAGTTTAAATGATAATATATATGACCAGCTGATATTATTATCTACTTCGAAAATAATTATCATATTTATGTGACTTATGTAGCCCCTTCAGCTTCATTATTTACACTACACTTTGCAATTTCAATATACCTTTGTGAAAATATGAGTACTTTTATAAATATGAGTATTTGATATTATTAAGCTAATATATACAACTTTTCTGTCTGATTGGTACTTTTTGAGGATAACAATGAGGTATACAAAGAAGATGGATAAAGGAGCACCTTGGTATTCACATGTCCCCTGTAGGTGTGACATGTAGTTGGAAGAATCTCCTGAAAACATTGCAGACCAGATACAAATTGAACTCATTTTTAAAAGCTGTAGTTTTACCTATTTTTTGCTATAGTTTTATTATTCAAAACAATTTTTGGATTTAAATATATATTTGATCATATTTTTCTCCTATTCCAAGTCCTTCCAGATCTTCTCCTCCTCCTCCACCCATCCAATTTTTAAGTTCTTTCTTAAAAAAAAAACAAAAAAAAAAAACAACAAAAAAAAACATGTTGTTGAGAAGGAGGAGGGATCAGCAAAGGGGTCAAGACCATGCTGCAGAAACCCACAGAAACAGCTGACCTGACCTAGTGAGAGCTCACAGACCCCAGTCTGAAAGCTGGGGAACCAGCATCGGACCAAACCAGGCCCCCTGAACATGGATGACAGTTAGGAGGCCTGTGCAGTCTATGGAACCTCTGGGAGTGGAACCAGTATTTGTCCCTAGTGCACGCAGACTTTGGGATCCCATTCCCATGGAGGGATACTCTCTCAGCCCAGATACATGGAGGAAGGCCTAGGGCCTCCCCCAAATGATGTGCCGGACTTTGATGATCCCCCATGTAAGGCCTCACCCTCCCTGGGGAGTGGATGGGGGGAGTGGGATGAAGGGGTCAGTGAGGGGCTTGGGAGGATGGGAGGGAGAGGAAACTGGGATTGATATGTAAAATAAGATTGATTCTAAATTAAATTAAAATTTTGGTTTAAAACAGAACAGTACAACAATAACCCCCCTCCAAGAAAACAATAAAACAACACCCACAAAAGAAAAAAAATACCAAACTGTAACTTTTTACTGCCCCAGTCTAACACCTCAGGTTTTTTAAAGCATCACTGATAGAACACTTTTCTGTAACACTTTTGTAAAACACTTTTTGGTGTTTATGGTCAAACTTAAACGCCTATACATGCTAAACATGCTCTACCACTGCACTATTTCACTAGTGCAGAATACTACTTAAAGAAATGTTTTGCTTTAAAATATTTTTTATTAGTTTGTATTGTAACTTAAATGGCAACTTAAATAATGAACTAGAAAATATTTTCCCAAAGCAAAAAGTATTGATTAAAAACAAAACAAACAAAAAATATAGGTAAACCCAAATCTGGTTTCACAGTATTTTCACAAAATGATTGTATGAATGTGCCCCATGGTTGTCTCTAGCCTCATAATTTTAGCTTAATATTCTAAAATGTCTCTTGTCATGTATCCTCTTTTGGGGAAAACTAAGAATAGCATGATGTGATCAATTTCAATTATTAACAAGACATAGATAATTTCACACAGTAAGTGATAAGAACAAGTTCAGCTGAACTCGTTTTAGAAGTTATTGTATAGTTAGAGGGTGGCTGAGGAGATGGCTGAGTCAACAAAGTCCTTGCCACAGAAGCATGAAGACCTGTGTTCGAATCTCCAGAGACCTCCCAAAAAACCTAGACATGTCTGCTTGTGCCTGGAATCCCCACTCTGGGAAAGTAAACACAGGAATATCTGTGGGACTTTCTAAACAGGTGTTCTAGCCAAATTGGTGAGCTCTGGATTCATTGAGAGACTGTGCCTCAATAAATGAGAGGGAGAGTAATTGAGAAAACCACCTAATATTGGCTTCTGGCATCTGTGCACATGTGCTCAGCTCCCACCTCCCACACACATACGCACTACAACATACACGTGCGGGTGTACATAAGTAGAAATTGTCCTGCAGATGGAGTTCATAATGAAGACAAATAACTCTTTGTAACATCTATGCACTCTCTTCTGTTTACCTTGAGTCTTCTGGGAAGCCTTCTTGGAGACATGGCAGGTAGTAAAAGGAACAAACCTGTTCACTTTTGCTAACGGAAAGCCAAGCTACTCTAGGGATGCAGTGTCTTCAAAACTTCTGTTTTTGTCAACGTCAATATAACATATCTCTTATTGTCAAATCCTTTGTCTGAAATGTCTTCAGGAAGCTTACTGCAATGGTTTCTTTAGACTTAAATTTGTTTAATTCCTGGAAGAGAACAGTTAAGATAGCAAGGCCTATGTTAGGGAAAAGAGTATTAAAACAATTCAAGATAATTGTGTAAGAATTCAATTAGCTTTATTAAATGGCAAGTTTTGGTTTTCATGGAGACAGAAAATCTTTAGATATGTTTATAGGTGTAGAATAATGAATCCCACTATTGGTAAAGCAAAGAAAATTTTGGGAACCAGAGATACAATGTTCATATGAGTGTTTAAAAGTTTTGTATAGGCCGGGCGTTGGTGGCACGTGCCTTTAATCCCAGCACTCGGGAGGCAGAGACAGGTGGATCTCTGTGAGTTGGAGACCAGCCTGGTCTACAAGAGCTAGTTCCAGGACAGCCTCCAAAGCCACAGAGAAACCCTGTCTCAAAAAATCAAAAAAAAGAGTTTTATATAGAATATTATCTATATAAATCTATGTGTACAACTTGTAAGTTCTATGACATATAAACATAGTATGATATTAATATTAATATTAAATGCTATTTCATCCACTCCATGACTTCACATAGGAGACTTTACACTGTTTAACATACAACTTTTACCGCTCTAGGGAATTAACTCCGTAGTATATATAGTCAAGACAACACTGTGGGATATTCACCCAGACTTTTCTTCTTCCTTTTTAATTTTAACATTTATTTATGTATTGTTTGTTTGTTTGTTTGTTTGTTTGTTTGTAGAGAGAGGGCAGACACATGCCACAGGAGCACACATGGAGGTCAGAGAACAATTTGCAAGAATCTATTCTCTCCTGCAACCACATAGGTCCTGGGGATTGTATGCAGGACATTGGGCTTGGAGGCAAACACCTTTGCCCACTGAACAAACTCAGTGGCTCTGGTTTCTTTATTTATTTTAAAAGAGTATTTCTGATTTTGAATTTGAGACATGAGTCATCTCTCCAGTTCTCTAATCCAGACTTTTCAAAACATGAATCTACATTCCTTTTAAGGAAATCAGTTAGATTTTTTTAAGGGAAAACAGATAGGACTATGGCCTATGAATATACATTTCATTATACAACTATGATGAAAATATACTGTGGTTTGTATTCAGCATTTATGTTAGCTGATCTGTGTTTCATAAACTGATTTTCTTAATACAGACAGGGTTATGAGTGCCTGTCCTTTGCTTGAGTTCTGGTCCTTCCATTTGTCTCTGTATGCATGGACTTTTAGGGTATTTATTCAACAGAGAGGTTGTAAAGGAAGTATCAGCAGTCAAATTTGAAATACTTATTTCTTCATTCCATGTTCAAAATAAAGACAATAAACACAATGACCTAAGCTGTTGCTCTCCGGAGCAAGTCTTTGGATGATAGACATGGTAGCCAACAGTGTCAGACAGATTAATAGCAAAGAAATGAGGCCAATAAAATATGTTTGAGTTAGGACAGTAGTCATAATAATTTGTGTCAGAGAGTTTAAATGTCTGTCATGTCTCTTAACTTTTTTTGGCCAAGAGCTACTTTCTTTTCATATCTGATTGACTAGATATCCAATCCAAATAAAAAGTGAAGAATTAGATAAAAACATATAAAGGCCACTGGATTGAATAGTTTGTTTTAGTCTAACTTTAATATACACTAATGAATCAAATGAACTTTCATTTAAGTGATAGTAATTCTTCTATAATCAGCATAATTGAAATAATTCACATTTTATTTACCCACAGTAGGCAGATAGGAAAAAAATGTTGTGGGCTGGAGAGATGGCTCAACAGTTAAGAACATGTACTGCTCTTGAAGAGGACCTGAGTTTGCTTCAGTTTGCATCACCCATGTTAGGTAGTTCACAACTGCCAGCTCAAGTGATTTGACAATGTCTTCTGACCTTCAAAGGCATATACACAGACCCACCCATAGATGCACACACACACACACACACACACACACACACACACACACACAAATTATAAAATTAGGAAAAAATAAAATTTGGTGATAATTGGAAACCGATATATTTATTTATTGTAGTGTTTCATTTAAGCAACTATATTCAAGAATTGAATGTTACTCCAAAGGGGATGGAAGACACTAAACACAGCAATATTGACACACATGAACTCAGAGAATGTGACAGCATCCACAGGGCCTGCATAGGTTTATGCCAGATGGGATCTCTTAACTCCAGGCCCCATGCCCAGCAGTAAATGGCCAACACAAAACAAACTCAATAGCATCATCTTTGGAGGTTCTTTGTCTCATAAGAGTTTTGACAGGTCGTTTTCTTTTATTTCTTCTTCTTCTTAAACTAAAATGTTCTATGAGTATATATTATAGCTTCTGCTTTTACGTTTTTAGGGGATTCCTATGTGTACAAACAAGTGTTTCTCTGCATCTATATGTATATTTTGTGCTTTTTTTTTAGCCCTTTTTCTTCTGTTTGTTTTGTCCTATTCCAATTTGTTAGGTTTTATCTTATTTCATTGTTATTCGTTAGAAGCCTGTTTGTTTTCTAAAGAGGGACAGAAGGGGTGTGGATTCCAGTGGGGGAAAACATGAAGGAAAACTCAAACGAGTTGGAGGAGGGACAACTGTGATCAGAATATATTGTGTGAACAACACCTATTTTCAATAAAAGAAAGAAAAAAATTAATGTCACTCAAGTTTTGTATTTACTAGACCACTTAGAATTGAATGAAATGAAATTGAAAATACTATTTCAATGTTGATTTTCTTTACGATTCCTTCCCTACTGAAAATATACACATCTGATGCATAGAAAATTCAGTGGCTTGATTCATGTGATAATTTTAGTAGACTTTTTATTCTTTAAATTTCATATCAATATAGCTGTCAACTTAGAAAAGCAATATTGTTTATAATTGTAATTGATATTTGCTTCAGGTGATTATTCAGGATGATGGCCCTGAAAAATTGGATCCCAAATATTTTGGAGAGCTGCTTGCTGACCTATGCCGCAAGAATACAGACCTTTATCATTGCTTATTAGAACATTTGGAGAGAATTGGAGGAAGGTACTTTTTTCTCTTGATGTTGCAGTTATTAAATATTGTAGTACATTGTTGTAATTTTAAAAATATACATTTAAAGACTATTTTATGTGCATGGATGTGTGCCTCAATGAGTTAGTGTGCACTGCATGTTTCCAGGTGCCCACAGAATCCAGAGGCAGTTGGAGACCCTGGAACTTGAGTTACATGCAGTTGTGAGATGCCGGTCATTGTTCTAGAAATGAAATTTGGGTCCTCTCAAAGAGCAGTATGTGATCCTAAATCAGATCATAGCCTTAAAATAGCCTTTTGGAGAGAGCACATTTACAGCAAACATGAATACTCTTCATGAGTAAATAGATTGATTATATGAGAAAACTGAGCAAATGTTTCATTTTAGAAGTTAATCAAGGGGGCTGGAGAGATTTCTCAGAGGTTAAGAGCACTGGCTGCTGTTCTAGAGGTTCTTTCTGAGTCCAATTCCCAGCAACCACATGGTGGCTCACAACCATCTATATGGAAATGTGGTGCCCTCTTCTGGCATACAAGCATACATAGAGACAGATCACCGTATACAAAATTTTTAAAAAGTTAATGAAGCTGATTGTGGTGGCTTCACCCCTGTAAACAGATACTACTTTTTTGGGGTTTTTTTTTTTTTTTTCGAGACAGGGTTTCTCAGTGTAGCTTTGGAGCCTATCTTGGCACTCGCTCTGGAGACCAGGCTGGTCTCAAACTAGAGATCCACCTGCCTCTGCCTCCCCGAGTGCTGGGATTAAAGGCATGCGCCACCAATGCCCGGCAAATTGTGTTTCCATTACTGTTACTTCACTTACCATACATCAGAGTAAAATACTGATAATTATTACATTTATTCCCTTATAAATATGAGTTTTCTCTTTTGCGAGGTTTTGATCATGATACCTAATCAACAGCTTCGCATATTACCTGAGCTACTGTCTTCTCTCCCATGACCCTAAGAACTACTTCATGCATTCAAGTCTTTTTGCACACGTTTGCTATGTTCCTATATTTCTCATCCCCTCGATAGACTATTCGTTTAGTGACCGTCATGGGCCAGATACTGTGCTGCTTATCTGTATTATAAAATCTCAAATCTAACCTCATAGAATTTCAGATGAAGATCCAGTCGATGATATGTTATTCATTAAGATCACATAGCTACTGATGGCCTGAGATGTATTCAAATATTTTTTGAGTATTCTATTCTCTTAACTATTAACTATGACTCAGCTTTTCTGAAAAAAAAAAACACTCCTTAGATCTTGATTAGATCTAAATGCTCCTCTTTGGGGCTTTAGTTATGTTTGTGGATATTTAATTTTTTCCTATGTATTTTCCAATATATCTATTTGGCACAACACAACAAATACCACATACATACATCCATGTAAACCCATGTATTAGGCATGCCCTGGGGATGGGAATGTACAGTTCTCTTATGCTGTAGTATCTTGTCTATTTTTGTAAATGTATGCAAGAGCCTTTTAACAGAGACCCACTTATCTCTATAAGCAACATTTTGCTCATAGCCAATTACATAAGGGATAAAGGTAGAGATTAATGCACTAAAACTCTCTTACCTGAAAATATTTATTTCTTGCTGTCAGAACATATACAACTGTTTTTCTATTTGTTTGACATGTTCACCATACATGTTCATACCTCATTCTTCTACTGTGTACAGAGGAAGCAATTAGACAAAAATAAAAGTCAATCTGTTGTTCGAGACAACACTGTAACTGTTATCTTCCAAGTCTTCACAATTCCTCCCAGAGCATATACCAGACTGCTATAACCATTGCAATCCCATAAGATTTGCCTTCTTAATTTGGCTCCACAAACACTCTTTCAACATTTCTATCCAAACAGTCACTTTGTTGCTTGAAATTTTATTATTAAACTAGAATTTTGATCATTTTGCTTTGTTTGGTGCAGATCAAATATTGTTCTCACCTCATGTCTTCCTAGTACACGTAGATTAAATGAATTGACCTTATCTTGAAAGCTTTTGTTCTGATAAATAGAATGAATGACATGAAAACAGTAATAGAGAAAAACTAGACTCAAAATTGAAAGTGAGAACCAGAAGGAGAAAAAGGAGGTAGAACAAGATTAACACCTGTAATTGTTTAATTCACCCAAGGACCATTTCCTGTCAAGCATTTCTACATCTACCCTCAGATGGGCTGGTGAAAATAGATGATGTACTAATTCTGCATATTTTATTATTTTTTATTTAGATGCTACTCGGTTTTAGTAGGTCAGCTAATTCCAGGAAAATTATTTTAGTCAAACTAAGCAAAGTTCCAGTTTTGATATTTGAAATTTTTATTTGTGATTCTAACTTAAACCAGTTCTATTATAATATACAAAATATAAAACAAGTAGAAGGGTCATATTTATATATGAGTATTGAATCCATTGTTTCTAAAGTTTTTTATTGTTATTCTTACAGCAAACAAGACTTTGAGTCTGCAGATGCAGTAAGTCCAAAAATTATTAAAATTAAATAGACAACAAAGTACATTGTGATTGTGATACCAATAATATTATTTTATTTAGTTTATTTATTAGACTGGAAACGCAGGTTAGTAAAATAAATAATTTTTATATCTTTGTAATGACTACAAATATAATAATCACAAAGAATAGCTGTATGATTGTCACTAGGATTTAATTTGTCATTGTTAAATGTACAATTAAAATTTACCTGATCCCAAGCCTGTTTTTAGAAAACAGAATCTATACAATAAAAATCAGTTTCTTCCTCTTGTGGAGGGAGAGGGAACTGGGATTGGTATGTAAAATAAGTTTGGTTTTAATTTAACTAAAAATTTAACAAAATCAGTTTCTTGTACTATGCTTCAAATATAGTGTGTGACATAAACTTTAAGTGAAAAATATTTAAGTATCAATTTCATTCCATTTGTAATTTTGTAAAACAATTCAAATAGTTTATTTTATTATAATAAAATAACAATCACCTCTACAATAATTTTTTAAAATTTTATTATTGTTTTCAGTGTATCACTATACTACATTCACTAAAGTAATTCTGTAAGTCTTAAATTGCTCTCAAAAAGTACTTGTTTTAGCTTCTCTCTTAAATTTAGTTGAAGCTTACAAATGTTGCTGTGGCAACAATATAATCTCTCAAAAGTCACCATATCCTCAAGCAAAATTTCTGTAAGTCCTATACTACCTATAGTTTTATTTCACAGTTTTCATAATTTAAAAATTAATCTTCTTGAACATATCTGTCATCGAACAAAACTTACATTTGGAGGATACAGTGATTCTGTTTTCAGTCAATTTGAATTTTTATATCATTGTTATTACATCAATCATCATTATTATTTGCTTTAATGAGACAGGATCAGGCTATATATCATGGCCTGGTCTTGAACTTATTACGTAGCACAAGGTAGCCTTGCTCCTCTTGCTTCAGTCACTTGGGTCCTTCGAGTATGGGCATGTACCACCACACCAAGAGAAGTAAACATTTTGTATTTGGTTTTACCTCTTTTTTATTTTTATTTTAGAATCACTCTTCTTTACATATCCATCCCCCCATTCCCTAGCCGTCCCATCCTGTCTTGCTCCCCACCAACCCCCCAACCCACCTCCAAACACTCCCCAGGGATAGTGAGGCCCTCCACGGGGGACCTTCAAAGTCCCTCACATCATTTGGGGGAGGGACCAGGCCATTTTGTTTTAAATTACTTTTTCCCCACCCACTTGGTTTTGGTGTTCAAAGCCAGGGCCTTACAATGCTGCCTAAGCACGATGCCACTGAGCCCTAGCTCTAAACTGATATTTTAAAAACAGAAATGTAATGTTTGTCTGGTTGTCCAAATCTCTGGAATTCAGTATTATTTCCAAGTCTGTGTAATATAACTGAGTATTTAAAAGTGAAAATTGGTCAAACTGTGAATGGTATTCATAGAAACTATTCTTTGAAAGGTAATTTAATCTTCTGCTATCCTCCCAAATATGCTTTTTTTACACAAAAACCTAGGAACTTCAGCCCATAAGATTAAAATATTGATGCTTCCAATGGATAAATTCTGTTTTCTTACAGTCAGAAGACATTGAGTCATTGATTCCTAAGGGGCTGTCAGAGTTTACAAAACAGCAAATTCGTTATATTCTGCAGGTAAGATGATAGTTTTTGCTTCATCTTATATTTAATTTTGTCTTGTTTGGTTGTTATCTCTAAGAAACCTGTCCTTTTCTAATGTGAGATAAAAAAGGGAGTGGTTCCAGAAGGAAGCTGAAGTCTGGAAGAAATGGGAGATGTAGATGGAGGGGAAAATATAATCAGGATAAATTGTGTGAGAAAAGCACCTGTTTTCAATTAAAAAAAGAAATCAGTAGTAACACGAAACCTCAGATAAACTTATATTAATTAATTTAAAAAATTCTTACTAAACTTAAAATCTCTCTCTCTCTCTCTCTCTCTCTCTCTCTCTCTCTCTCTCTCTGTGTGTGTGTGTGTGTGTGTGTGTGTGTGTATTAAGAGATCAACTCTAGGAAACTGATACCAAGCATGATTCAGCAGTTGAGTATATTTTAATTAGATAGTATCACATTATAGCTTAGTCAGATCACCAAGACTGTGATGTTTAACATTCAGGAAATCAATCTAGAAATAATATTGCCTTTTGTAATTGTTCTTATTCACTCTTCTGTGCCTTAATACAACCTTATTCTAAATCATAGTCTTTCCCTTCTCTTCCTTGCACCTATTTCATATTCTAATTCCCCCATACCATTCCAGTACTGGCAGTAAATGGTGAAAAGGCATTGCCTTACCTTTCCTGTGTTGGGTAAGAATTGAATCCATAGGAGCAGGAAATGCTCCTGTAATGAAGGGGAATCCACAAATCAAGAGAGAAGCTAAGGAACTACGTCTGAAGGCAGCATGCATTATGAAAATAATTAAAAATGCAAACTAGGATACAGAGGGAAAGGAACGCTTATTAATCCAGACACCAAAAAAAAAAACCCCTAAAAACTACTGTCCTACTTGGGGTTTCAATTACTGTGATAAATGTTTATTTCACTGTGTACTAACAGTCCATCAGTATGGGAAGTCAGGGCAGGAACTAAAGCAGAGGCCATGGAATGCTGCTATTGACCTATCCCCCTAGCTTGCTCAGTCTACTTTCTTACACAACTCAGGATCACCTTCCCAAGGGTGGCTCTGCCCACAGAGACCTGGACCCTCTCACATAAATCAAAACAGTATCCCATAGACATTCTTTGTTCTTTGTTCTGATTCTTTATGAAATGCATGGCATTTTAGAATTCCATTTTGATTTGTTGTGATTGTTTTGGGGTGCATCTTTTTGAGTGGTTTTTCTCACTGTCAAATTATAAATTCATGACATAATTCAGTGTATGGATTTGGTATTTTTTCAGTTTTAGAAAGCCATAGAAAGCTTTGGGGATTTTATATCTCTTTATCCTATATTTATAATATTATTCTGAAACATTTATTCTCCTTTAATAAAACAGCATATTAGTATTATCATTTTTGTGTCAGCTACAAAACATAAATAAGAAGGCTCAACATGATTATAGCCTGTCATGTTTACCCATATGATTTTTTCCTTAATGTCCAACATTTCTTGATTTAGAAATTTATCCTATTTAGAGAAATTCCTTTAGCTAGTCTTTAAAAGTAGGTCTAATAGTGACTTATTTCCATTTTTCTAGGCCTGAAAAATTATCATGATTTGTTTTCTTCATTTGAAAAGGAGCTCAATTTCATTGTCTGTAAAATTTATAGTTGATATTTCTGTTCTTTGAGCATTTGAAAACAAATTATTGTATCAGTTTTTCCTGTCTCCATGATTTCTAGGAGAAATATGCTACTATTTTATCTGGTTTTCCTAGTAAATAAGGTTACTCTTGTGCCTTTTAAAATCTCTCTCTCTCTCTCTCTCTCTCTCTCTCTCTCTCTCTCTCTCTCTCTCTCTTCCTCTCTGTCTGAATTCCTGTGTTAATTTACACAAGAATCTGACTCCTTCTTTCCCAATTCTAACAGTTCTTTTTATGTTGATGTTGGCATCTATCAATTGGTTTTCCTTATCAAGTTGAGACTTTTTTTGTCTTTCAATGTTTAGTGAGTCTAGATGGAAACCTGAGCATTTTGTTACTGTGTTATGAAACTCTGAGTCTCATTCAGATATTTTGTTTTAGAATGTCAAATCCTTCTAAAGGATCAGAGGAAGTAAGACAGTTTTTATTACTGCCAACTGGAAGACAATGTTCTCCTAATTGGCTTGTCAACATATGATCGGATGGAAGGCTTTATAGTATTAAGAATACAAGAGAGATTGGGGTATCATGTTTGTGCTGTTAGGATGAAAGTCTCATCTCTCTACTCTGCTTTTCCTGACATGAAGCTATTAAATAGTATTGGGGTATTGCTTTAAATCCTGAGCATGGCAGAAGTCTGGGCTCATTTCTCAGCCTCTTATAATTAGGTGATAACAGTCACAATTTCTGCAACCCAACCAGATGTGGTGTTTGGCTAGAGTCAAATTGTTATTGTCTAATTTTTTTTTGTTTGTGTTGCAT
The DNA here is from genome assembly GCF_003668045.3 of Cricetulus griseus. Taxonomy (NCBI): domain Eukaryota; kingdom Metazoa; phylum Chordata; class Mammalia; order Rodentia; family Cricetidae; genus Cricetulus; species Cricetulus griseus. Next base: position 59,384,926 of record NC_048604.1, read on the forward strand.
TGTTAGTCTGTTCCTGTCTTGGGCATAGCTAGAGACAAAGTTTTTCATCATCTCTTCCCTCTTTGTAGAAGCTGAAGTTTCCCTTTAAAACGTTCCCATTAAATAAATAAGAATGATTTATTATAAGAGTTTTCTCCCTTTGAAATTAGTTCCATCTACATTTCAACACTAAAGTTTATTAGTATTTTGTGAGCATGTTATGTTAGAAACATTGACAAAGGCATAGACCTTTGCATGTATTTCTACAACTTCAGAATTTATTGATTAATAAATTTATAAAGCTATGTCAGTATGTTGGCTGTACATCATCAATTACCCCTAATTTTATTTGCCATTGGAAGTGACAAGTTCTTTTTTTGTAATTAATTTTTTTATTAGTTCAATTTAGGAACAAGCTTGCTTCACATGTCAATCCCCTCTCCCTCTTTCTCCCCTCCCCCCAACCTTCCCCCACAACCCTCTCTCCAACTCCCCACATGCCACCCACCCCATCCACCCTCCACCCCCCAGGCAGGGTAGGGCCCTCAATGGGGGCTCCCCAAAGTCCACCACATCATTCTGGGACAGGCCTAGGCCCTCCTCCATGTGTTCAGGCCGAGAGTGCATCCCAGTTCTTTTATTTAAATCTTAGCTACTAATATTAATGCTCACATTATACATTTCATGTTACTCATGACATACAGGATACAGAAATGCTAAGAAACCATTAAATTGACTATGGGATTAAAATTTTTCCTAAAGGCCTGATCAGTACTCTCACACAAATGCAATGAGAGTCATTGGAGGTAGTTAGGTAAGATATTAAGGAATCCTCTCCTGAAGTTTTGCAAGGCATGGTTCAAGGGTAATCCATATGAGGTAACCCCATCTAACTTCATTTCCAGTAAACCATGTGAAGAAGACATGGCCATCATGAGTTGCAGTTCTGACATCAGATCTGAAAGTTTCTCACTTGTTAGTCCCATGATGCATGGGACACAAAATCTGATGCATGTTGATAAGTCTTCACATGCCAGTGTTAGGTTTACCTCCTTTTATGAGTGTTTCATCATTTGTTTGGTGTGTATGACAGACTTTGGGACTTGGTTTTTTTGCTTTCTATGATTTTGATATGCCCATATTCCCATGTGCTTTTCATTTAATTTAATTGCAGGAGTCCACAGGTGGTAATATTTACTTTGTCTAAACAGATGATTTATTTTTCAGTCTGTGCTTTGTGGTTCTTTCTGGGTTATTCACTTGCAACAAGCAGAACAGGGAATCATTCTGCCTCAATATTTGTATTCAAAATGCTGCAGTCTAGTCCTGTTCCCTAGTCAGTCTCAACATCCCTGTGTGATTTTTGAGAGGCTGGGCAGATGAATCCCCTTTTGCCATAGCAGAGGACCAGCTTTGAGGTCCCAGCACCCAAATAAAGTAAACAGCATTCAGTAACTCCACTTTCAGTGGATGTGATGCCTTCTTCTTGTTTCTCCAGACATCAGGCACTCATGCTATGCATACATATTGATATATATGCAAAACACTCATGCATGTGATATAAAATGAACACAGGTTTTGAAGAAATGTGGAATGAGTTATCTTGCATTCTGAAATGTGTCAAACAGCCTTTGGAGGGAAATAGAATCTCCCAAGGCAGGGTACTGCCCGAAAGCACTAAATGCAACAGCGTAGAGCAGTACGCACTGTACTCTGCATAATACTTTATTCTTCCCACCTCAGGCAGCACACACAGCACACTTAGGCAAGCTCATTTCATGGCTTGAAAATTAATTGCCTCATCTCTTCTCTAATCATTTAAACAAAGAGTAAAAATAAAAGCAAAATTTGATACTAAAATTGTGCTGTGTGAAGGAGAAGATACTTTTCTTCATACAAAAGAAAAGAGAAAAAAGTCTTCCAAAGGCATAGTTGAAATCTTTTGAGGAATGTGGCTTGACCTGCTTAAGAGCATTATCCAGAAAGTTCTTTTTGTCTCTAATCAAATATACTGCTCAGAGTGAGGGGCCATGGGAGGGCTTATAGTGAGAGTACACGAGGAGGGGAGTCTGGTGGGGGAAAAAAAGGGAGAAAAGTGATGTAATTGTAGTTTAACTAAAAATATGTATAAAATTCTAGATATGGTGGCACAGGCCTTTAATCCCAGAATCTGGGAAGCAGAAGTTGGTGGATCTCTGTAAATTTAAGGCCAGCCTGCTCCATATAGAAAGAAAGTTCCAAGACAGTCAGGGCTACACAGTGAGCAATTATCTCAAGTATGTATTAAAAATAAATTTTTTAGCTGGACGGTGGTGGTGCTTGCCTTTAATCCCAGCACTTGGGAGGTAGAGGCAGGCGGATCTCTATGAGTTTGAGGCCACAGAGTGGTCTACAGAGTGAGTTCCAGGACAGCCAGTGCTATTACACAGAGAAACCCTGTCTCAAAAAACTAAAAAATAATAAATAAATAAATAAATAAATAATTTTAAAACTTTTTTGTAGGAAAAGAAAAATATGTATGTTTACTTGTGTTGCCTATTTTGAAACACTGGTAAAAATAAACCCTCAACTGCTTTCTTCCCCAGATGAGGGGTATGTCTGATAAGTCGCTGAGACTAGTGCTGTCTACGTTTAGCAACATACGGGAAGAACTTGGCCATCTTCAACATGACTTGACGGTAAGATTTATTTTGATATTTCTTTCCAAAATGTTTCTGATTGTTAGCTTCCTAATACAAATAAAAATATTCAATATAATTTTAAAATGTATTGCAACATAGCAATATTACACCTACTTAGACAAATTATTTTTGTGAAACAGCTAACTAGCATTGATAGATGACAAAAGAACTGTGCATATGTTTGTTGATACGCATTAACAATTTAATTTACCACTAAGATAATTTAATTCTTAAAGCCAAAGAGTCACCTACAAAATTAGAACTGTAGTCACTCAATAAAAACTTCCTTTACTGTAATAATAAATCATACATTGAATTTCTCTTTAAATAAAACAACTTGAAAGCACCTACCTCCCAATACTTAACCTTTCCTATCTTTTATTTTAACTGATATTCTTGGTGCCATCAGGTAGATACATTCTGAATGCTCTCTTCACAGGGAAAAGCACTTTGAGGACTTTGGAGTGTTTTTGTTTTCCTACTTTTCTGGTTTATTTCTTCACTCCCATGAGTGTAGTTGGATTTAATTTGAAAACTCTCCACCTGCTGGGATTAAGAACCCTTTGTAGATTGAAGTAAAACATAAAATGATTGAGAGCTTTCTGCTTCATTGCACTTAGCAGTAGCCAATCCATCCAAATATCCCTTTTAATACAGGTTTTCAAAGTTTGTGCTTTTCTATCTTACATTTTGCTTGCCTTTGAAGAATTCTACTTTGTTAAGCAATTACAGATGAAACAAGTTTTTATTTAAATTGTACAACATAAACAAGACTTTGCCTGTTAATTTTATATAACTCTGAGTCCTAATAAGTAATTTATGCCTTTAGTCACTGGAAAATGACAAGATAAGACTTGAAAAGGACTTGGCATTCAAAGAAAATCAAATAAAAGAGTATGAAGAACTCTTGGCATCGGTGAGAGCAAATAATCGCCAACAGCAAGTAAGTTGATGTCTTTTGTAGGTAATACTATGGATTAATAGTTTTCCATATGCACAATTATTGGTATTGAGGTTCTGAGATATAATCCAGACAGAGTTAAAATGTGATGGGAAAATCTGTTTATCTGAGAATTGAACAGCTTTACATATAATGTCCTCTCAGAAAAACGGGCAACTTTAATACGTGTTATATAGCATGCTCAGCACATGGCTCTCTGTATTTTAGAGAAACAAGAATTGCCACTGAAAGTCTAGTTTGACTCATTCATTTAATCTAATGATATGTTGATTAGGACAAAGAAGCTTTTGTAGGTCTTACGTTTGTGTACTGAATACTCAAGGGAATGAACTCTGCATATTCTACAGTTGTTTGGGCAGAAATAATTATTTTTTTTACTTTAGCTGTAAGTTTTTTCTTTTTTTTTAAATTAGAAGCATCTTGTTTTACATGTCAAACCCAGTTCCTTCTCCCTCCCCTCCTCCCCTGCCTTCCACCAACCCCAGGGAGGATGAGGACTTCATGGGGATCTTCAAAATTGAGCAGAGATAATCCTAACCAAACTGTCTTGATCCCCTAGAATTTATTCTCTCATTTTTGTCTCATGGCTTTCCCAAAGATTTTATAAAGTTCATAATTTTACCACAATCAAAGGCATGATCATTTTAGTGACTGTTAGTATACTATGATGTGGTCAGACTTTCAAGAATCTAATACTAAATTGGGACACTGAAAATTTTATGTAAATGTTATTTCTTTTTACTCAAGTTATGCAAATGAGATTAGGGACAAGCTTAATATGTAGCATGATGTATAAAATATTATCTAAAGACAGGAACCTGAAAGGATTCAGCTTGAAATCATTTGCTTCAATTTTTTTCAATGAATCACTTAAAAGACATTTCCTCTGTAAAATCAAAATGCATTTTTCTTATGGACTTTTGTCTTCTCTGCAGCAAGGACTTCAAGACTCAAGCTCAAAATGTCAGACACTGGAAGAAAATAACCTTTCTCTTCGACATACACTATCAGACATGGAATACAGACTGAAAGAACTAGAATATTGTAAGCGTAATTTAGAGCAAGAGAATAAAAACCTTAGAATACAGGTACTAATTTTTATACTATTCTTCTAGCTATATAATTATAAAAGCTATCACTGTTAATAGAATATACAAACCTCACCTTGTGAAGTACTGAACTCCTTTCTGCTGACCTTAAATGAATGTTTTATCATGCTGACACTTGAGCTTTGTCAAATAGCCTTTCAAAGTCATTTTTATTATTTCAATGTCTTATTTAATCACATGGTATTCATATAACAATAAATACTGAAACCTAATATGTATTTCCTTCTTAACAATCCAATTACAGACAGTTATTTTGCTTTTGTATAGGTGTCTGAGACTTGCACAGGCCCAATACTACAGGCTAAAATGGATGAGATTGGCAACCATTATATGGAGATGGTAAAAAACTTGAGACTTGAGAAGGATAGAGAAATCAGCAAGCTAAGGGTATGTTGATCCTACATTGTATAAACACACATTTACAGAAGCTTTTTAAAAAGAATAGTGATGGTTGGACCTTGAGATCTAACTCAGAGGTTAAAAATACTTACTGTTCAATCATGAGCAGCAGAGTTTGGGTCCCATTAACAATGTAACAAGCCAGGCATCCTTCAAATGCCTGTCACTCACTACAGCTCTGCAAGTTCCATCTTACTCCTCTGGACTCTGCATGCACATACAAGCATGCATACACATGCATGAACAGATAAATTAATAAGACAAATTTTATTAAAGATGATTATTATCACCATTCTTACCACTATTAAAAATAAATAAATGTAATGATTGTTATAATTTTAAAGCTAAAAAGAAAAATAGGTAAGTTAAAGATTTTTAAATATATTCTTAGGCCTTTTCTTATAGTTATACTTCTGAATATTAAAAAGCATTGAAATTTCTAACTGGTATTTCAAGTTATTTTATTTTATACTGTAGGTTAAATTTTCTTCTCAGGTGGTAAAAAAGATATTAATTTCATTATTTTGATTAATTTTTACAAATTTATGTTTGGCAGATGAGTTGAAGACTCTTCACAATATTACTTAACACATGTTTACTCAGAAAAGAGTAATATTTTAAATTATACAGCCATGCCATAGTTTAGCTGGGTGATTGTAAATATTTTAGTCTAGCTAACTTTTTTAATTAGAAAAATAATTACACAATTTCCCCCTTCTCTTTCTTCACTACAACCCCTCTGTATACCTGTCCTTCGCTCCTTCTCAAGATTCTGGCCTCTTTTTCTTTAGATGTTATTATTACATACTTTGTAAATGCCTAAATACATAAATTCAACCTGCTCAGCTCATTTAGTGTCACTTAAATGCATATGATTTTGAAGCTAAACATTCAGGTACTGAATAAACAATTAAGGGATTCATCCCTAGGAAAATCTATCAAACCACTCTTTGCATTCCTTCTTTGCCTGCAGTTCTTTGTCTATGGGTGCAGCCAGGTGAGATCTTCCCCTTCTGTGTTAGCAGGTCTGTTGGTGTTATACTTCTTCAGGTCTTGTTTAGGCAGCCATATTGTTGAGGCACCATGGGTGAAATATCTCAGTCATTTCTAGAAGGATCAATCTCATAGCAGAGTTACTGGTTGTCTGGCTTTTACAATCTTCCTGCCCACTCTTCCTTGATGTTTCCTGAGCCTTAGGTTCAGGAGTTTGTGTTTTAGATGTATCAATTGGGCCTGGACACCTCTTGATTGTTTGCTTCCTGTGTTGTAACAAATTATGCCTATTAAGGACTTTGTCATTCATGATAAGTTATGCTGAATTTTGTCTACCTATAGTTCACATGAAAATTAGGATATTTGCAAGGATATAGTATGTTGCCTTATAATACTATGTTGAATTGATTTAACTAACCCTAATGTACATTTACTGAGGCCTAAACGTAAACAGATGCATTTAAATATCTTAATGGACAAAATGACCAATAATTTTTCTCATCTTGTATCAGTGAAATTTTTTCTAAAATAAATTTTAAAAAGCTTAATTTGTAAATAGCTTTATTGATCATTCTAACAAATTACTGCTCTCCTTTCTCAACATAACATCATTAGTAGCACTTTAACCAAGTAGCTTCTATACATGGAAGTGAGAAAGACAAGATTTGTATTTGAGCATCTCTTTCGTGAGATGCAGCCATTATTGTGCTATTCTGTATTACTTCTGGGATTCATTTAGCTCGTTGAAAATAATGTTTATCTCCCTGGGATCCTGTGAATATCAGGAGTCATTTTGTGAACTATAAGTCACAGCATAACCTTAAGATTGAAGATGCCTTAATTAGTGTTTGAAGAAATCTGAAATGCCTATTTTCTTAGCTTTATTTTATTGCTATGGCCTAAAGCAATTGCTTATACTTAATCATAAATAGCAAACACAAATTTTTAAAATGAGAAATATCTAACTGACACTTCAAATTAAATTTTATATCAATAAAATTCTGTAGATATTTATAGTAATTGATATATTATTTTCCATTTGCTATGTGAGTTGACCTAACTATACCTTACTGGAATTCAGTTATTTTTTAAAGCACTATAATGATTGCTATTTCTAAATCCTTAGTCCCAGTTAAACCAGTACCAAAAAGATGTTTCAAAAAGAGAAGGAAGTTGTAGTGACTTCCAATTCAAGCTTCATGAACTGACAAGTTTGCTGGAAGAGAAGGATTCTCTTATAAAGCGTCAATCAGAGGTAAGAAAAATAAGAGGAAAATGCAGGGTGGATGAGAATGGTACAGTTAGGTTCTGTAGAATAAATACTTTCCATGGATTAGGACATATTGAACTGCAGAAATGGTTCAACTGTTAAAGGCTAGACTCTTAAAACATCAAGAAAAGGACACATTACCAAGATACACTTTACTACACATGAGAGTATTATGTAAATTTCCACTTGAGAAATAATTCAACTGAAAGCAGGAATTGAAGTTAAAGGAAAAAATGTGTTGTACCTTTACTATTTCTAAGACATTTACTTTATATTTCATTAGCAGTAAAATTCTCCAAAGCCTTTGAGCTCCTTCCTAGGTTATGAACTCCTCTTTCATTAAGGAACTATATTATATCAGGAACATGTAGCCCCAAATCTATCATACAATAAGTACTAAAAGAACTATTAAAAGCAATGAGATATTTTATTGCTTTTATTTTAAAAATGGCATTGCAGTAACATTAATGATAAATTTCGGTTTAGACTATGCATCTACTTCCTTATTGAAATTTCATCATCATCATTATTAATTAGCCTTACTTTTCAATTGTTCAAAAATATTCACATCCTCATAATGAGAGAACCATGTTCAATCAATTAGTTAGTGGGGCTCTTCAAAGGTATGTACATAATTTTGGCTACTGTGGATCATTATTAATAGAATTAGAACAATTTACATAAAAATAAAACAGAACAAGTGGTAGTGGGTTGTTCTTAGTAACCTTATAACTTCATGTTTATATTTCTATTTAAATAATCATTGTATTTTATTTGTAAGGAACTCTCAAAGTTGAGACAGGAAATATATTCATCCCATAACCAACCCTCCAGTGGTGGAAGGACTACAATCACCACAAAAAAGTAATGTACTTTAAAATGACATTTTAATATGTAAAGTTATTATAAAATTTAAGTTATTATTCTTAGTTGATATGTATATCACAAAAAGAGTTTGTTTTTTCACTTATATCCTACTGAAGAATGAATATTCAAAAAAGACATTGCCACTATGGTTAGGATAATTGTGTATCATATGTATAGTATGCTAAACACTATAGAAGCAAAAACAAATGATTGGTTGTTTATTATGTATAATAGTATATATTTATCAGTTGATGGATATTTAGTTTGTGCTCAATTTTGGACTCTTATGAATAATGCTACAATGAACAACTCTGTACAATGTGGACTATGTCCTTTAATTCATTTGAGTGTAGACTTAGGAGGGAAGATGCTGGGTAAGTTATTAGCAGTTTCACTGCTTTCCAAAAACATTTGTGCCATTGTATACCACAAATAGTGGATGGAGGTTCCAAGGTTTCTCCACTTTTACCAAAATTCGCTAGTGCCCTTCTCTTGGACAACCTAGTTACTGTGCTATCCATTTGGAGCTTTGATTTGTATTTCAGTAGCTACCGGTTATACTTTTATATTAAGTCTTATATTATACATATATGAAATGCATATATCTTTGGATTGATTTCTATTTAAATTCTTTTTATACTTTCAATTGGCTAGTTTTTTAATGGAGAAGCTTAGTTTTATTTCATTGATCTCTCAATATTTATGTCACCATCACACTATGGCTACTCCTATAGGCTTTAGTAAGTTTAAAGCAGGAGTGCTAGTCTTCAAGCCATCCTGCCTACACTATTTTCCTACTAGTGGATTCTTTCTTTTCTATATGAATCTTAGCATCTAAGTTTGTAGAATTATGTAAAACACAATGTATTTAAACCTTGTTATGTTCTCATTGCATTTCATAAAATATATAATATTTTAGTTCTTATCAACATAAAATAGTAAATATTCTAACCCATGTATATGGGAACTTTTAGAGTTAAAGCATACCTTTATTTCATTCCTTCCTCACCAAATTCTTTATTCCTTTGTCTGGAGTATGTGCATGTCTTGTGATTATTGTCACCATCACTGTGAGTTTATGTGTGTACCTGCTCTGTTGTTTTTGAAGAACACTTTTTTTATGTTATTGACCACCTCTTATTCAAAAGTTAATTCTCTTTTTTTAATATATATTTGATTTGTTTTGTAACTCAACCACTGTTTCCCTTCCTCTCCTCCTAACCCTTCCCTTCATCTCCCCTCTTCCTCCCATCTACTCATTCTCTGTCTCTATTCAGAGGAGGTAGGCGTCCCATGGATATCAATCAAACATGGCATACCAAATTGAAAGCTGGATGAGGCAATCCAGTATGAGGAAAGGGTCTCAAGAGCATACAACAGAGTCAGAGATAGACCCTGAGCCCACTGTTAGGAGCCCCACAAGAAGACCAAGATACACAACTGTAACATGTGCAGAGGGTCTAGGTTAATCTCATGCAGGCTTCTTGGTTGTCGATTCAGTCTCTGTGAGCGCCTATGAGCCCAGGTTATTTGATTCTGTAGGTTTTCTTATGGTGTCCTTGACCCCTCTGGCTCCTACAATCCTTCCTCCCAATCTTTATCAAGATACCCCAGGTTAGGCCTAATGTTTGGCTGTGGCTCTCTGCATCTCTTTCCATGATGATGATTGGGCTAGGCATCAATCAATGAGTATAGCAGAGTATCATTAAGAATCATTTCATTGATTTTTTAAGTCTTTGGTTCTATCCTAGGTCTCTGGGCTATCCAGCCTCTGGTTCCTGACCCTCCAGGCAATATTTGGGGTGGGATCCCTCTTGTGGCATGGGTCTCAAGCTGGACCAGTCATTGTTTGGCCACTCCCATAATTTCTGTACCACAAATACTCCATTATATCTTGTAGGTAGGACAAATTGTAGGTTGAAGGTTATGTGGCTGGGTTGGTGTCCCAGTCCTTCCACTGGAAATCTTGCCTGGTAACAGGAGATGGCCAGTTCAGGCTCCTTATTCCCCACTGCTAGGAGTCTAGAAGATCTCAGAAGATGGAAAGATCTCCCATGCTCATGGATCTGTAGAATTAACATAGTAAAAAAAAATGGCCGTCTTACCAAAAGCAAGATTGATTCAACACAATCCCCATCAAAATTCTAACACAATTATTTACAGACCTCAAAAGAACAATATTCACTTCATAAGGAAAAACAACAACAAACCAGGATAGATAAAACAGTCTTGTACAATAAATGAACTTCTGGAGTTATCACAATCCCTGATTTCAAGCTCCACTAGAGAGTCATAGCAATAAAGATTGCATGGTCTAAAACAAACAATAAAACAAATTCCTCCCCTGCCCCAAATTGCACAGTATTAGCATAAAAACAGATAGGTGCATCAATGGAATTGGATGGAAGACCCAGATGTAAATCCGCACACCTATGGACATCTGATTTTTGATGAAGAAACAAAAATTAAATAATGGAGACAAGAAAGCATCTTCAATAAATTGTGCTAGTCTAATTGAATGTCAGCATGTAGAAGAATGCAAATAGATCGTGTCTATCACTGTGCACAAAACTCAAGCATAAGTGGACCAAAGACCTCAACATAAAACCAGATATACTAAACTTGGTAGGAGAAAGTGGGAAATAACACTGCACACATTGATACACAAGACAACTTTATGAATAGTACAACTTTCTGTATGCACTAAGGTTGACAATTAATAAATGAGACCTCAAGAAACTGTCAAACGTCTGTAAGGCAAAGGACACAGTCAATAGGACAAAATGGCAGCCTTAGAGTGGGAAAAGATGTTCAGAAGCACCACGTCAGACAAAGGGCTCATATCCAAACTATATAAAGAACTCCAGAAATTAGACAGCAACAAACCAAATAACCCAATTGAAAAATGGGGTACAGCTCTAAACAGAGAATTCTCAATAGAGGAATCTCAAATGGCTGAGAAACACTTGAAGAAATGTTCAACATCCTTAGTTATCAGGGAAATGCAAATCAAAACAATTCGAGATTCCATCTTAACACCTGTCAGAATGGCTAAAATTAAAAACACAATAAATGGCTCATTCTGGTGAGGATGTGGAGCAAGGGAAACACTCCTCAACTGCTGGTGGGAATGCAAACTAGTACAGTCCCTTTGGAAATCAATATGGTGGTTTCTCAGAAAATTGGGAATGGATCTACCTCAAGAACCAGCTATACTACTCCTGACCATGTACCTAAAGGATGCTCCATCCTACCACAAGGACTCTTGCTCAACCATGTACATAACAGCATTGTTTGTAATAGCCAGAAACTGGAAACAACCTAGATGTCCTCCTACTTAAGAATGGATAAAGAAAATGTGCTACATTTATACAATGGAGTACTACTCAGCTGTTAAAAAGAACAATATTATGAAATTTGAAGGCAAATGGATGGAACTAGAAAAAAATCACCCTGAGTGAGGTAACCCAAACTCAGAAAGACAAACATGGTATGCACTCACTTATAAGTAGATATTAGCTATAAAGGATAATCACACTAAATCCACAGATCCAGAGTGACTAAGTAACAAGGAGGACCCAAGGGGGGATGCATTGATCTCCCTGGATAGTGGAAATGTAAGAGATCTTGTGGGTGGACTGGGGGCAGGTGGGGTTGGGAACATGAGGGATCAGGTCGAGGAGGGATGGAGAGAGAGAATACTGAGAGATTGCAGGAATTGTGTGGCATCTTGTGGAAGAGTCAGAAATCTAGTGCAATGGAAATTCCCAAAAATCTATGAAGCTGACCTTACATAAGACTCCTAGGGATTCTTTTCTTTTTAAGAGACAAAGAGAAGGAGGATGCAGAATAGGAGGAGCAGGAGAGAGCAAGAGCGAGGGAGAGAGACAGAGAGAGGAAGGGAGAGAGAAAAAGTGAGGAAAGGAGGGAAAGGAAAGGAGGCAGGGAGGGAGGGAGAGAGAGGGAGGGAGGGAGGATGGGAGGGAGGGAGGAGAGAGAGAGAGAGAGAGAGAGAGAGGAGAGAGAGAGAGAGAGAGAAGAGAGAGAGAGAGAGAGGAGAGAGAGAGAGAGAGAGAGAGAGAGAGAGAGAGAGACTGGACCTGGAATTTTGAAGCCCACTTGTAGTCACACACCTCCTCCAACAAGACCATACCTCCTAATCCTTCCCAAGACAAGGCTGGCCTCCAACTCACAGAAATCTGCCTGCCTCTGTCTCCCAGCTGTTGGGATTAAAGGTGTATGTCACCTTGCCCAGGCCTCTTTCAGTTGATGAGGCAGTAATTTGTAGTTTTCAATTTGTAAATCTTACACTTCTTTGTTATGTTTATTCTTAAGTATTATTTTTTCATGCTCTTGATAGTACAATTATTTTCTTTTTCTAAGGTTAAAAAAAAACTTCATGTGTATGGGTGTCTTGTGTGTGTGTGTGTGTGTGTGTGTGTGTGTGTGTGTGTGTGTGTGTGTGTGTACTGTGTACATGTCTGGGTGCATGGGAAGGACAGAAGAGGACATTGGTTCTCCCACAACCAGATTACAGATGGTTTTTAAGCCGCCTTGTGGGTGTTGGGAATTGAGCCAGAGTTCTCTGAAAGATCCGCCAGTGTTCTGAGCCTCTGAGCCATCTCACCAACTCCTAGAATTGTTTTCTTAATTTTATTTTCAGATCATTCATTATAGGGGTATAGGATTACAGTTGGTAGTTTGTGTATGCATTTTATATTCCTCAAGGTTAAAGATATGTTATAATAGTTTATTTTTTAACTGAACTCATCAAAATTATCTTATATAAGATCATTTCATTTGCAAGTAACTTCATTTTCAGCCTAGGTACATTTTATTTCCTTTTTCTTACTTAATTGCTCTCCAATACAATGTTAAATAGAAGTAGGAAATGGAAATTATTTTCACTTTTCCTGATCTTGTCAGGTGGGTAAGTGAAATTTACACTTTACTTTTCAAATATAATGTTAGCTGTGAGTTTATCTAATTGAAGATATTCACTTCTATTCTTTATGGAATTCTTTTTCAAGTTATGACAGTGCTAGAAAATTTATATTTGATGATCAAAGAGTGTATGTATGGTTCTATAAATTATATATTAAGTGATTTTTAAGATGTTATACTCTCATATTGTTTCAGTCAAATGCTCTAGTTCATATTATGCACTTATTTTTATGTTATTGGATTTGGTTTACTAGCATTTTGTTGAGAAATTTTACTTCTGCCCTCACAAATAATATTGAACGATCTATTTTTTTCTTTTACTCTTGTGATATATTTCAGGTTCTGGTAGCAGGTTACAACTTACTTGAGAGAATGTAATAAAGTGTTTTTTATTTTTTTATTTAAATTAGAAACAAGCTTGTTTTACATGTCAGTACCATTCCCCTCTCCCGCCCTCCTCCCCTGCCCTCCACTGACTCCCTGTCCTATCCCCTTTCTGCCACCCAGGGGGTGAGGCCTTCCATGGGGGATCTTCAAAGTCTGTCACATCATTTGGAGCAGGGCCTAGACCCTCCCCTGTGTGTCTAGGCTGAGAGAGTATCCCTCTATGTGGAGTGGGCTCTGGTAGTGGATCAGTATTTATCCCTAGTACACAAAAAGTGTTTGTTTTTAAATCTTAGTCTTTTGGAGAGTTTTGAAGGATTAGTATTAATTCTTTAAATTTCAGATACACTATACTAGTTGCAAATATTTGAGGATTGTTTTTCCTTTGTGAAGTTAGGTTCTGTTTGTTTTGTTTTTCATAGTTTTTATGTTCTTGAGATAGATTTACTCTTGGATTTAATGCCAATAATTTACCGATTTCATCTACATTACCTAGTCTTTTCACATACAGATTTTCATAGTTCTTTAATGTATTGATTTTTATTTCTTCAAAGTCAGTAATAGTGATTTTCCCTTTTCCCTCTGTGATTTTAGTAATTTGACTTAGTTCTTTTTTTCTTGGTCAATCTGTATTAACTCTTCCCTTTTCATTTATGTTTTTTTATTGATTACATTTGTTCTTTAACATTTTCACACATGTACACAATGCCCTATTACTCTCATTTCCCATTGTCTCTTATTAACCTCTCATCTGTCATTTACCCCTCTTCCCTATAAAACCCTTTCCTAGATCCATGGCTTTTTATTTCTTCAAAGTCAGTAATAGTGATCTTCTATTTCACCTATGCAATTTTAGCAATTTGAGACTTCTCTCTTTTTCTTGGTCAATATATGTTAATTATTTAGAAATAATTTTGATTACAGTAATCTCAATTTATCTCCCATCTAACCTTTAAAATTTTATTTTATACACATGTGTGTTTATTTTCTCTTTTTAAAATAATTTCTAAAGTATAAGCTTATGTGATTGGGATTATTCCTTCCTTATAAAAGAGGCAATATAACTGTAATATTTTCTCTTGAGCCTTGCATTCACTGTATTGCATAAGTTTCAGTATGCTTTATTTTTGTAGTTGTTTTTGGAATATTTACTTTATTTTTCATTTGTTCCAGTATTGTGAATGGAACACAAGGCTTCATACACAATAGGCAAACACTCTTAGCTATATACTGCCAGTGTCTGTAAAATATTTTGTGGTTTTTTTGAGAGGTACACTCATTGTTTAGAAATAGCACTTAACTTCCAAATAATTGTGAATTTCTTAAGGCATTCACTTTTATTTCTGATTTCATTCCATTTTCACTAGAACATACTCAGTTTCTCTTAAAGTTACTGAGTCTTATTTCATAGTCTAATATTTACCCCATCCCACACAAAATTCCATATAAATTCAAAAATATATATTTTTATTCTTTTTAGGTAGAAAATGCTGTCGATGCCTTCTAGGCATGGATGTAAAGTGTTATCAAAGCCTATTTCCATGTTCACATACTGTCCAGTCTATTATGTATAGAAAATGGTTACCCAAACCTCCAAATATTATTCTCTTATTTCCATGTTCAATTTTGCCCAGTTTTGCTTCATGTAATTTTGAATTCTGTTTACAGGTTTATATATGTTTATAATGTTTGTAATGCACTTTGACATTTCCTCCATAATTTCTTTTTTGAAGTAAATTTAAATTGCATTTATTTATCTTTATATGTGCATGCCATGGTACACATATGGTGATCACAGGACCACTTGTGGGACTTGATTTCCTTATTCCACCAAGTGCATTCTGAGAATTGAACTCAGGTCATCAGCCTTGGAAGAAAAGGTCTTGTCCTGGTTAGCTAACGCCCTGGACTTTAGTTTTTTATAATAGTCCTCCATAAGTCTTTAAATTCTCAAAGCCTGTTTACAATGACATACATCTTCTAACGAGGCCAGACCTCCTAAACAACCCCAGACAACTCCACTAACTAGGGACCAAGAATTCAAATTCCTAAGATTTATGGTAGATATCTTATTCAAACCACCACACAGAAGTTTCAGTCCGTGGTTGTTTAGTCTCACTGCTTTTGTTTAGGCCTATGGTGAGACAGAACATCATAGCAGTGAGGACATGGCAGAAGTAGCTGTTTATCTCATGGCAGTCAAGAAGCAACGAAGATGAGAGGACAAGCTATAATCCCAACATCTTCTAGGGTACACCTCCAATGACTTAAATTCCTTTAGCTTGATCTCATCTCCTAAAGGTCATAACACTTCCTTATCATGCTACAGATTGGCAACCACATTCACTTTTCAAAAACTGTCCTACATTGAGGCAGAATTTTCTGCTCTATGGTATACATGTTATAATCATTTTGTTCTAAGGCTAATTTTTATATTTAGGGAATTACTTTAATTTGCTTATTTTAAATAGCATAGCTAGCTGGTTCTTTATACAATTGAACAATTTACTGTTTGAAAGTATATTAAAAACCTTTATATTTATGGCAATTATCAAAAATGTGTGTTGAAATCTACCATCTTGTTAGATGTTTGCTATATGTTCAACATTCTCCTTGTTCCTTTTTTCCATTTATTTTAGATTTTCTTTCATAATTATATATCATGTATGTTAGTTGCTTATTAGTTCTTTTCATTGTTACTTTATATTTTATTACAAAGTATAATATATATAAATAATGCATATATATTATTCTTTAGCTTTTAAATCTACCTTCAAACACTATTACACTCTATCATATGTATCATATGTAGCATTTATATTTCCTCTTTATGGTTGTTTTGTTATTTTTACCATATATACTTTCTCATATACATCATGAGGGCCTAGACCCTGCCCCAAATGACTTAACATGATCCCTAATGGAAGGCTTCACCTTCCCTGGGGAGTGGATGGGGCATGGGATGGGGGAGTTGGTTGGGGCATGGGAGGATGGGAGGGACAGGGAACTGGGATTGATAAGCTTCACTAATCACACTGCATCTCTGAAACCCTGGAAAGTACAAACCCTTATATAAACTTTGTCTTTTCTTATTTGATTTTTTAAAAAAATATTATCAATATCAGCATATATTTTTTTCTTTATTACATACAGATGTTTTACCTGTTTAAAGAATGTATATATCTGAATATTTAGCATCACTTATCTTGTGCTTTAGGAAAATAAAATGGCTATTTGTGATATCACCAGTTGATCTCCTAATAAATTATTGCTACTGAATTACTGTGAGTAGCATATATGACATGGATACATTAAGTAAAGTCATAACTCACATGCAGAATATAGCACAACAGAACAAGATTTTATTGCCCTATTCAGAATGGTGAGATATTTATAATTTAAGAATTATTTATATTTAGAATTTTCATCTAGTATTTTGGAACATATTTGACAAGGAATATCTAGAACTGTCATAGTGAAGAGCAGGGCAGGATACTACTTTTTTTCTGTGTATAGAATAGCACTAGAGAGGTCTGCCCCACAAGATGTGGCTGTGGCATGGATTATTGTGTCACTTTAACTTGATAAGATTTCTGAAATCCATTTGTTTTCCCTTTTCCTATTCTGCAAACATGAAAAACTCTCTAAGCAGTGAGCTTGTTACTTAGGACATTTATTTTTTTATTTTTTTCTGTGTATCATTGTCCTATGCTACAAATAATCCATCATGGGCAGAGGCAGAAGTTTCTCCCCTTTATTAAATATAAAAATAATGATAGCTGTTCTTTTATATTTGAGAAGGCATTTTATTTGAAACTAATAAAAACCATTCAGCAATAAATTTATTTAAATGGGAGACTGGAAATGGGAGTGGCTACAAATGAAAGTTATTTCATAATACTTGTAACTCTGTTTTTGATGTATAGGTACAGGACACAGTATCCAATCCTAGGTCTCCTGTACGATGACTATGAATATATACCACCAGGAAGTGACACACAGACTATTGTGATTGAGAAAACCGAAGACAAATGGACTTGTGTAAGTTTATTTGGGCATTTCTATCCTGTTTTAACTAAGTATATACTTAAGGCTTTCAAAAATTAGCTAAAATATCAAATGCCATTGACAATTTGAGGGGAAATGGAACAGGAATGTTCATGTTATCATTATAGTTTTTCTTGTAATGTGGATACTTACTGGCTTTTATTTCTTTAAAATTTGAAGAGTTGTGTCTATTTTCTCTCTCTAGACTGTAAAATCCTCCAGCTTTAAATTATGGAGTTTAACACAAGGCTGAATAACCATGCAAATGACATGTACTCTACTATTTACTTTGTACAACTTCCTTCTACATCACCAGACAACATAGATAACAACACCACTCTAAATAATTCAACCCATTACTAACGGGCTGATTATTTTAAACTCTCTTTCTCATAAATGTATGTCTACTTTCTTAAGACTTTTACTGCTTTCTTAGTTAACCTTTATATAGTGCTCATCAAAGAGGAAATATATATTCCCTAGCACAATGGTTCTCTCCAGTCGCATCCATTTCTAAACTCCAGAACATTTATGCTATTTAGACATTTTCAGTTTTCATTATACGTTAACTATATTGGCATCTACTGGGTAGAGACCAGAGGTGCTATCATACATCCTATGGTGTGTAGAACACTCCATTACAAAAGAATCTCTGTCACCAAATATTAATAGTGCTGGACTTGAGAAAAATTGCTAATATTAAAAAAGAGCTCTTGAGTTTTTCTTAATTATATACTTCTGTAGTCTTACATGATATTTAATAGTAATCTATGAATCATAAGAATAGGAATGTGTAACATTTCTCAGGTACAATGGACAGAAGATTCTGAGTTTCAGAATCTCACCTTTCAAACCATACATGACCTTATAACAGTGTGGAAATCAACTTCTGTGTTATGTTAACATTTACCTGTCAAATGGCTTATATGGTAAAAACAGGCAAAGCAAATCCATGGTTACTAAACTCAAGAAGTGGTTAATCAGGGAAATTAGAGGCTGATTGCAAGGTAACATAAGGAGGGCATCCAGTTTACTAATATTTTTTGTTTTCTAAGATATGAGATTTTGAGTTTACATGTGCAGTTTGGAAACTAGGGTTTATATTTTTATTGTACTTTGGTAAGTATATATGGTGACAAGCACTAATTGCAATTCAGCTATGCTGTTACTGAAATTAAAAGTTGTTAAATAATGCTTTAAAATATGTATCATTATGTATATGTGCACATATATATATATATATATATATATATATATATATATATATTGGACAAATAAGCTCAAATATTTCAGTAGTAAAAAATCATGAGTATTTTAGTTCTAATGGTCTTTCACAGTACATAGGCACCAATCTTTCAAGTAAGCAGTGGAAGTAAGCAGTATTTAGTAAATCTCCAGCAAAAATAAAAATACATGCAAAGTTTAATCTTTCAACGTCATTTTTCGTAAGCCATTAACTAGTTGAGAACTATAACTAATTATCAAGTGATAAAGAGAATTTGATAACTCAAGAACCAGATCAGTAAAAAAAAAGAAGTCTGTATAGGGTGCAAAATGTTAATCTAAGGACAGTTGATGCTGAAAGTTAAGACTCAGAAACAATTGCTAGACTAACTACGTGCGCCTCAGAGAAGATGTGTAGTAGCCATTTCTTCTGTCTCCAATGAAATGGTTAATATCTGAAAGGATATAGGTAGAGGAATGTATTTATATAAATTCATAGATGATAGATCTGTATTATCAGGAATATTTTTGGCATATACTTAACCTCTAAATATGGCAATAAGAAGAAAATGCACCCCAGTCTCCCTCCTCTGGTTTACAGTCATTTAAAACACATGCCTTAAGTCAAAAAGACTATTTTATTGAGTACTATATAAGAGTATATAAAAGTGTGATACATTTATGTTAGTTGTATACATACATACCCAACTGAATAATTTTAGGAACTATGTACATGTAATAATGGCAATATTTTAAAATAATTGTGAACCAATTTTAAGATTTTTTTTTCTTTTCTAGCCATGAATGGATCCACTTTGCAGTACTACAACTCAAAGGAGATTTTCTTTGTCTGCATCAGTATTTTAATTGTTATTTTTCTATTGCTAAAGTGCAATCAAATTGCGAACCATGGTCCTACCCCAAACAATCTAATGGAATTATTTAATTGTGAAGATGAGTTCCCCCAGACATTCAGGAGGTCTGAATCCTTTTGTATACATTGATATATTTGATACAACACCATACAAATGGAAAGAAAAAATACTTTGTTTAAACTCTGGTTGCAGACACTGTAGAACCTAACCTGCTATTTTATATTGGGCGCTTCTTATATGTTAAACTTATTCATAAGAATAGTCTTTACAAGTTATTCTATTATGTTAAATGTGCAATTTAGCTGCAAAATTCAATGCTGTTTTCAGCAAAACAGAGGCAAAGTTAAAATAGGTTAATTAGAGCATGAAAAATACAGCCTAAATGTACTTTCCTACCCTTGAGCATGTGACTAAACAAGAGTGTGCCAATGCTAACATGCCTTGGAAATAGCTAAGTCAGAGGTGGAGGTTAATGTTGTTAATCAAGGAAATGGGCTAACATCTTTTAAAATAACTACATTAATTAAATTATTCATTGTGCAACTTGGTCCTAAGTACATGTTAGTACCTGGGAAAATCTATTCTTTCAATACATGTTTTCTGCAAGTGATCCAATTCACTTTCTTAAAAACATATAATACTGTACTGTAGTAGTGGGACAATAAGAATGTAGAAGTTCTCATAGTGATATACAGATATAACATTGAAATATTGCATAGTCATAAATGCTTAAGTAATAAAAGTAGCAATAAAAGATACTTGATAACTATCTTACTTGGAGAATGTTTTATATTAGAGTCTTTAGTGTATTTAGAAGTTTCTTAGTTGAAATGTAATGACTTTCCAAAGTACAAGTATTTGTTAAATATATTACAATAATGAAATTTCATACTATAACTTAATTAAAAGGTACAAAAATTTGTTCATCAAAGTCAGGATTAATGTAACAAATATATTCATGTTGCATGTTTAGTACATAGTTTTGTACTAATCTACAGAAACCTTTATAAAATTTTTTCAATGCTTTATAAGCATATTCTAATAATTATTCATTATGCTAAGAAGCAGTTATGATAAGCATGGCTGTGGCACTATACTAACTGGAACTACTGGTGAGAAATATTTAAAAGATCTTGATATGAAATTAAGTCTTATTTATATTTTCATAACACTTGAGCTAAACAGTAAGTTCTACAACATGAATGAAATTCGTTTTATCAATATTTAATTATAAAATGTTAATGTTTCATATTATTACAATGCCCCTCTATTTTATGATCAATTTCTTCTCTGTTAGCTACTCATATATATAAAACAGTGGCAAAAGTATACTATGTTATACATCCATTACAAAAGTTATAAGGGGATGTTTTAATTACCTTGACAGAAAACTGAAACAATTACAGTTTGAAATGAGAATAGGACCTTTATTTTCATAACTACTAAAAACTAATCATATCAAATATCATAAGGCAATTAAGAAGACGGCCCAGTTGATCAAGGATAGGGAATTAGAGTCATGTTTCTCATTATATTTACCAACTTTTTAAAAAGCAGTTGTACAAAATTTAATGGCAGAGAGATTTTCTCTACATTTGAAAATAAGATCAATAGAAATAAGAGGAATAGGGCTAGGCAGTGGTGGCACACGCCTTTGATCCCAGCACTTGGGAGGCAGAGGCAGGCAGATCTCTGTGAGTTTGAGACCAGGCTGGTCTACAAGATACAAGAGCTAGTTCCAGGACAGCCTCCAAAGTCACAGAGAAACCCTGTCTCGAAAAACAAAACAAAACAAAAACAAGAGGAATAAAACTGATGTATTTTCCTCTCACTGATTCTATGAAGTTTCTCAAAGAAAACTCCAGTGATATCAGGTGAGGATGCCTGTTTATCTCATTTCTATTTCTGTATATTTTTCAAATTTGTCAAATAAAATAAAGACTAAAGTCTGTCATGAAAAATTTGTTTATATGTCTAAATAAAAAATGTAAGCATCTATATGGTCTTTGTGGAAGTTCAAATAGGAAATGTATAGGAAAGATTATTAGCTTATCTCCATATTTTGCCTGGAAGTTTTTATCGTTTGAATGTATATACAGGAGGTAAGAGGCAATACTGTAAAAACAAACAAACAAACAAACAAAAAAACCACCAAAACACAAAGCATTCTTGATGTAGCCTACTCAAGGTGGAACTTTAAGAAATCCATCTGATGCAAAGCATGATACCTTTGCTTACAAATCTAATTTTCTAAGCCCAAACATGGTTTGCTAAGACATTTTCTTCCCATCTTTGTACTGGTGCATTAGCCATATTACTTTTTACAAACTTGGACAATATAAAATGAATACAATTTTTATAACTATTCAATTGTCAAATTTATGTCAATTTAACAAAAATCTGTCTTTGCATTCTTTCTCAATATTGCAATTTATAAAGATTATGTTTCTTTTGAAAATAGAAATTCTTTTGAAAGTAAATGTGTTCAAAGGAGTTCCTCACATGGCCCATCATTACCATGACACACCATTACAAAATTTACTTGATTTTGTAGTATTTTTAACTGAAAAATACATAATATCCCATGCTAACTCTAGGATAAATAGTAAACAATGTATTTCAGCAAAGAGTATATCAAGCACATCTTTCATTAATAAATTATCTAACATTTACTCCAGAACAAGACATACCTTTTGAATATACAAAGGAATAATGGAATTGTTACGTGGCACAATTACATGATAGCCAGTATCAATTATGATATTCTTTTTTTCTTTGAATTAGAAACAAGATTGTTTTACATGTCGAATTATGATATTCTTGGTAATTTTCTTGAATACATTTTATAAAGAATGTGTTTATTAAAAGCTGGGCATGGTAACACACACCTTTAATCCCAGCACTCCACTTGAGAGTTAGAAAAGGTGGACCTTTCGTGTTTGAGGACAGCCTGGTATACAAAGTAAGTTCCAACACAGGGCTACACAGGGAAACTGTCTAAAAAAATCGTGTTTGTAAATTTTTGTTTCCCATCTCAACATATTTTTGTTTGAAATACAGGCTACAGAATACCTTAAGGGGAAGAGTTTAAAATATGCTTTAATTATATACTTTGCTAATACCATCAGTGTTGAATACTGTTTGTGTGGATCAAGACCCAACAGAGCAAACCAATTTGTTTAAATATATATATATATATATATATATATATATATATATATTAATATATATATATATATATATATGCATGATTTTTCCTGAAGGAGTCTAGTGAGACAATCGTACTGTGGAAAATACCTGTTCCAAGGATGAGAGAATTTGTAAATCAAATGGGAAGTGACTTCAGACATTAAAGGGTGATATATGAGGCAGTATCAATATTGTCAACTAGTTCAGATTTTTAAATGAAACAAAATTCTCTTTGTAGTAGTTACTTGAAAAATGAACAAATATAAAGGCATAATAATTGGAACAGGCAGGCACCCAGGATCAGAGTTTTCTGCAACCTCTCTTAATAGGTTTCATGTTTACAAGATCTTGCTTTTAGAAGGGTAGAGTTGATCTGCACAAAGTTGAGAAAAAGGAAGATTCTTTAATGATATTCTAGAGTTATTATATAGCACTATACATGCATTCTTTTCTGTGTGGAGATTTATTAAGTCAAAAATTAAAGAAAAAACTTAATTTTATAGAGGTTCCAGGGTTGGCCAGCTATGATTCGTTTGTTCCTCTGCCTTCATAAATGAGCAATTCTATCATCTACCAAAAATTCTTTAAACAGTATCTGGGATTCCCTTCAAATTAAACCACCCGGGAAGGAGGTATCAAATAACCAATTATTGGTAAGTGGATGAAGAGGAAGAACGTAAATGAAACAGGCTTTGTAACATTAATCACTGAAGAATTGGAATGTATACACAGTTGTTCATCTTATTCTTGAATTTTTATGTATATGAATAATATTGAAGAGCAGTGCAAGGTTGCTATTGGTGGTTGTCCTGTTTGAGACATGAGTTGAATTTGAGGAATCTTACCTGGGAAATAATTCCTGATACATTGTGTCATGCCATAGATCATTTAAAAGTGGGAGTTGAACAAATCCATCGGCATATGATGGCTATGAACTATTCTGTAAAAAGGATTTTTAATAATTCCCATACAGGCACACATGGCAGTCCTGTGTCAGGGAATCCTGTTCTTTTAAGGACTAGCTTTAATTTGTTAACATGAGCTGAATTTTTATTCTTTCTGGACCGAAGATTTTCAGGGACAATTGATAAGAAATAGATCTATTTTGGTTTAATTCCACTGTAACCATGAACAATCTCTTTATATGGTACCTTGCTTTCCTCAGAAATAGTGATATAGTCCTTATTCTCCAAAATGATATTCAAATATAAACCAACAGGGAAGAGAGGGAGGGAGAGGGAGGGAGGGAGGGAGGGAGGAGGGAGGGAGGGAGGGAGAGGGAGGGAGGGAGGGAGGGAGGGAAACAAACTGCTCCATTCTTTCAAACCCATTTCCTACTACAAACTTCTCACAGGTCCCATCTCTTTATCAGTCCTACTTGCTCAACATTGTCTGGCATTAGCTTTTTTCACCTCAGATTATTTGTATTTTTCTTCTTGTTGTTCTTAATGGCATGTCCTCAATGTGGATTTTCTTTATCCACTTACCCATTTAAGCAAGAGCACGAGGTTCTAGAATTACAGTCAATGGTTTTGGTGTAACACCTTAACAGTGACAGGGTCTCAACATAAGTGAACTTGCCAGAAATGTGAAACTAGTCACTACAATAGAATTTGACTGTACATTTCAATAAGATCCCTAGGTGGACCTTACAATTATTAAAATCTCGGAGCACTTGTCTAATGCATGAAGTTAATAGATTCCTTCTGCAGCTAATGGGCTTTAAAGAATAATCACTCAGTTGACAGAAATTTAACATATATATATGGCACTATGAATTCTGTTAAATAGTTTTTGGAGAACAGCAAATTAGTATATGCTTGTTTTCAGAAACAATGATTGAATCAATACTTTATCTTTTGAGTGTATATTGGGAAAATTGATAGCTATAATCATTCCTCGGAACTAGATCATGTAAACAGTTTAAAAATTTTTAGTTTCCTTTCTCAGGTCTTACAATGAGTACTTTTACTTAAAGCATTTCATCATTGTTTTATCAAATAATGCCTATTTTTGAGGAGTAAACATGCCATAATCATTGATAACTGTTTAAATCCCTAGCTCATGTTAATTAATGCACAAAATTGAAGAAGATATTTTTAAAAGATCAAACTGCCTATGAGAAAGTTTAAGCGAGAAGTCTTTAATAAGAAATGCATATTATAACACAACTTTAAATAAACTTACAAAACTTTGAAGTGCAATAAATGCTTTTTATTTTATGCTCATTTCAATGAGTAACATTTAGAAATAATAAGTCCACATAACAGTAACAATCTTATTTTACAGCGTGTACATCATTTACAGCCACATAACACACAAGTTTAGTAGATTTTCCAAATTTAGTATTCTCAAGTTAAGAAAGATAAAAAATTTATTTTCAAGTAACTGATTCTTATCTGGTGCAAAAACAGAAAGGTGAATATTACTTAAAACACAAAGCCACAATATAGCATGAAGAAAAATTACATTTTAATTATGCTGAACAGCTGAATATAAACTAAATTAAGCCAACTAAAACTTAAAAGTACACATCATATCCATTACATTTATGAACAGGATTTTCATTAAAATTCCCTACACCAGCTTTTAATATTAAGCGCCATTTTGATTTGCAGCATGCTAACACAAAGCGTTGTTAAAGGGATGCATATTTTAAATTTATACACTGTAAACTGAATATCCACCTCCAAACCCTATTGGCAGCATATAGTTCTGTTAAATACTGCATAAATACCGCCTCATTGAAAATTTATGTTAAGAATATGGTATATAGATTTTAAAAATCAAACTTTTCAATAATGGCATAAAATTGCACCTTTAAACATTAGAGCAAGTAAGACTTGAACAGTCATACTTACTAAAACTGTCCTAAAAATTCTAAATATTTTAATAGTTAAGAAAACTGTTCTCTCAATTTAATATTTAGATAATAAGAAACATAGTTCTGACTTTGTAATGTTATAGTTGCATCCATTTTAGAAAGCCACATTTGACTCAAATACATTTTTATCATATATGCCATACTGAATCTACTTGAACATCAAAACTGGAACCTTATTTCATTTATTTCACTTCAGATTTCAGCACAGAATGTATGTCTTAAACATTGTATCCTGTGATAAAATATCAGCAACTCTGAAGTGCTTTTTATTTTACTAGTACTGAATTAATATAACTTGTTTTCTCAATGAGATTCCTTGTAACGAATACACAAAACTTTTGCCATTTCTGGAATCCAATGTCCAGGTACAATATAAAAGGTTCAATGACTAAGTGACTGATGGATGACTGCATTTTCTTTCCCCACCCCATTTCTAAAATTGCATAAAAGTGAGGCTGCTTGGTACAGCAAAGCATTTCTAAATCAGTTATATATTCTCCTTTCAGAAACACTCACCTCTAGTATGACCAATCAAATAAGGTGTCTTAACTTTTCCCTCTCTGTAGTTTAGTTATGCACATAATACTGTTAATAAACAGTTAAGTTCCTCTGCAACCCTCCTATGGTGTTTGTTGAACTCATTAAGTAGTTTTCAAAGGGCTATGAGACTCCCCTTCTAATCCCAATCGTTTTTAAGATCTTTAATACAAAGAATGTAAAGGTATGACTTAATATCACGCTTTGAAACCAGATAAAACAGTGAGGTTCTCCTCCCAAATAGCATATCTTATTTTGTAAATAACTCCTTTCCTTATATTGATCTTCCTATATAAGAGTCTCCTTGTGGTGCCTCATTATATGCTGATTTTTTTCTGATGGCCTCCGGAATCCCTTCTTGCAGAATTCACACCTGTGTGGATAGTCTTTTGTATGTATTGAAATCACATGTCGTTTAAAGCCAGATGCATCTGTGGTGCTGTATTCACAATATTCACATTGGTAAATCTTCCTACCGGTATGCGTCTTCATGTGCTTTTTGAGCTCACTCTGTTGTCTGAACCCTCGCTTGCACCGTTTACACTTCAATGACTGATCCTTTGTATGAACTGAAAGAATATGACCACTAAGAATAAATGGATCTGATGTTTTAAAGTCACAATGCCTACACTGATGGATCTTCCTACCCTTATGAATATCACTATGTTTTTTAAGCTCCGAAGGACGATGGAAACCTTTATCACAGACTTCACATTTGTGAGGAAAGTCCTTAGTATGGACAGATATGATGTGCCGCTTAAGGTCACTTGAGTTGGTGCTCTTATGATCACAATGAGGACATTGGTGTGTTTTATGTCCTTGAAACAAATCCAGATGGCGCTGAAGCTCTCTCTCATCACCAAATGCTTGAGGACAATGCTCACATTTATATGGCAGGTTGCTACCATGCTTAGACTTAATGTGAGTTTTCAGATTTGATTGATCTGCACACCTGAAGACACAATACTGACACTGATATGGCTTCTCACCGGTATGGGTTCTCATATGTTTCTTGAGTTCTGAAGGATGACGAAAACCCTTTCCACACTCAACACAAACATGAGGAAAATTCTTGCTGTGAACAGCCAGCAAATGTCTGTTTAACAGTCCTTGTTCGGCAGTTTCATAATCACAGTACTTGCACTTGTGCATCTTCGGCTCCTTGTCTCTTAAGATAAGTTTATTTGAACTCAGTGGACTAGCTTCTCTGTATCTTCTAGTGTATTCTGTAAATTCATGGGTTTTATCAACTTTGTTTATGAGCTTATGGCTTTCTAAGTGGTTATGGAAACTCACTTTCTTGTTAGTTGTAAAGTCACAATCTGTACACTGATATTTCTTTCTCATCAAATGATCAGGATGATTCTTCATGTGTCTTTTTAAGAATCCCCTGGATTTAAACTTTTTTGTGCAAATATGGCAAGGGTACACTGTCAAGGGCTGTCCATCAGGGCCTATTATAACAGCTGGATGGGGGAAAAAAGGAAATTGTAACATCTGATCACACTGCTTTAAAATATTTTGTAAAACAGGTTCCTAAAACTAGTTGAAATTCAGTATGTGAAAATACTAGTTAAATAGAAGCCTTATAAGATAAAAATGCATATTATAAATTTTGTGGAGTAAAGTTGCTTGCTGAGAAATGAGTGGCTCTCTACTGTAGAGTACTCATCTATGGCATGAAACATAAAAAAAGGAATAAAGCACCTTTATAACCATATGGAATTTGTCTTTAAAGTATCTCTTGAATAAGGTGGAAATAAGCACTTTAAAGCACCAATAATATACTGCTAAAATTTAGTATCAGAGCTGGAGAAATAGCATGAGAGCACTTGCTGCTCTCTCAGAAGATTTTAGTTTGACTCTCAGCTTCCATGTCAGGCAGCTCACAACTACCTGTAAACCCAGTTCCATTGGATACATCACTCTCTTCTGGCCCCCACAAACACCTGCACACATGTGTTATACACACGTACACACACACACACACACACACACACACACACACACACACACACACACACACACACACACCAAATTAAAATAAATCTTAATATATATGCAGTTATCTATAGAAAATACACTGCTATATGGGCGAATAACTACCTTGCAAACATTGACTTTCTTCCTTGCATTACACAAAACTGTACATCTCAAATTACTATACTATTCTTAAAGCAGAAATAACCTACCTGTTTGCCACTGCCTTGTTTCTCCCCTTCTCCTCTTCTTGATTTTTTGTTTAAGTACTTTATTTGTGTTAATGCTATCACAAATTTGAAGGAACTGTGCTGTTGTGGTGCTTCTGTTTTCTAATGCCGAGTCAAAAGTGTTTCCTGAAAACAAAAACACAAACAATTCAATCACATTTTTATTGTTTCAGGGTTTTGTTAGGTAAACTACTTGATGTGACATGGTGCTAAGTTATGGTATTAAATTTCAGAAAGTATAAACATTTTCTCATTTTCCTTAGTTTTATTCATATCCTCTTGTGTACATGCAAGCACACTGAGTAAGATAGTATACAAAATTAAGTTATTTCAACATGACCATCCTAAAGGAATGAACTGGTAAGATTAATGTAACATAAGAAACTTTATTTTAAGAAACTATACAAAATTATGGAATCAGAGCAACTTCTTATGAATAGAATCTTACAAAGTTAAATGGATTCAGCAAAGAACATATATAACTAAGTGAACCAATACAGTCATGGTAGTTAAATGAAAAATAGATGATACATGTATCTTTTATGATACAGAAGTTATTTAGACTGACTTCAGGGTTTAAAATATACATGGCAGGTAATTTGCTGCCATGTGACCAATGCATACAAAGTAAAGAATTTAATGAAACAAGTTCTCATAAATCTATATCATATTGTACAAATACATTGTGATGTTTTGAATGAGCATAGCCCCCATAGGCTCATAGTTTTGAATATTTTGTTTCCAGTTAGCAGAACTGTTTGGGAAGGATAAGGAGCTGTGACCTTGTTGGAGGCAGTGTGGCCTTGTAGAAGGTGGAGGTGGGCTTGCAAAACCATACCCTAAGCACAGTTTCTCTCTCTGCTGGCCTGCCTGTCTGTGGATCAGGATATAAATTTTCATCGCCAAGTCTACCTGCTTGCCTGATGCCATGCTTCCTGACATGATGATAATGGACAAATCCACTGAAACTGTTAATCAAGCCCCCAATTAATAAAAGATGCCTTAGTCACAGTGCTTCACAGCAATAGAACTATAACGAAGACATACATTAAAAATTTAACTCTGCCCGGAATTCGTGGCACATGCCTTTAATCCCAGCACCCAGGAGGCAGAGACAGGTGGATCTCTGTGAGCTTGAGGCCAGCCTGGTTTACAGATCCAGTTCCAGGACAGGCTCCAAAACAATACAGAGAAACCCTGTCTCGAAAAACAAAAAAAAAATTAACTCTACAAAACTGTCAGACTAGCATATATGCTAATATATGTCTTTTGTCGATTTCTATTAAAACTACATTAAAATTTAGAGTCAAATACTGCCCAGTAGGAAAAAAAAAAACAGAACAACTATATACTTTGTCATGAGAAAAAAATCTCCTTAAAAAAAAAGAAACTGACCATGGAATAACACTAAATAGAGTGTGTTAAAATAGACAAGTTATTAAGCTGAGATACAAATTTATTATATATTCATGTTAGATGTTTGCCATAGAAATTTGAGCAGTCTCCAAGAATGACATTAATAAATGGTTGATATGAACAATTGTTCCTTTTCTCTTCAAGTAAATTGTATAATTTTTCCAGAGCAACCTTTTATGATCCATGTGGTAAGTTGTACTATCAGGGAAACCTAAAATGGATTTCATTCACAAATTAATGCACATTGCATTTATATATGCTGCCTGTTAAAAAGAGGAAAACTCCTATATAACATCTGTAATAGGTGAAGTCCAACTAATATGTCTACAGACATAAGCTAACATTTTTACTTAGCAACTAGTACATAAAACAAAACACATAATTTATATCTCCTTTACAATGCTCTCTCACCTGTTGCTTGACAGTCTTCATATCTTCGGGAAACTCTTCTTTCATCTATAAAAAGGGACTAGTTATAAACTGATATAGAGAAACTACTACCAGATCATATTTTAATATATAAAAATTTACTTTTGCCCCAATTTCTCAACAAAATATACTTGTTTTTGAAAACTTACCTAAGTTAGATAATATCCTCTACTGAAAATAAGGACTACTGTCTGCCTCATTAGAACTGATGACATCTAGAACAGTTTTACATTTTAAGTGAAATTAAGTAGCTATTCCTGCAGAGTACACTTA
This sequence comes from Cricetulus griseus, assembly GCF_003668045.3. Taxonomy (NCBI): domain Eukaryota; kingdom Metazoa; phylum Chordata; class Mammalia; order Rodentia; family Cricetidae; genus Cricetulus; species Cricetulus griseus. The sequence continues at coordinate 59,415,597 of NC_048604.1, forward strand.
GCAATGAAGATGTTCAGTACATGTGTGACTGTTGAATGAATGAAACTTTGAGAAAAACAACTTTGGATTAATTAATGCACTGTACATCAGAAGCTTTTAATATATATATTATAGAAAAATGAGATTAACAAAAGAATGGGGTAAGAAAAAGCTTGATAAATGAACATATTTTCTAAAAAAAATTGTTTATCTCCCAGAACCTCAGTTTTATTATTTGTGCGTCAACAACGGTAATACATTTTTGTTAAAGGGGAAGAATTAATTTTAAAAGGATACTCCTATTTTAGGAAAATAAAACATTTTACGGTGCTCACTTATACAGGTAGGATTTAACACAGATTCTACAAACATTCATTAAATAAGGTTTAGTAGTATAAGATTTGTGATAGAAAAAATATGTAAAATAACTGGAGATGAATCAATTCACAGCAGAACATTTTATTCTATTAGCCAACACAGTGGCATTATGACAAAGAATATTTAATTGCTCAAAGGCATAGCAAATACAAACTTTATGTACTTAGGTAAAAATACTAGTTTCCTACCATATGATGCAGGATAGACAACAGGGAAACCTGTTTTATTAACATCAGAGTTCTCAAGCTGATTCTCAAGGAGTGTTCCTTCCTCTTCCCCTATAATGATTTCCATGCACACGTCATTTGACATTTCAGCATAACCTAAATTTTGGAAATAATTGCTTGTTTACAATCTCAAGTATTTAATAAATGGGAAAAATCCAAACAAATTAAATCTTTAAGTTTTCAAGATTCCATCTCAGATAATTTCAAAGTGTATAAATTTAAATTAAGTTTATATTAGGTATTTTTGAAAGCTAGTGCTTCTAGAAGATACTTGTTTCCCCCAAATTATTATCTTCCTGTATTGAAACAAGTGCTATGAAAATGGCTTCTTTATTTTTCATTCTGAGACAAGGTCTTGCTTTGCAGCCAAGGCTGTTCTAAAACTTGCAGTCCTACTGCTGCAGCCTTCTGTGTCCTGGGATTATAGCCATGCACCATCATGCCTGGCTCTGAAAACAACTTTTATATTTACAAAACATGTGTGCTTGAAAAGGGTATTACAACCCATAAGACACTGGAAATTTATAAAAGGGGTGTTGTTGCACAAATTTTCCTGAGAGTTTTTTTGGAACTCAGAAAACATTTTCCATAAAAATATTGCTATGGAGTAATTTATGCTTTCCTGCACTATTTTGATAGTACCATATGTGTAATGGATAATTATCAATATGCTAGTCATTGAATAAACTTTTAAAAATAATTAAAATTATACACATATATGCATATATAAACATGTACATACAAATATAAATATGAAATGCTGTTTCTCAAGAATTAGTAGACCCTCTTTAAGAAGCAGGACTTACAAGTACACCACTGAGAGAAAAAACAGACATATTTAAAGGTAATATTATTGAGGTTAAAATTTTAAACATAAAGAGACAATTCACATACTTTCTGTGAAAAATTATTTCTATCTAATGTCATAAGTGTATCACTGAATTTAATTTATGCCTTTCCTATGATTCAAAAACTTGGATCTTCTATTTACTGTAGAAGAAATGTATAAATACAGTAGGTGAAAGATATCCTTTAGTTTCTTCTCTTAAATAACCACAAGATATTGGTCTACGTTTTCCACATTCCTACCAAATTCTGGCATTAGCTAAACCTATTCCTCAGTTTCCCATCTCTTATCATAACTCTTACTTAATTTGTGAGTTAAAAATAATAAGATCTAGATATGAAACAAACATTATTTTAATGAACGTTTTCAAATACTATTCAAATACTCTCCACCGTGCTTTTTGACAGTTTCAGCTGTGGCATGGAGGTAGAATTCAGCTCTCTATGGTTGCTAGAGAAAGACAGCAGCAGAAGTAGAACATAGCACTCTCATGGTATTTCTGTGAAAAGGAGTTTCTTGCTCTTCTGAGATAATTTGTGAGCATGGCAATGAGACAGATGTAGCCTTAGCAAAAGACTGCATAATGAGATGGAGACCATGTAGGAAAAGAATAAAATATCTTCGTGAAAAATAAACAAAAAAGTGTGAAACAGGACAAAAGAAAGCAAATCTGAATATGGATTTTACACTGTGGTCCTCAGTTCCAAAACTCCCTAATAATGATTACCCATGAAGAGCATAATAAATTAAGATCCCAGCAGAATGGTTTGTATAAATACTTACCAACCTAACCTCTCAGTGACAGATCAGCCAGTTAGCCCTTACACTGCTAAATCCAGATAGGCCAAAAGTGCTTACTGCCATGTGGAGAAAACACTGGCAGCAGAGTTAGACAAGAATTCAAATTCTAGGACTGTAAAGGTCTTGGGCAACTTATTTTCTCTGAGCCTTTATTGTCTTACAAACAGGAATAATATTTTCTATCTCAGAGATTAGTTATTAATGACAAATGAAATTAAATGGATCGAAAGATTGTATTTTTTAAAATTTGTGTGTGTGTGTGTGTGTGTGTGTGTGTGTGTGTGTGTGTGTGTGTGTGTGTATTCCAATGCGAGCTTATTGCACTACATGTAAACCAGAAGAGGGTGTTGGCTCCCCTGGAACTGGAGTTACACCTGTAGTCATATTCTGCGAGACATAGGAACTGAAACTGAACCTGGGTCCTTTGCAAGACCAGCAAGCACTTTAATTACTCAGCCACCTCTCCAGCCCCAATTAAGCAGGTGCAATTATATAGATATAATGTATAATATAGGATTCAATTTCTATATATTTGTGAATTTCATTATATAAAAGTTAATAAACTCTTCATCTCATTGTAACATATTATTTGAAAAGTAAAATTATGTATCCTTATCTAAATAATACACTGGTGCAGAATGTCTAAAACGGCCCTTTCTTTTAAATATTTGCAAGAAATGGCTTATTTTTTTAAACTTTGTTCTTATTCAGTACATCTATCACTGTTATCAATTGCATTTAACGTTATATCATTGCTTCTTATAAGTCACTGCAGCGCCTTTTATCTTACTGATATCATCCTCTTCTTGGGAAGAATCTTTAACTGCCATGTAAACCATTTTCTCTCGCTGCATCCGGCTCTGGTCAAGCACTCCAGCTACAGGATGCCCACTGGTATATTCACTCTCTGTGACAATTTCTGTCCCACCTTAAAAATTAAAACACATGTAAACTAGAAATATATCATGGAATAAATCCCTGAATTAATGAGGATATAGAGAGTATATAAAAATTCAAACAAACTTCAAAGGATGTTAAAATATTTATGTAAATTTTATCTTAAACTTTCATCCCTCATGCCTGGTGTTGGTGGCGCACGCCTTTAATCCCAGTACTCAGGAGGCAGAGGCAGGCGGATCTCTGTGAGTTCGAGGCCAGCCTTGTCTCCAGAGAGAGTACCAGGATAGGCTCCAAAGCTACACAGAGAAACCCTGTCTTGAACCGCCCCCCCCTCAAAAAAAGAAACAAACTTTTATCCTTCATTTCAGGTGTTAACATTTGTGTCACACGTATATGCTAAGCACTATAAAAATTCTATATATATCTACCCCTTTTCTCATAAAAATCCTATTAGGTAGTAACGATCATTATGGTCATCATAGGAAGCAAGGCAGAAGGAGATCATACAAGCCACTGAAGATTTCTCAGTTAAATGCTACAAGTAATTCTAAATTTCCAAAATACCTGACTCTTAAACACTCACCATAATCCTTCTTCTAGTCCCAATTATTTTTATTTATTTTAAAGTTTTCTGCCATAATAGGTACATATCAGAAAGAATCTAAGAAAGTTGTCATCCCAATTTCCATATAAATATCCATACACAGTTCTAGAAATACACTAAGAAGCCTATGAACATTTTTGTCTTTTGAGAATTTTAGAATCATCTCCATGAAAGGTAAGAATTCTAAAGTCTCTTATATTGTGGAATTAAAATAGCTTTGTACCTATTTCAACATCATCTTCAGCCTCTGCTTTAAAGATATACACTTTTATCACTTCTGAACCAAATCCATCTTCTTTAACATCTTCTTGTGAGCCATCACTACCGATTTTTAATGGTGTGTTCCCCATATGCTCTAACTTCTCTCCCACATCATCCACTGCAAAAATATAAAGGAAACTATTTCAGTCAAAAAGTACCTCTGACATTTAATGAGTGTTAAGCACAATGGCAAAATAAAATGTTTTAGCCACCTACCCACTAGGTTCCCTTAGTGACCTATTATGTAGTCACTAAAAATGCTTTCATGAAAACAATACTCAAGATAGCTATATCACAGGATCAAAATTACATAAAAATATTTTAAATTACAATGTATAACACAAAACATGTTTCTATATATGAATCATTGAGATTTAAAATAGCAAACATGTATTTAGGTAGGCCATATTTCTTGAATATGACTTAAGATTTTTGGCAATTTATGAATATCTATTCACTGCAGTTCATATATCATGCTCCTATGATCTTAAAACTATAGAGAATATAATTTTAACATAAATATAAGTGGTGAATTCAAATACTGTGCCTTTGTCTTGTCATATGTTTCTACAGTCACTGAATCATCAGGCTTTAGATGAGAAAGGTAGAGTAGTATCTACTTAGGCACTCACTTCACATGTAATTGTGAAATAAAGCATAGACTGTATTTTAAGTAAAATTCTATCACCAAAGTCTGTAATGGAAAAAATACAAGTCATAGAATAATTTCACATGAACTAATCTCAAATTAAAAAGCAGTTGTTTCTAAAACTAATAAATTTATCAAATCTATTATCTTAAATGATGAAATAAACTATTCAAATGATTTTAGTAAAATGAAAATATGACCTAAGAGCTCAAATTTCTGTTGAGGCATCTGAAGAGAATTTCAAAACACAAATGTTGTGTGTGTGTGTGTGTGTGTGTGTGTGTGTGTGTGTGTGTGTGTGTGTGTGTGTGTGTGTGTGTAAATATATGCTTTGTTTTAGAATCAGAAACAAAGACAATACCTAACTGCATGGTACTTTTTCCTTGTTAAAAACCTGATGCTATATGCTACCCCATAGCCCTCAAAAGTAGAAGTAGAAGCAGACACCCACAACTAATCACTGAACTGAACTGGAATCCAGATTCAGAGAAGGATGAGTGAAGAGCAGGCTGGTGAAACCCACAGAAACAGCTGACCTGAACTCTTGCTCCCCAGACTGATAGCTGGGATACCAGCATGGGACTACACCAGACCCCAGGAACATGGATGTCAGTGAGGAAACCTCAGAAATCTACGGGACCTGCTGTAGTAGTTCAGTACTAGTGAAGGTGTGGACTTTGGGAGCCCATTCCACATAGTGGGATACTCCCTGAGCCAAGACACACGGGGGTGGGCCTAGGCCCTATCCCTAAGGATATGATAGACTCTGGTGACACCCTATGAAAGGCCTCACCATCCAGGAGGAGCAGAAAGGACATGTGATAGGTAGGGTTTTGGTTGGGGGGGTGGTAGGGGAGGAGGGGAGGGAGAAGGGAACTGGGATTGACATGTAAAACAATCTTGTTTCTAATTCAAATTTTAAAAAATCTGAGGGGAAAAAAACCCTGATGCTTCGGGGCATATGAAAAAAAGTCATATGGAAAAGCAAAGGGACCATATTTGAGACTACTACTAAAGATTTTAAATATACATATATAATTTTATTCTGTTCTACAGTTTCTGATGAAGATACAATATGCCACATGAATACTCTACTTAAACTATGAAATATATATTCTATTAATAATCTTACAACCATAAGTCATATTCAATATATTCTCTACAAATATTGTATTTTAATCCTGCCACTATAAAAACTAAAGCATAATCTAAACCAAAATTGTCATTACGTATTTCAGAATATCACATATGAAACATAAAATATTGAAGCCCTTGAATATATCTAACAGTTTTAGAACTATGAAAATATAATAAAATGCATTAAAGAGCTATAACCTTGGTGCTTCTTAAAAATTCAGGCAGATCTTAAATGAGTCAAAATCTACATTTTGGCTAGTTCAGTTTCAAATCTGAAAAACGTTTTGCCCATATGAAATGGAAAAAATGAATGCACTTCAGAAATTATTTAACACTGAAAAGCTGTTTTATCTTCTTGTTTAAATATAAATAATTCCACTTTATTTGAAAGTTGGAATATACTATTGCTAATGAAAAGCTAGCACTCAAATAACACAAGAATGATCTAAATATTTTTTCTACTATAGCTCCTAATCATATTACTGCATTTTTAACAATTATGGGGTTACAATGTCATGAATTAAGATGATGAGCTATATAAAATCTGTTTAACAGTTTTTCTTATAAATATCAAATACAATGATAAGGTCATAGAAATATTAAAACAAATTATTTTTAAGGAAAAAGCACTTGGTCATTCATGGATTTAAAAATGGGATTTATAGAAAACTTTTTAAAAGGCCTAAAATACAATTTTCAGAGGTTGATTTGAAAATTCATAAAAATGATAAAATACTCTCATTTGATATATATGTCATTATTACACATAAATGGGTTAAGTGACCATTTTTCTTTCCAGAACACACTAATTTAAAATTATAATTGAATGTAACATTCATGTAATGAAATATTTTGCCTGGTTCTAAACTGTGTATCATAATTTTAGCTATAAATATTGAAATTATAGTTAGTTGATATGCCCTTACCACTTTTCTATTGGCATTCCTTCTGATTGCACTTCTACTTTGTAAAAAGCTTCATACTTTGAGTGTTTAACATACCCATTGTTTCCTGCTTACATTAAGCATCTCAGAATGAATAATTTTGAAATGGATGAAGCAACTGAATTTGTTTTGCATTTTTAGCTCATAAATGGCAATTATTTTTAAAAGTGGTGTGAACTTGGAAGAGTTTAGCCACCAGCTTTACTAATATTTATTCTATATTCTTAGTTACAGAAAATACATTAACAAACTTTTACTAGAAAACAAAATAACTAAAGAAATAAATTCTCACATAATTTTTCTTATTTTTAGGACATAGAGTTGCAGCCCAAGCTTCCTAGCTATGAAGGTCATCCATGTAGGCCTGGGGCTTGCAAACTTTCTACCTTGCCTCTCCAATACTGACATTTTAAGAATGTACCATCACTTGTCTTTCAGTGACTGTTCTTAATATAGATGAAATTAAATACTTAAAAGATTCAAGCTTATGTTCTTGCTTATTTTAAGGCGTACACCATACTATTGTTTGTGAACCCAACTTTAAGTGAGAAATATAACACCCCCACAAAGTTGTATTAGCATTAAAGAGAAGAACATAAGTAAGGTACATGTTTTGCCAGCACTGAAAAGGCTGGAAATATTCAATATTCTTTTGTAGATCACTGGCCCAATTTGATGAAAATTCCATTTTACTACAATATACGGTTTAATACTCATTTTTAAAAAATGATTAAAATATAATTACATCATTTCCCTCATCCCTCTTATATATATCATGCCCACCTCATTCCTCCCCAAATTGATGGCCTCCTTTATAAAGCCACAAAGGCTTTTGAGTTTGCCCCTGTTATGGCACATCAAAAAATTATGTTGTGGCTATTATATAAGTATGCAATATACTGATATACGATTGTGATTAAACAATGAACAAAAGATCTCTTTTATAATGTAGAGAAAACAGAAAAACAAAATCACATTTGAATTTCAATAGTATGTCACGATCAAGTTTATATCCAAAAGAAATGAAAATATTTACCACCACAAAAACTTGTACACATATTTCCTATCACACTTATTCATAATAATTAAGAAGTAGAAGCAATTAAAATGTCCACCAATGATGGATGTGTGAATTAAACTAGTATATATGTATAATGGAATATCATTTGGTAACAAAAAAAAATGAATGCTACAACGATAAAAGCTATGATATAGATGACTTTGAGAAACCCTAAGACAGAAAGGAATGTTTGCATATTATACAATTCCATTTACATGAAATATATAAATAGAATAAGAAAAATTTATGAACCAAGTTTACTGCTACCTGGGAGTGAATAGAGTGAGGAATAACTTCAAGAGCATATCAGGTTTAATTTTGGCATAATTAAAAGTTTAAATTGGTTGAAGTGAAGGCAATTCTACTGTTAATATATGAACAAACAATAACTTAAATACCTTATTAATTTTGTAGTATAAATTGTAGCTTGCTAAACTAGTTATATTTTTAATGTTACAAAGCTGTAAACATTTTTCTTTTATTCTTAAAACTGGTGAGGTTTAAATGACATTTTCCTATATGAATTCAATTTCATAAGTAAAAGCCTTATTTACACTACAGTGTATCATTATAAAAGAGAGTCTCATTACAGTGAAGTTTTTCACACAGGAAATGATCAGCCATAAATGTCTTAAGTATGTTAGATTCTTTTTTTAAAAAGAGTTCATCTGAAACATTAGGCAAACATAATTACTTTATATTAATTTTAAGGTTACTTAGCACAAGTGGACAATATTATTCATCTGGTAGGATAAAGAAGTTGTGAGGTCTGTTTTAAACATGGGTTCAATTCAGATGCACCTCAAAATGAGAGAAAACCACATCTTAACTCTAAAGTCCAGCTACTTCATAAGATTTCCTTACAGGAATATTTAAGGAAGCTACAGTCTGTTTGAAGCCTTCAACTTCAGCCCTTGAATATTTTTGAACACCTATATTAAAGTAAAGGACCTCTTGATTTAAAATGGAGTTTTTAAAGACAATTTATTCTATAATTCATGAAAGATTAAATAGCCACCAGACACCAGCAGGTAATGAAGATTTAAAAAATGAAGAGAGCCGGGCATTGGTGACGAATGCCTTTAATCCCAGCACTCAGGAGGCAGAGGCAGGCGGATCTCTGTGAGTTCGAGGTCAGCCTGGTCTCCAGAGCAAGTGCCAGGATAGGCTCCAAAGCTACACAGAGAAAGCCTGTCTCAAAAAAAATGAAGAGAGGAAAAATAAAATATTAAGAGTGAACAGTTCAGATATGAATATCGTAACTATAAAAACAATAAAAATGTGGGAAAATTCTGAGTAGTCACAGCTTACATATTTTGTATGATTTGTCTGTACAAATTTTTATGGAAAAAAACTTCCAAATTCAACTTAATAACACATGCCTAGAATCCCTGCACTTGGAAGTTATGGGTAGGAAAATCAGAGTGCATAGATAATATAAAAAAATTAGTGTTTGTGTATGTCTATACATAATTTATATAATACAATTGATTAGCATACATTACTTGTACAAACATTTATTTCATTATGACATTTCTATGTATGTATATAATGTACTTTGACCATATTTACACCCTCTATCACTTATCTTTCCTGCCCTCTTCTCACTTTTCCCTTCTACTTCCAGATCCCTAATACTCTTCCTTTTATTTTCATTTCCTCTGGCCCACTCACCACTCATATACAAGGAAAACATATGCACTGCTTATCTTTTTTGGACTGGATTATTCCCTTTACCTAATTAAGTTCTAAAGAAAATTTTCAAAACTCTTTCTGCTTCTCTCACAAATAAGTAATCTCAAGCTTAAATTCACCTTAAAACTAAATCACCATTGTTTCAATAACATGACAATAATACAATATTCTCTTTAATTTTCAGTTAAATTATATTAGACTAAAAGGACACAGATCTCTTCACTTGGCATGATGGGATTCCTGGGTATACAAACATGTGGATTTCTGATTCTTGTGCCTTCTCTTACACTCTTTTCCTTATGTTTGTCTAGTCCAACTCCAATGTGTTAGTTTTTGTTTTATCTTATTACATTTCATTATCTTAATAAAAGAAAATGATAAATATTCTAACTCAAAATATTCTAAAATATTATTAAAATACTACTTTTTGATAATACTCCTGCCTCTACTTCCAAATTAAAGGCAAAGACCATGGTACCAGACTTAGAAATGTCTTTTGCTTAAAAATATTTGAAAATGCCGGGCGTTGATGGTGCACACCTTTAATCCCAGCACTCAGGAGGCAGAGGCAGGCGGATCTCTGTGAGTTTGAGGCCAGCCTGGTCTCCAGAGCAAGTGCCAGGATAGGCTCAAAGCTACACAGAGAAACCCTGTCTCGAAAAACCAAAAAAAAAAAAATTTGAAAACAAATAATACAAGTAATGATTACTTATAAAACATAATGTCTAAGATTTCTAGAACTTTAATGCTAGCTTAATTTAATGAATAATGTTTGAATGTGTGTTGCACTTATTTTAATATAGAAACACTAATAAATTTTGCTATACCATCTTATATGATAGTCAAGCTTTTAGTGTTAAGTTAAAGACCAGGCTGGTGAAACCCATAGAAACAGCTAACCTGAACAAGGGGGAGCTCATGGACCCCGCACTGATAGCTGGGAAACCAGCATGGAACTGATCCAGACCCCATGAACATGGGTGATAGTTAGGAGGTCTGGGTAACCTATGGGGCCTCTGGTAGTGGATCAGTATTTATCCCTAGTATATGAATGGACTTTGGGAGCCCATTCCACATAGAGGGATACTCTCTCAGCCTAGACACAAGGGGGAGGATCTAGGCCCTGCTCCAAATGATATGACAGACTTTAAGGATCCCCCATGAAAGGCCTCACCCTCCCTGGGGAGCAGAAATGGGATGGGATGATGGGACAGGAGTCAGCAGAGGGGAGGGAAAGGGAACTGGAATTGACATGTAAAACAATCTTGTTTCTAATTTAAATTAAAAAATAGGAAAAAAGTTAGTATGTAAATAAGGAGTTTCCCCAGTAAGTCACATACATGTAAGAATAAGCAATAACACTCCCACAATTTCTTAGTAGTGAACCCCATTCTCTTAAAGAAAATGTAAATATTTACTGGCAAGTTATTTCCAGGCTGAGCATGATGGCACATGCCTGTAATACTAGTGCTCCAGGCATAGAAACAAGAGTTCATAGGACCAGAAGTTCAAGGCTAGTCTTGGGTACCTAACAACTTTGAGGCCTGCTTGCACTATGTGAGACTCTGTCTTAAAAGAAAACACAAAAATGCTTACAAAATAAAGGCTATCATAATATACTTTAAAATTATATTTAAAAATTAAATAAATCTAGTTTGTGGTTTTAGTTTTAAAATCAGTAACACATACATAACAGAATCATCTTATAACTCACAGGCACACATACACAGACTTTCTACATGGTGATTCCCTTCTCTGTATTTTATCTTTATTTTTAAAAGGAAAAAATTATTTCCTGAAAGAGTAAAAAAGCCTTTAACTAATTTTTGATATTTGTAGCATGATCCCTTCAAAATTCATAGAGAACATACCCACTCTTTACACAGGCCTGTGTACATGCATGTGCATTCATGTGTGTATGCTGGGGATTGAACATAGAGTTTGTGCAGTCAAGGCAAGTGTTCTATCAGCTGGACTGCCTGCTTTTAGAAACACCATCAAAAACACACCATGAGCTTTTTAAAATTATCTTTGATGGTATGTCTGGCAAATCTGTCACCCAAAACAAAAATAAAATAATTTTACCTTCTTCCTTCAGAGTATTGTAAGTAGTCTGAAATAAAAGCAAATAGTATCTTTGCATAGACCACATATAAATACACATAATCAAAATAGAACATAAATCTAGAAAGAAAGGCAGGACACAAACTAAATTTGTTTTGATTAACAAAATTATAAATTCATATAACCTATCTAAACATGTTATGCTTATGTTCTTATGTAAATGTTTATTGGCAATGCCAATGTCTGTTGGTTTTTAAAAGCAGTAAAAGCATAATTTACTCATTATATATATATACATATATATATATGTATATATATATTTAGCATTGAAATTTTGTGTGGGTTAATGTTTCTATTGAGCTTTGAAATACATTATTTCTATTCTAAGACATTAATTGACCTTTTCATTTTACTTTGCTGTGCAGTTTCAGAGTATATTAAAAATACAGGTAAACTCAAAAAGCATCAACACCTCAGCTTTGAAATTATTTTCAAAAAGATTCCTTTTACTGCTTTTATGAAATACATCCTTGATCCCAGAATGCTTTTCCAAATTATAGAAATTAATCTCAGAAGTAAATGACTTCATGTGTCACTTACAAGATATCATTAAGTAGTCTTCAGAAGTGCTCTTGACATCATCATCATCATCATCTTCAGTTTTTATTGTAACAGTAGAAGCAGGAACACCCCCAGCTGCTTGAATCACGGTTTCTGTATCTGAATTAGTTACAAGAACTTCTTCTGATACCATTGTGGGAGAGTCAACACCTGCAACACAATCTTGAACCACATGTCCCAAATGTCCATCAGGACCAGTAACAAGATCAGCCACAAAAACTTGCTCTGGTACCCTAACAGTTTCTGTAATTAGCTCAGAAGTCAAGATATGATCTCCGTCATCTTCCTCTAATTCTTCTTCAATGGCAACATCAGCTTCAAGTACAGCTTCAGGAACAATCACACCTTCTGTTACTACATCAGTCTCTGTAATAATATCAGGCCCATGAACAACTTCGGCTGCAAGGCCATGATCAAGAGTTATCCCATCATCTGTGACAACATCAGAAACTAATACTGCTTCAGGAACTGAAACAACAATATGGTCTCCATCGATATGTGCAGTACCAGCCATTCCAGCCACTACAATACAAACAATTATTCAAAAAAGGGTAAAGTTATTTTATTAATGAAATATTATATGGAACAAATATCTACCATAAAATAGCTAAAATATGTACTAAGTGCATTGATAAATACATATATACATATGTAATTTAAAAAGCATTGTTGATAATTTAACTATAATAAAAAATCACTAATTAGGAATTGGGTTAGAAATCAGTGTGAAAAGCCAAAAAAAAATCTAAGTTATACTCTTAAAAGTAATTTGTCATTTAAAAGCAAAAATAAGTCATAATAAGACATTGCCACACTGTAATTAATATAACTAAAATAAAAACAAAGAAATGTATCTTTTATATGTTTTGGGAAATGTAAAATGTTAACAGTCATTCAGAGAAATAGTTTGGCAGTTTCTGACAACACTAAACATTCATTGTCTATACAAAACAACAAATGCATTCTAGGACTTTTCTCCCCAGAAAATGTAAAACATGTTTACACAGAAACTATACTTAAATGTCCATAATAGTTCATAGCAGCTATTACTCATAATAGTAAAAAATAAACACTATCCAAATATCAATCCATAAGCAGATAAATGATTGGTTAAATGAACCCTGGCACATCCTTATCACAGAATAATACTTAGTCATAAAGAGGAAGAAGGTACTGATACAACCAACAACCAGAATACATCTCCATAAACTTATCCCGACTTAGATCTGCTACTCAAAATGACAGATGTGGATCCATCCTTAAACAATTTACTTAAATCACCCCTTCAAAGGCTAAGAGAACATTAAAGAAGAGTGAGTAGGAGAGTTAAAGATGTATGTAAGAACTAAAGATAAGGTGAAGAGTTACAAATGGCATTTCCTAGACTATTATAATCCTTAACTCACATAATGTAGTTATCTGCATTTGACCCCCATCAGATCAGCCCTAACAATCAGTCATAGAAAGGAAAAGAGCTAAAGGGGATCTATCCTTTACCTGTGAACTATTAGCTATATGGGAGACAGGAAAATACTTGTATAGCCTCTGCTGAGTCCACCATGCTCCAAAGATAGCTCTACACCTCATCGAACAGTGGCCCTGGATAATCTTGGTGGGTCACGAAGTGAAATGAACAGAATGACATGAAAAATAAATTAGTCGGGGAGAAGAGTGAACAGTGGTGGTAGGAAGTAGGAGGCGAGAGTCGTCAGAATGCAAGGGACACATATGTGAAATTATTTTAAAAAGGTAAAAGTAACCAGGTGGTGCATGCCTTTAATCCCAGAACTTGGGAGGCAGATGCAGGAGGATCTCTGTGAGTTTGAGACCAGCCTGCTCTACAGAGCGAGTTCCAGGACAGCCTCCGAAGCCACAGAGAAACCATATCGAAAAACCAAAACCAAAAAAAGTAAAAGTAAAAAGTTAAAAATTCATAAACAAATATATGTCCAAACAACAAAAGGTATGTGGTTTTAGAATACAGGAATTATCAAAACTATAATTTTCTGGATTTGGTATTGTACTACTGTTAAGCAGGATACCAGCATTGGGGGAAGATGAATAAAAAACATATAAGGCCTCACTATACTAATTTTTCTTACTTCCCATGACCATATAGTTTCTGAAAAACTGAAAGCAAAATGAGAAACACAAAGGGATACTGCTATTAGTTAATATAGCATTCTACCACAAAACATGTAACAGTAGAAGTCCCAAGAAATTATTTAACTTAAAGGAATTACTATATCCAAAACCTTAGAATCTATTAACACCTGATTTAGGAGAAAGGAATCTTAACTCAGATTAAGATTTATCTTGATAACATTAGTAAGTTTACAATAGAGAGAAAGCTTTAATTTTTCTCTTGAGAAGCATAGTAAGCACCAACTGCCATTGTAAATACTGTAAGAGAAATAAACTCGCTCCATGAGGAATCTTAAGTTCTGCCACCATGAGGTGGTACAATAAACTAATTAAGTTTGTGGATCTACTTATAATGCATTATCTATATGAAATGATTCAGTACATAGCCTTTTAAATACAATGATCACTGTCTTTTAAAATACTACCTGAAAGAATGCAAAGTGAGACACTACTAGAGATATACACTGCTATGATCAATTCATCAGGATGTTAGCTAAAGCTGGAAACCAGTTTCTAGCATAAATAATACAAAGCTAAGAATGAAAAGAAAACTAATTTTTTCAACAGAGGTCTTGGATCATTATTATTATTGTACTGATTTTTGAAGCAGCACCTCACACAATGCAAGCTGTCCTCAAACTGGCTATGTAGACAAGGGATACCTGGAACTCATGACTGCCCTGAGTCTGCCTCAGGAGGTCTGGAATTACAGCACACGCCAACACACCCATCTTCCCTTTCAGCTATTCTAAATCCTTCTCTACATTCTTCAATTTTCACCTAAATCTTAAATTACAGCAAAAGAACATAACAACAAACATGCCAAAATAAGCATGAGGTCTCCAAGCCTAGAAAAGGCGCTCCCTGCAACTAAGGAATGTTCAGGGTGGGAGAAGTAGTCTTCCTTAGGGAAGAGCATACCAATCAGCCCTGAAAACACATATACAAGTAACATTATAGAGACCGAGCAGGCTACATTTAGGAATATAATGTATGAAAAGTATTTATGATATGCATCAATGAAAAAAGAGGACATGAATTTGAAAGAGAGCAAGGAGGGATGTAGGAGAGGATGTGGAGTGAGGAAAGAGAGGTGAGAAATGAAATAATTGTAATCTGAAAAATAAGAGAAAAAAGAGCATAACCACAACCCTACAAAAATGATAGACAAAGAGAATGTGTATTTAAAAACTACTCTTTGTCATTTATTACTCCAGAAAATTAACAGATTAAGACAGACTAGGGTTTCAAATCCTATATTTATCTAGAGTGGAAATGATAGCTTTAGCAAAGAAAATTAATATTAAACCTATTAAATTCATAAATAATGGGATTCTCTATATGTAGATTCTAAGATTACTATTTCATAAAAAAGTTTTTCAGAAATCAATAATTTAATTTAATATTCAGGAAATCCTAATTATTTCAGAGTATTATTGGAGATTACTTTGATTTATGATTAGATAGTGTGCAAGGTGGAAGGATAGAATAACACTAGTGCTGTCCTATGCGCAGATTAACCTGGCTCAGCTGATAAAGAAAATAAAAAGAAATGATTCCAAGTTCACCTAGCCTATAGTAGGTCAAAGTCAATCAAACCTAAACCCAAATGAATCTAAATATACTTGTTTACCCTGATTTTATTTCTTTAAACTGAACCAAATGACTTTAAAAAGCCTGTACCAAGAACTAATGGGTACAGCAGAATAATGTCAAAATTACTCAGACCAAAAAAGGTCCATAAGTTTGCTTTCTTATTAGTTCATCTGTTTCATTTCATTAAATTTCAAAACAAATTCATTTATTCAATTATACATGGGCTGTATTTCCTTTAAAATGTCATTTATTCAGACACACATAAGTACTATTTGGGCGGGGAAGGGGAGGTGTTCTAGACAAGGTTTCTCTGTGGCTTTGGAGGCTGTCCGAAAACTAGCTCTTGTAGCCCAGGCTAGTCTCGAACTCACAGAGATCTGCCCACCTCTGCCTCCAGAGTGCTGGGATTAAAGGCATGTGCCACCACCGACCAGTCTGTTTTTTTTTTCACGTAAGTAATATGCATTATGCACTAGTAATGCATCAAACAGCCTTATACTACATGTGTGTGTGAGACAGAGCACATACACACATATACATATAATCTCATTTATTTCTAAAAATAAGTGTGTTATCTCCATTTCATATACGAACAAAATATATTTATTCTTTAAAAATTGTTATTATTTTGTGTATATAAAATATGAGTAAAAAGTTTATGAAGTGGTTCTCTCCTTTAACTAGGAATTGAAGTCAGGTTATTGTTAGGCTTTCATGACAAGTACTTCATCAGCTAAACCATCTCACTAGCCTCCCAAAACTATATTTTCAAGAGTTTAACTATATTCATTCTTTGACTTGAGGCTATAGTATTATTTTCTTCTTTTTTTACTATCCTAGGAGGAAAAGTTTTGTTTCTTATCCAAGATAAGTTTTAAAAGAGATACTTATAAAATTAAGCAAATAGGGCATTGCTATAGTAATATTTTTGGAATTAAATTTATCACATAGAAACTTATTTATTTACATATTATTTCAAAAATTTATTAACAGGAACCTGATGGCATGAAGTATTTATCTTATTAGTTAAAAAATCACAAATGATTAACAATCATCTCTCAAATGTCAACCAATGATAAACATGTAACAATAAATACTAAATTCTGACAAAGTATTTTCCATTTTATAAGAATTTGTTCAAAGGTTATCTGGCACCCCATTAGAGTGACAGCAAAAAATCCTTTCTTAACAATCTGTCTTTGACTAGTATCTAAGGCCATTTTGCTATTTCAGTTTCAAATCAATACTTATCTTTGCAACATTAAAATCTTAAACGATTAAACTCAATGACACTGACTGTAAGGAAAATCACTGTACTCAAACATCAGCAAAAATATTATATGGCACAATATTGTAAAATTTTAAATCTTAGCCATCCTTCAAAAGAAATTGATCTAATAACTTATAAATTAGTTCTTCCGTTTTTCTACACAACATTCATCCTATAGTCTCAAATGAGAACCTTACAGAATGTAGAGACCTGGTTACAGGGAGTTTATTTACATGGCTGTATGACTTCAAAAATTTCAAAATCTATTTACTAAGGACAAATGGAAACCTAATATATTTTAGGACAGTACTCCTTTATGGATTCACAAACTGTAAATCCATAAATGAGTAAATAATACTCTAGCAAGTTTTAATTTTACTGTAATTAATAATAATATTACAACAATATAAAAATTCAGTTGGGATTGATTTACCCACTTCAATTTAAGAGATCATGAAAATGAAGTTTAAAACATCATTTCAAAAGCACAACTAACAAGTTGAATCATGAATAGATATATAACCAAAAAACAGTAGCTCTCTACTTTCTTTCTTACATAAAAACTAAGTAAACTTCATTAGTTCACTTTAGAGAAGACTTTAAATAACTATGACAATGCCAATTAAAATTAGTAGTTCTCAAACTTTCCCATCTTCTTACTGCTTCCTTAAACAACACAGAACATACCAAATGAAAACTTTTCTTTCAGTCACATCGTGGTCACCTATAATATATCATTTGGAATGAAAGAGGAGTTATGTATTGATATGTACAGTAACATAAATAGCACATGGAAATGAGTTCAAGTAAAAGAAGCCATGTATGAAAGACCATATAGTATATGATTGTATTTATAGGAATTTTTCAGAATAGCTGAATCCATAAATTGAATTACTGGTTGTTAAGAACTGGTGGAGAAAGGATAGGAAGTGACTGCTACTAAGTATGAGAGATTTTATTTCGTTTTTATATGTATTTACAATTTTGAGATTATAATTTTAGATAACAAATGTCTGAAAATTAGACCAGTGATCACTGCATAATTCTTTAATTGTACTGAAATATGGAATTATAAACTTTAAAATAGGGTCTGAAAAGTGCTCAGCATCAAAGAATGCCTGCTGCTTTTCCTTGGGGCCTCAGTTCAGTCCCAGCACCCACTTTAAATGGCCTGTAACACCAGCTCCAAGGGATCTTATTACCCTCTTCTGACTTTCACAGGCACCAACATACATGTGACATACATGCAAACACACACACATATACATACAAATAAAAACAACTACTTTAAAAATAAACTTAAAGTGGGTGATCAGTATGGCATATGAATTATATATTAATGAAAGAGAAAATAATATTTGTATAAAAGTAATTCAATATGTAGCTCCTATTTCTAAAGCAACTAAAAGTGAATAAACTATCACATATAGGAAAACCTCAAGATACTGAGGTTACAAAGCTGACATTTAAAATGAAAATTTGTATAGTATATTGAAATTCAAGTATCCCTCCAGTCTATAGCCTAAACTGAAATATAAGTGGTTTTAGCATTTTAAAGTTTATGAACTCTCCAGCCAAGAATTTTAGGACAAAAAAATAAAATCTATCATTAACTTTGCTTCCTTTCATCTCTAGTTCTTTCTGTGTCACTTTTTTCATAACTGGATTTAAACATGAGAGAAGAATTTAAAAGACTCATTTTGGCCCACAGTTTCAGAAATTTCAGCCTGTTTCCATTGCAATGGGACTGACGTGAGAGACGCTGAATGTCATGTCAGGGAGCCTATAGTAGAGAAAAGCAGCTAACCTCATGGAGAAAGTGAAGCAGAAGGTGACTATGTCTGTGGTTGCAAGCATTCTACAGTCTTCCTATTTTATTGCATCTAGGCCCTTAGTCTGTTGGATGGTGATGCCCACTGTGTTAGGTGAATCTTTCCTCCTACTGAATTCTCTATCAAAAACACCCTAATAGACACACCCAAACATGTGCTATAATATTTTTTTTTCAAAATCCTCTCAAACCAATCAAGTCACCAACCATGATTTACTATCACAATTCTTGCACTTTCTTACCCACACCAAATCATTTCTAAATCACCAATATATAACAAAGCACATTCATCTTTTAGGAGAACAAATCCATGACTCCTTTTTTTTCACTTTAACAATCATCTCAATCCTTAATAAATTCAACCTTGAGGTACTCAGGTGTATTTATGAGACAAATGTCAAAGAATCACAGAACTCAAGAGACCCTCAATCTCCTCATTATAAAAGTGGATCAGTAATTCAGCCAAGTTTATAACCTAGATAACATCACTGTCAAGACTAGAATAAAGTTCTTATTACTATAGACTTTAAAATAGGGCAGAAAATGGCATATTAAACCACACTTAGAATATTAGCATTTTATTAGTCAAGCAAAGTAACCCTAGTTCTTCTAGCACCCCATCACTGATTTCAGCTTCATCAATTACACATGGCCCTATGGGTCCCATGTCCTTTTTACAACCATTTATTACTTCTGTTTTCTACTTTTATTCCTGTTTCATCTTCAATCTTAAGATCCCACCTCTGCCTTTTTAAATTTGTATATCACAACTCCTCTAAAATTCAGACCAACTGTCCCCAAATTTAGTTTCTTTCTATACAATCAATGTATTCTTAACATATTTATTAAAATAATTACTGTTTTAAGGATACTGAACAATGGACATAAAAGTAAGGAATTTTTTAATTAGGAAAAAAAGGGAAAAGGTGGTGGGCTGTAAAAATTGCTCAGTGGTTAAGAGTGCTTGCTTCACCCATATCAGACAGCTCACAGCCACCCATAACTATGGCAGCAAGACATCCTATGCCTGCTTTTGGGGCCTGTGGGTGACTACAAACATGTGCATGTGCATAGACATTCACACGTGCACACACGTGAATCTTTCTAGCTTTATGAACAATGTAATTTAAAATGTATTTTAGCTGTTTTAACATTTTCTACATCTGAAAACTAGTATATGCTATCACAATATGATGCAATTAAGGCGTATGCATAGTGAGTTTTTAATTTCTAGCAAAATATTCTCTTTATATCTTAAGTTTATTTCAAGCTTCTTAAAAACTATATAATCTTAAATATACTGTTTATATTTGCCTTTAAGAAAATAAGCTGTACAATTTTATTTTCCCAGTAAAGGAATATTTCAGTGTGATTCTACTTTCTTGTTCATTTTTAATATATTCTACTTTACAATCATAAACTACAGCAAAGAAAATGCTTTACCAAAATCCTGCATAATCATGGTATGGGCCATTCTAGCGTCTGAAGTGTGCAATCCAAGACTTCCACCACCTGAATCCATCCTTAGCAAAGTTCATTCACAAATATCTGTAAAATAAATGATTTGAAAAGGAGTTTAAACACATGTATCTCCAAATCAGTCATTTTGGGAGAAATACAATAGAAAATATGCCTTACAACCAGTATGCAATGCTCATTACAAAAGAAAAGAAATACCCAAAACTGCTTAGATGCTGTGAGAATCATACATAAAAGAGGCCGGTGGAAGTAAAGCCAAGATAACAGAAAATGAGGCACAGTTATGGTGACAAGCCATCAGAACATGATAAAAACAAGCAAAAGAACAAAACTGCAAGACTGAGGTCCAGGTAAATATACGTAAAAAATAGAATGAATGACGACAGACTAACAATTGGGATGTTTATACATTACTAGAGGACTCAGATGTCTAGTATTAGTGAATTTCATCCAGAAGCTCTCATCCATTTCTTCCAGACCCAGATCAGCCCTACGGCAGGGCTCTGCAGATATTACATTCACCTCTGGCTCCTGGGGCTCTACTTATAAGCAAACTGTTCTATCACAAGTTTCCTCAGAGTTCTTTGAACCAGTAAGGACTTCTGGCCTCACTCTACTACATTCTCTTGTCTCACAGTTTTGAGGAAATCATGAAACATGACTGCTTCCTAAGTATGGTAAAGAAAAGACCAATCACATACAAACATTTAGCATTGTTTCTTTCAGCATATCATTTGCTTGCAATTGTACAACTGATATTTTTCAGTAATGATTAATAAAACCAAGCTATTCTATGGAAGTTTTTAAAGCAATAGCTCAGCCTGTTTCATTTCCTATGTTAAGACAATCTGACAATATGGAACAGAAAATCAGATGTTGTCATTCAATATATTACTTATAATTGCATATGTGCATTACCCCAGCAACAAAAGATTCTAACAAAACAACCAAAATTGTGTAAATTTTAAAGGGTATTTATGCTATTTTCACTCAGAAGTGTTTGTTAAATTGAGCCATATCACACAGGGTTACATCCTTAATGAAAATTTTAGGACAAAGCCACACAAACAAAATAAGTACTGGGGTATGGCTAAGCCTTTTTCACCTTCTGTAAAGCTCTATAGCTACCCAACAGGCAGAAGAATCTTGAAGACAAACTCCTATTCAAACACTTGAGTTGTACACTTTGTATACAAAAATATTCTATATCAGTGGATAATTATTTCTATGGTAAATTATGTTGGAACAAAATTAGATATTTTGGAGGACTTCTTAGGGATATTTTGCCTTTCTTTCAAATTAGTATGTTTTGTCTTGCTGTCATCCAAGATAAGGACAAAAGGCCAATGGAGTTCACCACCATGAATTACCTGTATTTACATACATTTAAGTAAAAATGCCATAAGGATTTATTTTGACACTTAAAAAAATATACTATGTGGACTTCAATTTTATCATTTGCTTTATCAGATAACTAATACAACAATTAAAAAAGTCATTCTATGGTTTAAATTTTTATAATTACTAAAGAAAAGAATAATTTGTTAATCACCTTAACACAAGTGGGTTGAAGAAACTGTAGATTTCCTTACAAACTGTAAAGTGAATTTTGAAAAAATTCTTTTTTTACGGTTTTCCTTCAAAACAATGCATTTTCTTTGGGAAAATGTCCTTTACCTATTATGAAAATACAAATTAGATACTTAAAGGCATTTTTTTAACCAAATCTCATACACAACTTAAGAATGTTTTTCTCTACTCTTCTACTTTGTAAGGTGAGGTTTCGAAAGCTCACGTGCTCAAATCTGTGTTTATCTCAAAAGCAGCCGGAGGGATGCCACCACCAGAACCCCCCCTCCCAAAAAAAAATTACACAATCTAAAAATATTACATTTAGAATTCAACTGCTTAAGTCAAATCTTCTTTAAATCACATATTTAAAACATCTCAATTTGGACAGTAAAGACCAACCAAGGACAAGGTGTATCTTTGCCAAATCCATACAGAAAAATCTGCTCTAGCACTCCATGAAGTGTGAAAATTATAACCTACAGGGCAAATATTATGGAAGTACCACACCGCATAGATAGCAAAGACATAAAGTGCAATTACTTCTTCAGATATATAAAGTTTCAATAGATCAATAATAAATAATGTAAGGGAACAGCAGTATGGCATTTAATAACCAATAGGTAGCTATGCTTCTCAGTCTTACCAAGAGTGTACCACACACGCTTATAGAACCGAGATAAACCAAGCAACTATGCCTCAAGTACACATCCTTCTACCAACGCATGGGAAGCAGAAAACACAAAAATCAGATTTTACTCTCATCTGTCTCTTCTAAGCAGCTCGTTCAGGAGCAGGCTTCTCCGCGATGTCAACAGGGCGAGGGACAGAAGAGAAATGGTAAGGCGGCTGAGCAAAGAGAATGGAAAAGTAGTATTTGCAGAGATAGACAAAGGAGCCCTGGCAAGTAGCAATATTGCAGCTTTGGACGCAGCACTCTTCCCGCAGAAGTCTCCCTTTCCCACGACCGTGCCAAGTTTCAATCATTTCCAGCCGAACGCACACACGTGCCCTCTCAGATGTCGCCCAGGCGAACCGATGTTCAAGCGAACGAGAACAAGAGAGCCTTGGCAGCGGAGAGGCGAGACCCAGCCGAGGAGGCGTCCCCCGCGGCGCCCTCCCTGCTCTCCCGTGGCGCAGCGGTCACCGGCGCTGCCCCCACCCCGCGCCGCCCAGCCGCTCGCCGCCCCTCACTCCCGCGGCCCCGCCGTACGTGGGAGCCCGCCGCCAAGCAAAATGGTGGTGTTGGAGCCTAGGCGACGGCTGCCGCACACGGCACCCCCCTCCCTACACACACACACAGCCCAGCTCTGACGGGCTCCGGATCGTCGCCCCCCCCCCCACGCCCGGCCCAGGGCCACTTGACTGGCCGAGCCCGTTAGCCCTCGGGCGTGCCATGCCGTGCCTTGGGGTTCTGATCGGCCGCTGCCGCGGGCGGGCGAACGAGCGAGCGCAGCGACGCGGGGCGCGGGCGAGAGGATCATGGAGGGGGGGGGGTCGCCGGGACAAAATGCCAAGGGGACGCCGCACTCTCCTCCGTTTTGTTTTCCGCCATTTTCCTGTCACCCTAAAGCACCGACGGCCAAAACGACGGCTCTAGCTCCCCCCCCGGGGGTGGGGGTGGGGGGCTCCGGCCGAGGATTGGAGGGGACCGGCTGCCAAAGGGACCCTCACTTGCTAACGTTTCCCCTGCCTCAGATGGCGGCGGCGGCGGAGGGAGCCGGGTCTCGGGTGGCTGGGGGAAAGCTCGGGGACTAGACGCCACTTCCATTGTTCCTCTCGCCCTCCCCGAGACGCTGGGTGGGAGCCTCTCCCCTCCCGGAGACACGCTGAGCGTGGCAGAGCCGGCGCTCGCGAGTTTCTCCTCCGGAGTCCCCTTACCTGTCACCGCCGCCGCGGAATGCGACCGCCACCGCCTTCCCCTTCCCCGCCGCCAGGCAGACTGAGGCCGCGCTCTCAACTGCCGCGGGGGGCGGCAGCCGTGGACCTGGAAGGTCCTAGCTTTCGGGTTTCCGAGGTTCCGCAGCCCGAGCCAATCACAGGCTACTCTGCGTCTGGGAGGCGCGCCGCCCCGTCCTGCTTTATACCGCTCCTACATGCTGAGGTTGCATTACGTCACGCAACCCTTGCTGCAGGGTAGGGGGCCAAAGAAGGGGGGGGGGGAGACGCGCACGCGCGCGCGCGACGCCGACCGTGGAGCCCGCGCTGGGTTTGTGCTTGAAGACCCCGCGGACTAGCCACGAAGGCTGCGCTGCTGGGCGAGGAGTCCGAGTGCGCAAGCTCGGATCTTGGGACGTCCCTGAGGAGTTTCCGTGGGAAGATTTTTGTTTTCTAGGTTTCCCGAATGAGATGAGGACAAGGAGGGAAAAGCAGAGTGACCCACTCGCTGAACGTCCAGTAGTTGTTGCTTGCCATTTAAAAATCGTGTGTGTGTGTGTGTGTGTGTGTGTGTGTGTGTGTGTGTGTGTGTGTGTGTGTGTGTGTGTGCGTGTGTGTACCTTCTGTACAGTGTACCCTGGAGGACCTGACAAATTAGATATTGCCTCTCCACCAATAAAACCTATATGTGTTTTGCAGGTTCCCTCCATTCTCCACTCTATCCCTTTTATAATGGAGATAATGTGAAGAAGAAAGTAAAAAATTAACATTAAAAAAACAGTTTAAAAAATGGAAGAAAAAGGTAGACAAGAGAACTAAATGAACGCTAAATAACCAATTGTGACACTTTTAGCTTCTGTCTGTATAAAGGTGGAAAATTCGATGGGTTTGCGAGAAAAGGTGATGAAATGAGGCAGCAAAGGAGAGATGAACCAGGTTGTACTTTTAAATCCCTACGTTCTGGGATTTAGGACTTAATTATATGTTCATTCAGAATCTATAACACTATTTAAACAGGGAGAAGACATGTACTTTGTGGAGGAGGAAAGAGTAAATCATTATTGAGTAAATAATCTGAATATTTAAAAACAAAAGATGTTATTGTTCTACACCATTTTGATCATTTATCCAGGTATCTAGAACTATATACCTCTAGAAATTTTTTTTTTAGGTCTCTAGACAGATATGACACTCTAAGTACTATCTGACCAGGAAACAATAGTCTTTCCCTGAAAGGTACCAGGTACTAGATATTTTAGTTTTGAAAATAAATAGTAGTAAATATTTTCCCATGGTGCTGGGGATGAAACCCAATACCTCACACAAACTTTTTTATTTAAATTCTTTACTACTTATATTTACATATTTATCCCCCCCATTCCCTCGCCCTCCCATCCTCCCGTGTTCCCCACCAACCCCCCCAACCAATCCCCCAACTCCTCTCCAGAGACAGTGAGGCCCTCCACCAGTGACCTTTAAAGTGTGTCATATCGTTTGGGGGAGGGCCTAGGCCCTCCTTGCTGTATCTGGGCTGCAATAGTATCCGTCCATAGTGAATGGGTTCCCAAAGTCAATTTGTGCTCTAGGGTTAAAGACTGGCTCCCAGCGTTGGTGGCCCATGCCTTTAATCCCAGTACTAGCGAGGCAGAAGCACGCAGATCTCTGAGTTAGAGGCCAGCCTGGTCTCCAGAGCAAGTGCCAGGATAGGCTCCAAAGCTACACAGAGAAACCCTGTCTGGGGGGGGGGACCTGGCTCCAGAGGGCTTCATTCGGTCCAATGCTGTTTCCCCAGATTTATGACTAGGATCTCCATGCTATCACTAGGTCAGGCCCACTGTTTCTGTGGGTTTCTGCAGCACCGTCTTGGCTCCTTTGCTCATCCCTCCTCCCTCTCCACAATTGGATTCCAGAAGTATTGGTCAGTGCTTAGCTATGGGTGTCTGTTTCTGCTTCAAACAGCTACTGGATGAAGGCTCGCAAGCACTCAACTGCTAAACTACCTATCCAAACCAAGGAAACATTTCCGAGGCTTGTAAAGTCTATATCACAACTACTCAACTCTCCTACTGTAGCTCAAAGCAGCCATAATTTGTACACAGTGAGCAAGGTTGTTTTCTATTAGAAATTTATATACTTTGGCATTTGAATTCTATTCCATTCATTGTGTTTTGAAATCATTCTTTGGGGTATTTCTTTAACCATTTAAAACATAAGTCCCCTTTCAAGTATATATATGAAAATGGTACTTGTCCAGATTTGGCCTGTGGGCCAGGATGTTTTTTCATCCTTTTAGCTATCATTTCTTTACACTTCTATTTTCTTTCCTACGTGAAGAAAGGTGTTTTTAGGAGTGTATATTGTGACATATTTCTGTACTTAATAATTTGTCAAATACTGCTTACTAGTCTTTTCCTGTGACAATTCCAACTGAATACTTAGGAAAAAACTTTAAAAAGAAGTGTTTGTGTGTTTGGTTGATTTGGGGTGTGTGTTCGTGTGTTCGTGTGTGTGCGTGTGTGCGTGTGTGCGTGTGTGTGCGTGCGCGCGCACGCGCGCACGCACACACACGCGCACACACGTGCACACACACAGAGAAAGAGAGAGAGAGAGAGAGAGAGAGAGAGAGAGAGAGAGAGAGAGAGAGAGAGAGAGAGAGAGAGAGAGAGAGAGACTCCATTTTGTGAATGGCAGCATTGTGGTACATCCTTGCTCTTTTTTTCCTTAAAAATCTGATCAGTGAAAATGCCATGAGAATTATATCTCCTTAACATCTGTAGAAGTCACCAAACTTTGACCATTTCTAACATCATCCTTTGTTCAGATTCACACCTTCTTACTTACATTACTACAACTCAATGCTAAGCAATTCTTTTGTGTCTGTTTAGTCATGAAATCTCAAAATAGCAAGTTTCCAAGCCGGAAGAATATATAGAATCGAGTGTCTACACTCCATTCTTACTTCACTTGAAGCTTTCAGCAAGTGAGTCCATTGTAATTCTCTTCTGACTCATTTATCTTCCATATAACCCAATTTAATGAAATAGAAAAAAATTAAATTGAATCAAATCAAAAACATAAAATATACTCATTTAAAGGAGGAAAATGGCTACCTAATGTGGAAGAAAAAACATGAAGTACAATGTTTTAAATAATAATAATAATAAATATTGTTTATATGTTGATATTTTAGTGCCTCTTTGGTTTCATACTAGCTACAAGACCAATAATATTAATCAGGTTCTGTAACTTCTATAATTTATAGTGTGCTTTGATTTGTAGATTGTCCAATTCACTCCCTCTGACTTCCTCAGTAACCTCAGCTAAGTAATAGTGGATTGCCACGGTACATTTAGAAACCAAATATCGCTGGCTCTTTTTTCTTAAATGATTCTGCAGTCACAGTTTGTCATCAGCTATATTCTCTTTAAACTGAATCTCATGTATGAACTGTATTCCTCTTCTTGCTTTCACTGTAACCTAGGCAACTCTCATGGAATAATACAAAATGAATGAACATAAGCATATTCTGGGTCACCTAGAAGAACACTTTACAAATATATACTGCCATGCACTGTCAACATTCATATTTCTATTTCTATTTACAAACATGTTGACATTAGATAATAGTGTTTTAATTGTTCTGGAATGAGTTGAAACAAGAGTCAGATTTCATTTATAAATTATATGGTACTACCCGGTGTGCTGTGCATAATCAAATATCTTGGTGGTTAGAGTGATGGGTGGGGTGAGTCATCTCATAGCATACAATAGGGCGAGCCACATTCACTGTGCCACTGCAGTCATATTCATGCATGAGCTACAATTTAGCTTCATCAAATATATAATGTGTGATAGTAAATTAATGCTGTTAATTCAGTAGGATTTTTTGTTTGTTTTCTGAATTTTATAATTGTATACACACACACACACACACACAAAGATTGTATTTCTATACTGCTCTGGTTTTGTTCACATTTAACTAACATTATAATAAAACTAAATTAACATTGAATAATACCATTTTCCCTCAAAATAACCTAGATTAAAAACTACAAATTACACAAGAAAGTCTAAATACTATTCTCCACAAACAGGACCAGGAAACATTGGGGGAAGTGGCTACCTCCAGGTTTCAGGTAGGAAACGAATAAGATGAGATTTTGTCATTTTGTTCCAACACAGAGGAAACTTTCGAAAACTGGTGTGTTCATGCCAAAAGTACACAAAAGTTTCCAAAGATAATAGTTGCTGTGAATGATGGAAGTATATTAAATGCAAAAATTTCTAAGTTGAGTCAGGATCTCAAAAGAGATCTCCCAAACAAAACCTTCAGTGGAAGCTATTTTTCCTGCATTCATAGAATATCAACTTAGATACTCCGGAAATTAACAGTAAAAAGAAAATAAATCAACAGTTCATTTTGTTGTTTCCGTAGAAGCTATTTCAGCACAATACAATATCCTTAATAGAAAATCAGCATTTTAAAATTCTCAAACATAGCAACAGACCTAAGCAACATTAGCAATGGATGAAACATGAGATGAAATATTGAAGTAAAAGTTTTTCAGGCTATTATCACCCAAATATCTTAACAACTTCCCTATCAGTATCTTCAAAAAATTTGATGTTATCACTATTCTTTAGTTTACAATAGCTAGTATGTAGAAAATGGTATCTTATTAGATCCTAAACTTGCATTTGTCTGGTACTTAATGATGGTAAATGCCTTTTTAAGAGTGCTCTCAAAACCCAGCAATACCACTCCTGGGCATATACCCAAAGGCTGCTCTTTCCTACCACAAGGACATTGACTCAACTATGTTCATAGTAGCTTTATTTGTAATAGCCAGAAACTGGAAACAACTTAGGTATCCTTAAACTGAATGGATAAAAAATGTGGTACATTTACACAATTGTTTATTATTCAGCTGTTAAAAAATAACATCACGAAATTTGCAGGCAAATGGATGGAACTAGAAAAAAAATCATCTTGAGGGAGGTAACCCACAGTCCTTTCTAATTAGACAATAGTATTTCAGCACTTCTTAAATTTTTACTAAAACTTGTTTTGTGACACAATATATGGTATATTCTGTAAAATATTTTCTATACACTTGAATCAAACATACAGTCTGTCACTCGTGGGATGTTCTGTATTCTGTCTGATTCTCTGTTTTGTCTAGACAAGGTATACTTACTATGGAAAGTGATGTAATAAATCTATTATTATTATATTACTATTGTTCTTATTGCTGCCAATATTACTTAATATATTTAGGTCCTTTGATGTAGCATAAATATATATCTAGTATATCTTCCTTTGTTATATAATGACCTTCTTTGTCTCCTGTGACATGCTTTTCATTAAATTGTAGCTCTTTTGAAGTAAGTTTAGCTACCCCATTTTGTTGCCTTCATAGAAATATCCTTTTCGCCTGGCGTTGGTGGCGTATACCTTTAATCCCAGCCTCGGGAGGCAGAGGCAGGCGGATCTCTGTGAGTTCGAGGCCAGCCTGGTCTCTAGAGTGAGTGCCAGGATAGGCTCTAAAGCTATACAGAGAAATCTTGTCTCGAAAAACCAAAAAAAAAAAAAAAAGAAAGAAAGAAATATCCTTTTCTATTCCTTAACTATCAGCATATAAGCATGTTTAAATTTAAATTTATTCTCTGGTAGACAGTATGAATTTGAATATTTATTATTGTTTTACCTTCTGTTTTAGTTTTCACCCACTAAATTATTCTATTTTTTTGGTTAGAGAAATTTAATCTATTTGTTTAAAAGTAATTATTGATAAAGAAGGACTTCCTACTGTCATTATTTCCTTTGTTGTTCAGCTTTTCAGTTATTATAATAATTGTTGAAATATTGGGGTATACTATTTTTTATGTATGGACACTACATTTTTCAAAAGCTATTTGTTGAAAACATTAGTACTCAAGTGTGTTATAAACACCTTTGTTGAAACTGAGTTGGCTTAGATTTACCTCTTGTCTGTCTATTCTGTTATATCATTCATTATATGTGCCTGTATGTATGCCTACATGATACTGTTTTCTTTTTTTTTTTTGATCTTTTTTCTCCATGTTTTTATTTAAATTAGGAAAAAGATTGTTTTAAATATCAATCCCAGTTCCCTCTCCCTCCCCTCCTCCCCTGCCCCCACTAACACTCTACCTATCCCATACCATTTCTGCTCCCCAGGGGTTTCTTATCACTGAACTAGTGACTACATAAAACATCTACCATAGTGCCTGGACACACTTTGTTCTTAATAGCTGTGATGGTTAGTTTTTAATGTCAGCTTCACACAGACTAAAGTTATTTTGGAAGAGGGGACCTCAATTGAGAAAACACCCTAACTATATTGGGCTTTAGACAAGTCTGGGGTAAATTTCCTTAATTATTTCTTGATGTGGGATGGTCCAACCATTGGGAGTGGTGCCACCCTTGGAATAGTAGTCCTGAATGCTATTAAAAAAAATAGACTCAGAAAGCCAGGGGGAACAAGCCAGTAGATAGCACTCCTCTATGGCCTCTTCTGTTTATGCCCTCAGGTTCCTGCCTTGATTGAATTCCTGCCCAGACTTCCCTCAGTGATGAATGTGATACAGATCTGTAAACTGTAATAAACCCTTTACTCCCTGAAGGGCCCACACCCACACCCAGCCCCCAGCTTTGGCAGTCATGAAAGGCTACAGAAAAGACCTAGAAAGACATAGGTCCCTGAATCAGCAACGTGTGCTGAGCCCCCGACCTTGCCCGACCTTGCCCGACCTTGCCCAACCTTGCCCTAATCACTAGGAAGCAACCTCCAGATACCCTGTATGTGTCAAGTAAACAATCAGAAGTTAGCTGGAAGACTCTGGATGTGCTTAACTGATAATAGTGGAATGCAGGGCGTAGCAACTGTCCTGGGCCTCCAGGTACAGAAACCTTTCTGCAGCTGCAGTTGACAAATTAACTCAGGACAGGTTTCCCCAGCCCAGAAACACCAATTTTGAGACTGCTGCTCTGTAACTAGCAGACTCCCAGACACTCCTCTTGCTCTACCCCAATATGTCCCCCGCTCCACTTCTGCCCAGGGTCCCTCCTACCCCATCTGTTGTGTTAGAGGGAGAGAGGACCCAAGTTAACTTGTAAATTAAAAAGACTCTTGTTTCTGCATCTGGTCTGACCTCTTGGTGGTTTTAGGTATCCAGAGTGTGGGCACAACACTCCCCAAGTGGATACAAATTGGAGGGTATATGGTGAGGAGTTTGGTGGGGTACAGGAAGGCAAAACCATAATCAGGATATATTGTGTGGGAAAAGAATCAATTTTCAGTAAAAGGAGAAATAAAAATCAGACTTCATTTTTTGTTTAGATGTGAAAGCAATAGGCAACATACACTCAACTATGACTTGTGCTGACTTGCATTGAACCTTTACATCCATTGTTATAATAAGTACATAATAGTTTCTTCATTTCCATATTTAAGAATATATTCTTTCCCTCTAGGTCTGAGTACATGATTTTTTCAATATTTATGGGGAAAATATAATGTTAATGCAGTGACAAATCTAATTATATCTGTTAATATAACACTTTGGGCATTGAAATACTAGCTTGCTTATAGTTATCAAGGGAATTCTTCAATATCAATAATGAGTTCACCAGTGAGTAGTAGTGTTCCTACAAGGAGCCCCGGGACATAATAGTAATTTAATACATAGTAAAATACATTGCAATAATGCAGTTTTACAATGGTAATATGCATGAGTTGCAGCTTATTACACACACACACACATACACACACACACATACACACACACACACACACACACACACACACACACACACCGAGACAGACAGACAGAGAGAGAGAGAGAGAGAGAGAGAGAGAGAGAGAGAGAGAGAGACTATTAAAGTGCAGAATTCCAATGAGAAACCTTAATGCATTTACCAGTTCTGTGTTTGAAAATTTATGTTATTGTCAACTGTGACCTTTCTGAAATAGAAAACAATTTTGTGGAATGCAGGCTCTTCTGGCATAGAGGTCCTGTCTTTCATTTTGGAGACAAATGAACCTTTTACTATTTAGGCTAGGAAAATTATCGGGACTAAACATTTTCAAGAACTTTTTGAAAGGATAAAATAGTTTGATTCCTTACAAATGCTAAAATCTCAACATTTTCTCAACTGCTTTCTGATTGGATTTGAAGCTTGCTTGCTCCATAGGAGGGAATACATACCTGGTACTTTAAACCTGCTCAAAAGTGGGGGTAAACATCTACTACTGTTGTCTAGATGAATGAACATGTGATCTAACTGGCTTCTAAATATGTATGTTTGTACATACAAATTTGTATTAATCTCAGCATTGGTCAGAAAAACTTATTTACAGAGGGCCATGATTAATGCAGAGACTTACAAGTGATGAACCTACTGGCCATAAGGGACTGATGAGTGTTTAACCATAAACAATACATCTACAGAAGCCCTTAGAAGACTAAAAGGAGTTCTGCAGAGAGAAGCAGAAAGAATATAAGAGCCTGAAAATGAATATTGCTATAACATGTTGTCTTTTGGATGTGGTATGACCATTGCAATCATGAACACAAAGTAGCTGTGGGTGCCTAAACAAGTATTTCACAACACTGGGCCCTTAACATATCCTCATGGACAGATAAAGGGTTCATGAGGCCTTGACTGCTGGGGAGAGGGGAGTCATTTTTTTTCATTGTATAGCATGCTAGTTGCTCAAGATCTGGTAAACAAACTACCACCCATTTTCATGACAGCAACTCTAATTAAACTCAATGAGTCACACACTAAAAGAAGACATGAAGCCAGGATGGGAATTAGTTGGCAAGAGCAAAGAAGTCAGCAGTAGTAGCAAGGGGATTAAGAGATAGTAACCAGGATTGAATATGATAAAAAAAACAATGTACACATGTATGAATATGCCAAAAATTAAAATTAGACATGAGGGGGAAATCTAGACAACTGGAATAGGAGGGCATTTAGGGTGTGATGTGGAAACCCAATGCACTGGAAACTCCCAGAAATCTACGAAGGTGATCCTAACAAGGACTCCTAGTAATGAGGGATACAGAATCTGAACTGGCCATCTTCTGTAACAAGGCTCCCAGTGGTGGGAATGAGACACCAACCCAGCCACAAAACTTTTAACCCTCACCTGTTCTGCCTGCAAGATGTTCTGGGGTAATGGTGCAGAACTTGTGGGAGTGACCAACCAAGGACTGAACTAACTTGAGTCTGAAGCCACAAGAGGGAGCCCTGGCTGAACACTGCCTGGATGGCCAGGAATATTTGGATGGCCCAAAGACCTAGGGTAGAAACAAACATGGCCAAAATGAAAAAAAAGTCAATGAAATGATTCCTAATGATATTCTACTATACTCATAGATCAGTGTGTAGCCCTATTGTTGTCAGAGATGCTTCTCAGGAAGCTGATGGGAGCAGATGCAGAGATTCACAGCCAAATGTTAGGTAGAACTCAGGGAATCTCCTGAAGGGGGGGGAAGCATTGCAGGAGCCATATTGGTCCAGGACATTAGGAGAACATAGCCTACAGATTAAAATAAGCAGGGCTTATAGAGGCTCACAGAAACTGAAGCTGGAACAGAGACTGAATGGGTCTGCAGTAGGTCCTCTGCATACATGTTGCAGTTGTGTAGCTCAACAGGTGCTGAAGGACTCCTAACACTGGGAGTAGGGCTGTCTCTGACTCTTTTGCCTGCTGTTAGGTTCCTTTTCCTCATCCTGGGTTGCCTCTTCCAGTCCTTATATGAAGGTTTGTTTCTAGTCTTAATACATCTTGTATTCAGTTGATATCACTGGAAGCCTGCTCTTTTCTGAGGGGATATGGAGGAGAGTATAGGGTGCCACTGGAGGGTATTGAGGGAGGGGATGCTGTAGTTGGGATGCTTTGTATGTGAGAAGAAAAAATTAAAAAGTCACAGAAAAATTCTACTTTTCTTTACTAGTTCCCTGTGAAGGGATACTCTCTCAGCCTAGATACATGGTGGAATGCCTCAGTCCTGCCCCAAATGATGTGACAGACTTTGATGATCCCCCCATTGGATATCTCACCCTCTCTGAGGACTGGATGGGGGTGGGAAGGGGACATAGTGGTGGAAATAGGAGGATAGGAGAGAGAGGGAACTGGGATTGGTATGTAAAATAAGATTGTTTCTAATTTAAATTAAAAATTAATAAAAAAGAAAATTTTTGATAAATTAATGGAACAGTAAAGAAAATTTTGGATAAAGTAACCCAGACAAAAAGACACACACCTCATATTTTTTTCATATATGGATGTCAATTGGAATACCCACAGAGGTTAGGTGACTGGTGAAATTCTAGGGAGAGGAGCAGATATTTTGAGGAAGGGCAAATAGAATATAGTGTCATAAAGTGATAAAGCAGAGATAAGAATAGAAGAATTACATGGTGATGGGAATGGGAGGGCAGGGTAAAGGAGGGAATATGAGAGGGATAACTAGCAGAAAAGGTCTTTTGAAAGGCTACTTTAGTAGAAGATTTGTGGTGTGTGTGTGTGTGTGTGTGTGTGTGTGTGTGTGTGTGTGTGTAAAAATAATTTAACCAGAATTACCATATAATAGAGGAGATAATTCCCTAGACACCATATGCTATGAAATAAAACTCCCAGTACCAGGAATGGGGTGTATCTTTTAGAGTTGCAGACCAAAACATTACAGGCTACTGCCAATGCTGCTGTTTACCCTCCTCAACCTGGTAACTCCCTATTGCTAAAGACCCCACATATTTATGTCAGCAAATATGGAGAAATTGAATGGCCATTCAACTAGAACCTGCATTCCTAGTCACTGCTTCTACATATGACTTTGTCAAAAGGAATTTATTATAACTTATCCCTCTCCATATTCCCGCATCTACATCACCCTCCTGGAATCCCCTACCCCAATCTAAATTTTCCTGTTTTTAAATCCTCTTAAGACTTCAAACCACTGTTATCTCAATCCCCTCCTTGAAGGCTCTCCCTGATATGCTCCCTTAATAATTTTATAATGTCTTTGTGCATTCAAAATAAAACACACTTATGTGAAGATCCAATGCTAAAATCCACCAATGTAAGAAAGCCTGAATAATTTATCTTTCTGGGTCTGTATTACCCCATTCAGAATATTCATTTCCAGCGTCATCTATTTACCTGCAGATTTTGTAATTTAATTTTTTCTTAACATCTTAGATAATAGGAGACAGCTCAAAGGTGCAGAAGAAATATTCAACAAAATCATAGAAGAAAACTTTCCAACATAAAGAAGGACATGCCTATGAAAGAACAAGAAGCTTACAAAGAACCAAATACACTGAACCAAAAAGAGTCCCCTGGCCACATAATAATCCAAACATCAAACATACAGAATAAAGAAAGAATATTAAGTGCAGCAAAGGAAAAAGGCCAAGTAACATATAAAGGCAAACTGATCAGAATTATACCTGACTTCTCAATGGAAACTCTGAAAGCCAGA
The DNA here is from genome assembly GCF_003668045.3 of Cricetulus griseus. NCBI lineage: Eukaryota > Metazoa > Chordata > Mammalia > Rodentia > Cricetidae > Cricetulus > Cricetulus griseus. The sequence continues at coordinate 59,451,052 of NC_048604.1, forward strand.
AGATCCTGGATGGATGTTCTACAAACACTAAGACCATGGATGCCAGTGCAGGCTACTATACCCAGGAAAGCTTTCAATCACTATAGATGGAGAAAACAAGGTATTCTATGACAAAACCAGATTTAAACAATACATATTCACAAATCCAGCCCTACAGAAAGTTCTGGAAGGAAAACTCCAACCTGAGGAAGTTAGCTATACTCACAAAAAATATAGACAATAGATAATTCCACTTTACCAAAAGCCAAATAAAAGGGAAGTACACACACACACACACACACACACACACACACACACACCCAAGAACAACAACAAATCCAAAACTAACAAGAATCAATCAATGATCATTAATATCCCTTAACAGTCATTAATATTAATGGTCTTAATTCGACTATAAAAAGACACAGTCTAACAGCAGAATGGATACAAAGATAGAATAGATCAACTGCATAAAAGAAACACACCTCAACTTCAAAGACAGAAACAAGCTGGTGTAGCTATCCTAATATATAACAAATTAGACTTCAAACTAAAATTCAACAAAAGAGATGAAGAAAGTCATTTCACATTCGTCACAGGAAAAATCCATCAAGATGAAGTCTCAATTCTGAACATCTATTCCCCAAATACAAAGGCACCCACATTCATAAAAGAAACATTACTAAAATTAAATCACACATAAAACCACACACACTTATAGTGGGAGACTTTAACATCATACTCTCACCACTGGACACTCCACTCTCATCACTAGACAGGACTACCAGACAGAAATTTAACAAAGAAACAAAGGAACTAACAGAAGCTTTGACCCAATTGGGTTTAACAGACATCTACAGAACATTCCATTCAAACACAAAAGAATATACCTTCTTCTCAGCGACACAATGAACCTTCTCTAAATTTGACCACATACTTGGCAGCAAAGCAAACTTCAACAGATACAAAAAATTGGAATACCCCCTGTATCTAATCAGATCACCGTGGTTTAAAGTTAGAATTCGACAACACCACAAACTGCAGAAAGCCTACAAACTAATGGAAATTGAGCAATGCTCAATTACATCACTCCTGGATCAAGGAAGAAATAAAGAAAGAAATTAAAGGCTTCCTTAAATTCAATGAAAATGAAGGCACAACATACCCAAACGCATGGGACACTTTGAAAGCAGTGCTAAGAGGAAAGTTCATAGCACTAAGTGCCCACATGAAGAAACTAGAGAATAGTCACACTAGAGAATTAACAGCACAACTGAAAGCTCTAGAACAAAAAGAAGCAAACTCACCCCAGAGGAGTAGATGCCAGGAAATAATCAAATTGAATGCTGAAATCAATAAAGTAGAAACAAAGAAAACAGTACAAAGGATCAATGAAACAAAGAGTTGTTTCTTGGAGAAAATCAACAAGACAGACAAACCTTTATCCAAACTAACCAAAAGGCAGAGAGAGAACATGCAAATTAATAAAATCAGAAATGAAGAGGGGGACATAACAAAGGACACTGAGGAAATCCAGAGAATCATCAGGTCAAAGTTTGAAAATCTGTACTCCACAAAATTAAAAAAATGTAAAGAAAATGGACAATTTTCTGGATAGGTATCACTTACCAAAATTAAATCAAGAACAGATAAGCAATTTTAATAGACCTATAACCCCTAATGAAATAGAAGAAGTCATCAAGAGACTCCGAACCAAAAAAGCCCAAAGCCAGATAGTTTCAGTGCAGAATTCTATCAGAAATTCAAAGAAGAGCTAATACCAATTCTCCTCATATTGTTCCACACAATAGAAGCAGAAAGGGCATTGCCAAACTCTTTTTATGAGGGTGTCAAGTTTTATGTTGAGGTTTTTCATCAGCCCAGTTGAGTTTTTTTTTGCAGAGTGTCAGATAATGATCAGCAAATGGGATTGGAAGAAGTAAAAGAACCCTTCTTTACATGTGATATGGTTGCATATATAAAAGACCCTAAAGATGCCACCAGAAAACTGCAGCTGATAAATACATTCAACAAGATAGCAGGAAATAAAATTAACAAAAACTCAGTAGTTTTTCTATATATAGATGACAAATATACAGAGAAAGAAATCATGAAAACAATAGCATCAAAAATATCTTGAACGTTACCTAACTAAGGAAATGAAAGACTAATGAAATTGTGGAGAGATATTGAAGAAGAAACCAGAAGATGTAAAGATCTCCTATGCTTATGAATTGGTAAGATTAATATTGTGAAATTGGCCACCCTACCGAAAGCATACACAAATTCAATGTAATTGCCATAAAAATTCCAATTTGAGTCTTCACCGAAATTGAAAATAACAATATTAAATTTTGTATGTAAACACAAATGACCTGCTATAAGCAAAACAATCCTGAACATTAAAAACACTGTTGGATGTATCACCATCCCAGATTTCAATTTATCCTACAGAGCTATATAATTTAAAAGAGTATGTGGTTCATTTACACAATGGAGTACTACTCATCAGATAAAAGCAATGGAATCTTGAAATTCACAGGCAAATGGATGGAAATAGAAGAAACCATCCTGAGTGAGGTAACACAGTCACAAAAAGATAAACTTGGTATGTACTCGCTCATATATGCATTTTACATATAGAGCAAAGGATTACCACTCTACAGCCCACACTGCCAGAGAAGCTAGGAAACAAGGAGAAACCCAAGAGAAGAACACATGGTCCCCAAAGAAGGAAAGGGAGACAAGAAACCATGAGCAAATTGGGAGCATAGAGGTGGGGGGAAGAGTGAGGTGGGAAGGGAAGAGGGGAAGAAGGGGAACAGGGAGGAGAACAGGAGGACTGAGACAGGGGAGGTATAGAGGATGGCAAGAAAGTAGATGCCTTGATAGAGGGAGCCAGTACAAGTTTGGAGAGAGGTCTGGCACAGGGGAAATATTATGGGATTCATAACTAAGAGTCTAGGCAGTGGTAAAGAGGGTGCCTTTGACGCCCTTCCCCTATAATGAGATTGATGACTACCTTGGTTAACATTCCTAGAGCCTTCATCCAGTAAGTAGCTGATCAAAGCAGAAACAGGCACCCCCAGCTAAACACTGAGCCATACTCCTGGAATCCAGTTGCAGAGAGGGAGGTGGGATGAGCAAAGAAGCCAAGATGGTGATGGAGAAACCCGCAGAAACAGTTGACCTGACCTAGTGAGAGCATGGAGAATCTAGTCATAAATCTGGGGAAACAGCATTGGACTAAACCAAGCCCTCTAAGTGTGGGTGCCAGCTAGGAGGCCAAGACAGTCTATGTGACCTCTAACAGTGGAGCCAGTGTTTATTGCTAGAGCACAAATGGAATTTGAGAGCCCATTCCTTATGGAGGGATACCATTGCAGCCCAGATACAGGAAGGAGGGCCTGGACCCTCCCCCAAATGATGTGACTGACTTTGATGGTACCTCGTGGAGGCCTCACTATCCCTGGGGAGTGGGTGGGGTGTGGGTTAGGGGGCCAATGGGGAGCATGGGAGGAGGGGAAGGCCAGGGAATGGGGGGATTAATATGTAAATAAGAGTGCCCTCAAAATAAATTTAAAAACTGAGTGGAATATGTAGGGGAAGCTGTAGCCACGCCTACTTAGGGGCTGGTACAGGTGTGTCTGACCACACCTTCAAGGGCATGGTCAGGGTGATGTAGAGTAAGAGTTGGTCAGGTGGCTGGGATTTCGGTTTTGCTTTCGGCTTGCTGTACAGACTGCTGCCCACTGGCTGGCTAGCTCACTCTGTAAGTAAGGCTTTTTCCCTATTAAAATCCCTTGTATTTCTATCTGACTCTGTATTGGTAATTTCCCACTTTATCTGGTTGTCAGGAGTGGGATATTGGAAACCTATACCCCATTTTGGACAGCCTGTGAGTTCTACCGGGCCGGTGGCCTAGGCCTGGAAAGCGCCATCTCTCCACAGGTGCTCCCGGCTCCCAGCCGACCTGCTGCACCACACAAGTGCATCCCAGCTGCCACTGAGCTGCTCAGAACAGTGTGCCCAGCTGGGAGAGTTCTTGACCTCCCATGGTTTTACCACAACATGCCCGGAACCAGCCCAGACTGTGGCCTACCTGTGCCTGGAGGCCTTCTGCCCTAGAGCCAAGTAAGCTTCGGCTTTCAGCAGGGCCTGCTGCTTCCCCTGGCCAAGGCAGCAGTAAAGCCAGCTCTTTCAGTGGTTGCAGACGCAAGGCCGTATACTCTCTAAGATAAGTGCAGCCACTTTGTGACCTCTCTCCACTGCTGCTACCAGCCACTGCCAAATGCTGTGCCTGGTAGCTGAATGCCTGTGCCACCTGCTAGTCAAAGATAGTTACTGCATCTAGAGTAGAAATCAGGTAAAATTATGGCGGAATATTTATCATTTGCTAAAACTGGTAATATTTTTGCTTATTGTGTGAATTCAATGTTTGAGGAAGATGCTAATCTGCCAATTACTGGCCTATATGCCGTAATGGCAGTTAGCTTGCTGGTACAAATAATATTACTAGCCAGAGGACTCAGGAACAGAGATAAGGATAACCTCACCACCTACTTTCAGGAAATAACAGCTTTATGCAATGAGGTTTTTGAGAACAGATTAGGTCAGACCACAATTGTGCAACAAGTGGAACAGAAGTTGGATGATAAGCTTGGCTCTGTGTCCAATACGCTAAAGACAGAGCTATCTGTTACCCAAGATGAGATGCAGCATATTTATGATAAGATAAACACAGAAAGATCCTCCATGTCTGAGGCCGTAGAGTCTAGGCTGTCAGAAGATCATAACGAACTAAAGAATATCTGTAGCCAGCTAGAAACTCAGATAGGCACTGTTACCCAGAAACCATCTAGATAAAAAGGTACAAAATACCCAGGATAGGGTTGAAGAATTGGACAATGCCATTCAAACAATTATTGAAGCATCCAAGGTAGCAGATCACAAATTTGAGTATAGATTCAAATGTTTGGAAGATAATTTACAGTACAGGGCTGACAGATTACATAGGTCCATACGGTTGATTGCTGAGGACTCAAAAATCAGCAAATCATGACCTCGAATCTAGACTCCAATACCTAGAAGGCAGTTTCCATACCATCCAGGTGCTGCCTAAGGACGACCCTATTAAAGACCTAGAAAAAACTCATAGAGGAGCAGTTAGAGCAATTTACAGATTCATTAACATGCTTGGAATCTTTTATGATTAAGGAGATTAAAACTTTTCATAAGGATACCATTACTAGGCTTAAAGATCATTGGGATGCCTTAGAGGCAGAATCACTCCAATCTGAGGCACCTACTCCACCCAGGTATCATGATTATTCCTCTAAGGTTGTTACTCGTACACCATTAGTGTACCCAGCTACCATGGTAGAAAAGCCAGCTTCTAAGAAACATCCTCAGGGACAGATGGCTTATGTATGGCAACCTATACAGCTGAAGGATCTTAAGAATATTAAAGAATCATTTGTCTCATATGGTCTCCATAGCCCATACGTAAAACAGCTATTACATTCATGGGCAACCTTTAACAGGGTGACACCCACAGACTGGGAAAGACTGGTAGCAGCTGTACTTGAGAATTCATGCCAAATCCAGTGAAAGACATTGGTGAGGGAAGGGGCGAAGCTCATTGAGCATCAGGACATAAAGGAAGGTTTTGAAGCCCCTCTAGATAAGATTCTTGGTGAGGGTATTTATGCTAACCCACAGGCTCAGGGTGAATATGATGCCGATATACTGTCCCTATGCAGGAAAGCAGCATTAAATGCCTGGGATAAGGTTCATGAGCCAGGAGAATGCCTAGAAGCTTATATTAGAATAGAACAGGGACCTACTGAACAGTTCCAGGACTTCTTACAAAGGTTAACTAGGGCAGTAGAATTACAGGTAACAGATCCAGAAACAAGGCAATCAATTATATATACAATATCTTATGAAAATGCAACCCAATATGCAAAAGAATACTTTTGCCTTTAAAGATCAGATCAGCTCTGCTAGAAGAATGGGTTTTGCATGCAGCCAACATTGACTATTATGTGGAAGACACTGGAGCTTGGGTAGGAGAAGCCATTTCGAAAGGTTTAAAAAGGCAACAGGAAATTAAAAGTTCTAGAGGTGAGGATGCAAGGGCTTGGGAAGGAGAAGCACCTTACAGAGGTCAACATAGGTACCAAGAGTCTAGAGTTTACTACTATTATGAACCAGAACCTTGGGTAGGAAGAGCCTTCCCCAGGAGACCACGAAGGTGCCAGGAACATAGATGTTTCAGCTGTGGTAGAATGGGACATACTAAGAGAAATTGTAGACAAATGAATTCTAACAATGCCTCATACAGAAGGCAACTGCCTTCTGGATTGTGCAGAAGATGTGGTAAGGGCAGACACTGGACCAATGAATGTAGATTGACCAGGAACATGCAAGGAAACCCGTTAAGGCCAGGAAACCCCGAGGGGGCGACTCAAGAAGGGCCCCACATCGATAAAGGTCCTGTCATTCCCAGTAGCAGAGGGGGACAATCTCTCATAGGGTGAATAGATAGTTCTTTGCCTATTGCGAAAAATGATACTGCTCTAGATGGTAGTTTGAATAGTGATGAAGAATCAAATGTGATTGGACAAGATGAGAAATGCATATTTTGGCAAACTTCTATTAGTGATAAAAGGCCTCAGTTGAAAGTGAAAATTAATAATAAAGTTATTACTGGTTTAGTAGACCCTGGGGTGGATGTGACTATTATTACCCAAAAGTCTTGGCCTCAGAAATGGCCTTTTAGAGGGCTGAATGTTCACTTTTTAGGAATTGGAACTCTAGCGTTCGACAGACTGTTAACTCGGTGGTCTGCATTGGACCGAAAGGACAGAAAGGGAGACTGAAACCATACGTAGCAGTTATAGCTATAAATCTCTGGGGCCGGCATCTCTTACAGCAATGGAATACTCAGATTAATATTCCTTCAGTGTCAGATACAAATTATATACAATCTTTAGATAGTAGAAAAGATCTGGTAAGACGCTGTGGAAAACGGATACCAACCATCCATGCTGTACAGCAACTAGGTACAAATGATGGACCTTCAGAGGAGCCAAAGGCCCTGACATTGAAGTGGCTAAAAGATGAACCTTTTTGGATAGGACAATGGCCTATGACCTCTGAGAAGCTAGAGGCTTTAGAAAAGTTAGTACAGGAACAGCAAGAGGCTGGACATATAGAGGAATCTACCAGCCCTTGGAATACTCCTGTATTTGTTATCAAAAAGAAGTCAGGTAAGTGGAAAATGCTGACAGACCTGAGAGCCATAAATAAGATAATTCAACGAATGGCCTCTCTGCAACCTGGAATGCCATTACCTTCCTTAATACCTAAAGGATGGCTTTTCATAGTTATTGATCTAAAAGACTGTTTTTTCACAATACCATTACAGGAAAATGATAGAGAAAAATTTGCATTTACTGTACCAACTCTTAATAATTCACAGCCAGTGGATGTGGATGGTTTTGCCACAAGGAATGCTAAATAGTCCTACTTTGTGCCAGCACTTTATATAGCAACCTTCAGAAATAATTTGTAAGAAAATTTCACAATCTCTTGATTACCATTACATGGATGACATTCTTTTATCAGATTACAATAAGGAAACTTTGGAATGTATGTTTGAAATGGTGAAGGAAGTTCTGCCTCATTGGGGATTACAGATTACCTCAGAAAAGATACAAAGAGGAGATTGTATTCACTATTTAGGTTACAAGATAGACTTACAAAGAATCAGGCCACAGAAGGTACAAATTAGGAGAGATCGTTATCAAACTTAATTCTCTTCAGAAATTATTAGGGGAAATTTCTCAATTACAGATGATTATTGTTGTAGAAGGACATTACTTAAAGCATTTAAAAATGGCCCTTAAATGTGATAAACCTAAACAGTCCAAGAATATTATCTGCTGAGGCAGCAAAAGAATTACAATGGGTAGAAAACAGAATATTGGATGTGCATGTAGATTGGAGAAACCTTGATTTAGACTGTATTCTGGTTATCTTGCCATCCAGAGAATACCCTTCTGGAATTCTGATGCAGAGGGAAGACACCATATTGGAGTGGATATTTCTGCCACATAAACAGAATAAAAAGCTAAACATATATATAGAAAAGATTTCTGATTTTATTCTAAAGGGTAAATTAAGGCTCCCCCAACTGACTGGAAAAGATCCAGAAGAAATTATAGTACCTTTAACTAATGAAGAAATTTCCTCCATGTGGAAGGATAATGAATATTGGCAAATAGCTCTTATTGACTTTTTGGGAACAATTAGCAACAACTATCCCAAAACTGACAGAATTAAATTCATAAAAAAGACAGTCTGGGTTCTTCCACGTATTGTAAGACAGACTCCCATTTCTGGAGTTCTTACCTTCTACATTGATGCTAACAAATCAGGTAAGGCAGGTTATAAAGCAGGTGAGGTAAGTAAAGTAGTTCAAAGTCCAAATACATCTGTGCAAAAGGCAGAATTATATGCAACTCTCATGGTACTTATGGATTTTACAGAACCTCTTAATATAGTTACTGATTCTCAATATGCAGAGAGTCGTCTTATACATTGAGACTGCAGAATTTATTCCTGATAATACAGAATTAACCTCATTGTTTTTACAATTACAGGCAACAATCATAAACAGAAATAATCCTATATACATTACACATATCACATCCCATACGGGTCTGCCAGGCCCACTAGCACAAGGCAATGATGAGATTGATTGTTTATTAATTGGAAGTGTGCTAGAAGCCTCAGAATTTCATAAGAAATATGTAAATAGCAAAGGTTTGAAGAAGGACTTCTCCATCACTTGGCAACAAGCCAAGGAGATACTGAGAAACTGTACTACTTGTTCCTACTATAATCAAACTCCATTGCCAGCAGGTTGTAATCCTAAGCGCATTCAGAGAAATGAGGTTTGGCAAATGGATGCTTTTCACTTTGTAGAATTTGGAAATTTGAAATATGTGCATCATACTATAGACACATTCTCAGGGTTCCAATGGGCTACTGCTCTTAACTCTGAAAAAGCTGATTCTGTTATTACACACCTGCTAGATAGAGGTAATGGCAGTTATGGGTATACCTGCACAAATTAAAAACTGACAATGCTCCAGCATACATCTCCACAAAATTAGAACAATTTTTCAAATATTATAACATAAAGCATGTCACCAGTATACAATACAATCCTACAGGACAAGCAGTGCTTGAGAGATTCAATAGAACACTAAAGGAGATGTTCAACAAACAAGCTTGGATGACTAAACACCTCAAACATAGTTTGCATAATGCTTTATTAACACTAAACTTTCTTAATGCCAATGAGAAAGAACAAACAGCTGCAGGAAGACACTGGACTACAGAAAAAAACTGTTGAACTCAATCAGCCGGTATACTTCAAAGATGTACTAACCTCTATATGGAAACAAGGACATGTATTATGATGGGGTAGGGGTTTTGCATTGGTTTCCACAGAAGAAAAAAAACTTTGGATACCATCAAAGTTGATCAAGATTCGAGTTGAAAAGGAAAAACCTCTCGACAAGTAGAAATGACAGTTATTCTATTAGGGTATATCTCATAAACTACATAGAAACCTCCCAAAAGAAAGGGAAGTGCTTTGCTTTATCTTCACAGGAAAACTCATTTCCAGAAGGCAAAGGACACTGCATGGGTAGATGCTTAAGAAGAAAAGGTAGCTATAACCATCAACTAAAAGAACGTGCCATATGTTAAACTTCACAGCTGTCTCTCAGAGAACTCTATTTCTCTTTATTTCCTAGTCCCTATTCAATTAAACTAATGCTGGATTTAGAGGTGGATTTGGCTTTTCTCCTCTAAAATCCAAGCATGTTGTTTAACTAAACTTTAGAGTTTCTGTATTGAATCAAGCAGCCAATTGATATACAGAATAAGAGAAGAATTTGGGGACCGTCTTTGTCTTTTCTTGGCTCTTTCAAAGTGTATACCCTCTCATAATTGTTATTCTCCCCTGGTTTCCTTTTCCAGTATACACAAGCAAACATTTCTCTGCTAACTGTTTATGTTTGAGTCCCACACAGCCAATGAAGACCTGCCTGACAGCAATCCCTAGACACCCTGGAAAGAAAATGGGCCACACCTCCTCGACTGCACTGGATCCAACTTGCCTCATTTCAACTGACACTCCAGCCAGAGGTTCAGGTACTGACTTCAATCAAGTTGAGGATTTCAAGTGAGATCTTCAATCAAGCGAATCCCATCTAACATGGACTGGATACAATCCATTCAAGACTTTCACTATACTAACATTTTCTTCCTACAGGACCCCACAAGGCTATCGTTGTCCCATTTCAGCAGGAAGTAACTTGGAGGATGCTACGCCCCCTTTCCCCATTGTTGTCACTTAGGATAGTGTATATACCTAGTTAGATATAGCTTTCTATTGTTTATGGTTGGGATTGGAAGGAGGTGTTCAGGCTTGGACACCTCTTTCAGATGTTTTTAGGGTTTAGTTAAAATAGTATGTGACATACGCAGATTGTTGTGTCTTCTTATATTTCACCTTTATGATTGTTAATTTTGGATATTTTATACTATTAAGTCTTAATCCTCTTTTAGACTAAAAGGGGAATTGTAGGGGAAGCTGCAGCCATGCCTACTTAGGGGCTGGTACATGTGTGTCTGACCACATCTTCGAGGGCGTGGTCAGGTTGACATAGAGTGAGAGTTGGTCAGGTAGCTAGCTGGGCACTTTTGGTTTCACTTTCGGCTTGCTGTACAGACTGCTGCCCACTGGCTGGCTGGGTCACTCTGTAAGTAAGGCTTTTTCCCTATTATAATCCCTTGTATTTCTATCTGACTCTGTATTGGTATTTCCCACATTAGGGATGCCCCTGGGCAATAAAAAAAGAGTATGGCATACAAACAGACCCATTGATCAATGAATGGGATTGAGGACATGCACATAAATCCAACACTCCCACAGCTACCTGATTTTTGATAGAGTGGCCAACAACACACACTGGAGAAAAGACAGCATCCTCAACAATTGGTGCTGGGGAAACTGGATACCAACATATTGAAAAATGAAGCTCACTCCTCTTTCACCCAGCACACACACACACACACACACACACACACACACACACACACACACACACACAAACACAGCTCTACATTAAAAAGGGCATTTTTTACAAATGACATACAGTTTTGTTAAACATCTTGTAATATCTCAATAGAAGACCAATATTGCTAGATGTGGTAGTGTAAGCCTGTAATCCTCAAATGTTAATGCTGAGAAGAAAGAATTTTTATGATTTGTAGATGTCTTTGCTATTAGCAAGAGTTTGTCTCAATAAAACAAAAAAAATTAATAAAAAAGAAATTTCCTCTCCAACTGTGCTGGCTAGTTTTACATCAACTTGACAAAAGCTAGTGTCATCTGATAGGAGAGAACATAAACTGAAAAGTTGCTGCTATAAAATTGGGCTATAGGCAAGTCTCTAGGGCATTTTCTTAATTAGTGATTGCTTGGGGAGGGTCCAGCTCATAGTGGGTGGTGCCATAAGAAAGCAAGCTGAGCAAAGCCATGAGGAGCAAGTCAGTAAGGAACACCACTCCATGGCTACTGCATCAGATCCTGCCTCCAGGTTCCTGCTTTCCTTGAGTTTCTGTCCTGAGTTCTCCTTGGTGTTGATTGTTACCTAGAAGTGTAATCAAGTTTTTCACTCTCCAAGCTGCTTTTGGTAATAGTGTTTTATCATACTAATAGGAATCTTCACTAAGATATCAGACAAGCAGGACAGACATCTCCTCAACCCAAACCACATATCACCCTTCCCTTTAACTGAGATATCCCTCCAGCCAAACTGCCCCATGTAGCCCATCATGGACTAGTAAAGCAAATCCACATCCAGTTTCCAGGAATTTCTCTCTTTCTTTGTGGGTGTCCTACAGACCAACTTCATCTTCATATGAAGCCAGGCCCAGTGTGGTACCAGAAATGTGGTCCACCCAGGACCTCCTGGGATTTCTCCCATGCCCCAGTGTCTTTCCCAGACAAATTGCCAAACTTAGGCTTGGCATGGATCTAAGGCAGCTCCCTTCCCAAATTAGAGCCCTCTCTAACCTACCACCTAAAGTAGCTTGTTAAGACAGCCCCTTGACCCTGACCCACCCTGCATTCCCTCTAATCTTCCTAAACATCCTAAACTGCTGTTTATCCACAGACTCTAGCTGAGTGGAAAGAAAAAAAGCAAAACAAAACAGGGGATGTCCAGTTATCATTGGAAACATAAAAGCAGTAAGAAAAACCAAGACAACATATCTCAAAACAAAAACAAAAAACAAACAATCCCATAACAAAGATCTCCAAGGAAAATGACTTAGGTGAATTCAAGTCATGGAATTCAAAACAATTTTAAGCATGTGCAAAAGTTTCAAAGAATTTGAAGGAGGCATTGTTGTACAGCAGGTTCCTCTGAGATTCAAATCTTCCATCTTGGAGGTAAATTCTTTAAGACACAAGATGTTTATAGGGAGGTGAAATACTCAGATGTTCTAAGGGGAAGTAAAATAGTCTATCATACAGGCAAGCTCCTTAACACAGGAAATGAAAGACTCAAAGGAGCTTCAAGAAATCCCTGAAACTTATCAGATTACTAACTACCATCCTTCTCAGCCCAAGAGTATACATACATAAGCAGTAAAGGCTGCTGAGAGTCACTCTCAGAAGTTGAGCTTCATAGATGATGCAGAGACTAGCTAAACAATCTGGAAGATTCAGAGACCAGCTGTGCATCATGGAAGAAGCAGAGAGCTCTTGAACTGCCTAGAGGACAAAACGAAGTCAAACTGCCAAGAAGAGGCTCATATCAAGAGAGCTATCTAGAAAAGACACTCTCCAACCTGTTGAGCTGCCTTCAGGTTTTTCAGTATGCTCCAGGTTTTCAGCTTTTGTGAGCTGTCATCTTGCTAAGATGGGCTTTGGTGACACAGCTGTCTTGGTGTCATTTCTGATGCCATAAGTAACCACTCACTCATATTCTTGCAAGTAACTCTAATAAAATTCATTGGTTCACTATGTTGGGCTTTGGTGGTATCCATATACTAATCTGTCATCAGTTCCCTATCTGGAATGAGTAAATGATTCCTCACATTTCTCCAGAAATAATTCCACAAATAGACATTAATAAACTTCTTGATGATCTGACAAAAGTCACATATGAACTATTTGAAGCCCAAGAAGATATGGGAGTGAAATAAGATAATCTAGGATATTGAAATTTAATTCAATAACAAGAAATACTGAAAGAAACCCAAACTTCAAAGAAGCTAGAAATGAATCAGTCAAATAAGACGATCAGTGAAAAGCCTTACCAACATTATTGATCAAGTGTAAGACAGAACATAAGAGCTTGAAGACAATGAGGAGGACTATTATTCACTCAAGGAAATTTTCACTGAAAATTCACATGAACGGAACATGCAGGACCATTGGGACACCCTGAAAAGATCCAACCTATATAAACTATGAACATAGAATGAGAAGAATTCCAAATCAAACGCTGATGGGGGAGGTCTTTCTGTGTATATGTTTGTCTTATTGGTTGATAAATAAAGCACTGTTGGCCAATAGGGAAGCAAGTTAGGTGGGGCTAGGAGAGAAGGAGGATTCTGGGAAATGTAGGAAAGGGAGAGAGTCGCCATGTGATCCCAAGAAGAGAGGATGCATAATGCCAGCATCCTCGGTAAGATAAGTCCTTATAAAAATATATAGATTAGTAGTTATGGTTGATAATTAAGACTGAGCTAGCAAATAAGAAATCCTAGTCACTGGCCAAAAGCACTGTAACTAATACAAGACTCTCTGTGTTATTTGTGGGCCCTAAAGTGGCGGCAGAGCCTAGGCAGCTGGCTGAAAGAGTTGTCATTACAAAAAGCATAGACAATATTGTAACAAACTGTTAGCCCTACAAGCTTCACCAATGACTGGTCTGATATGACATGTCCAGTGGTACAATACTGGCATAAACATCATTGGAGTAGCCAACCACTTTTTAATTGGATATAAACCTACTTTACAAAGTGAAACCCATGTTTGGCAAAATTATCAGGCAACAAACCTGTTGCTAGATGTGTCATGGGCCCTATAAAATGGAAATTGTATTAGACCAAACCTTAGTGATTATGTATAGATAATTCATCTCTCAATACTAATCTGAAAAGCTTCTATTTACAGTATATGGTGATTCACACAAAAACCCATTACGGTCAAAGTGCAGAAATTTAGAGAATGAAGATTGCTCATACCTTTAGGAAGTGTATATACCACCACCACAACCTCCAGATTCAGGGAACATTGTGGAAGAGGGGGAAGAAACTATATAAAAGCAAGAAATGGTAGGTGACTACAAAAAAAAAAAAAAAACATCTTTTTGATACAGCAAGGCAACTTCACATATGAACTCACAGTTAGATGTGACAGCATGCACAAGACCTGTTCAAGCCTAAGCCAGACCCAATTCCAGCATGAAGAAAAGAGTTGGTGTTTTTTTGTCTTTTCAGATTTTTTTATTTGAATTAGAAACAAGATTGATTTACATGACAATGCCAGTTCCCTTCTCCCTCCCGTCCTCCCCTACCACCCTCCCAACTAAAACCCTACCTATCACATATCCTTTCTTCTATTCTTCACCTGACTCAACCTTTCTGCTCCCTCATGATCTTTGCATCCTTCCTCTTCTTCCCTTCTCATTCTCATTGCTCCCTCCCCCCTCTTCCCATGCTCTCAATTTGCTCAAGGGGTCCTGACACTTTCCCCTTCTCCAAGGGACAATGTTTGTCTCTTTTAGGGTCCTCTTTGTTTACTAGTTTTTCTGGCAGTGTGGATTGTAGGTTGGTAATCCTTTACTCTAAGTCTAAAAACCACATATGTGTGAGTACATATCATGTTTGTCTTTTTGTGATTGGGTTAGCTTGCTCAGAATGGTTTCTTCTAGTTCCATCCATTTTCCTGCAGATTTCAAGATTCCATTGTTTTTTTCTGCTGAGTAGTACTCCATTGTATAAATGTACCACATTTTCTCTATTCATTCTTCAGTTGAGGGGCATCTAGGCCACTTCCAGTTTCTGGCAAGAGATGGTCTTTTAGTTAGGGTTACTATCTATCTCTTGGAGGAAACACCATGGCCAAAGCAACTGAGGAGTAAAGGGTTTATTCAGCTTACACTTCCATATCACAGTTCATCATCAAAGGAAATCAGAACAGGAATGTAAGCAAGGCAGGAAACTGGTGGTAGGAGTTGGTGTCAAGGCATTGGGGGAGTGCTACTTACTGGCTTCCTCCTTCTGGCTTGATCCACCTTTTTTCTTATAGAATGCAAGTCCACCAGCCCTACGGTGGTCTCACCCACAATGGGCTGGACCCTCCCCCATTAATCACTAATTCAGAAAATGCTCTAGAGGCTTGTGTATAGCCTGATCTTATAGAGATATTTTCTCAACTGATGCATCCCCCTCTCTGATGGCTCTATCTTGTGTCAAGTTGACATTAAACTATCCAGCACAGTTGAATATATAACACCACTGGGGATCATTAGGGTCATAGACTATGTCATAGAGGGATAGACAACTGTTACCTGCTAGAAGAGAAGGAAACAGTTTTGTTTTTTTCTGAGAATGTGGCCCCTGGTAAACTGACCATACTCTAGTGGAAGACCACACATATGCAAGAATATTGGGCATCAAAATTGGTTTTGTAGGTTTAAAAGAAAGAAGACACAAAGTTGTATGGGCAGGGAAGAGGGGGTGGATCTTGGAAGAGTTGGGGGATGGGTAAATATGATCAAAACATATAAGAAATTTAAACCTCAGAGAGTTAATAAAGTATTTTTACATGGAAAATATTGTCAATAAAAAGCAGAAGGAATAATTCCCAAACTTTGAGAAAGAGATGCTCATAGAGGAAGAAGAGACTTACAGAACACAAAATGGATAGGACCAGAAAATAAACTCCCCATATTATATTTAAATATACGCTTATTTTAAAATACTATATTTGAATAATTTGAATATATTTGAGTATATCATACTCAAATATATTATATTTAAATATATTGTTACATTTAACATATTATAATTAATACACTCAAACCACAGAATAAAGAAAGAATATTGAAAACTACAAAAGAAAGGGGTCAGTTCACATAAAGAACAGTTACACTGGAAAAACAGCTAATTACTTGGTTAAAAAAAATTAGTTTTTTTTGAGATGGAGTTTTGCTTGTACAATTTGTGGTACAACCCTAGTCCCCCACCTCCCTGCTCAGGCCATGAGATAATTAGATACCCTGGGACTGGAGTTTCAGACAGCTGTGAGCAACCATGTGGGTGCTGAGAATTGAACTTGTGTCCTCTGACTGAGGACTTTGTGTGCCTGAAACACACAAAATCTTGAAAAAATTATTTCAAGCTCTGAAAGACTGCAACTTATAACTGAAAATACTATACACAGAAAAACAATATTTTAGAAATAAAAGTATAGTTAAAATAAAAAAAACTGCAATGACAGTTTATACTGGAGATGATGTGGAGAAAGGGGAACGCTCCTCCACTGCTAGCAGGTGGGAGTGTCAACTTGTACAGCCACTTTGGAAATCAGTATGGAGATTCCTCAGGAAAGTGAGAATCAGTCTACCACAAGATCCAGCAATTCCACTCTTAGGCATATACCCAAAAGAAGCACATTCATACAACAAGGTCATCTGTTCAACGATGTTCATAGCAGCATAATTTGT
Organism: Cricetulus griseus; assembly: GCF_003668045.3. Taxonomy (NCBI): domain Eukaryota; kingdom Metazoa; phylum Chordata; class Mammalia; order Rodentia; family Cricetidae; genus Cricetulus; species Cricetulus griseus. The sequence continues at coordinate 59,467,863 of NC_048604.1, forward strand.
TATAGCCAGAACCTGGAAGCAATCTAGATGCCCCTCAACTGAAGAATGGATAGGAAAATGTGGTACATTTACACAATGGGGTATTACTCAGAAGAAAAAAAATGGAATCTTGAAATTCACAGGCAAATGGATGGAACTAGAAGAAACCATCCTGAGTGAGGCAACCCAGTCACAAAAAAGACAAACATAGTATGTACTCACTCATATATGGATTTTAGACATAGAGTAAAGGATTACCAGCCTACAATCCACACTGCCAGAGAAGCTAGGAAACAAGGAGGACCCTAAAAGAGACATACATGGTCCCCCAGAGAAGGTGAAAGGGACAAGATCTCCGGAGCAAATTGGGAACATGGAGGGAGGTGATGGAGTTAGGATAATGAGAAGGGGAGAAGAGGAGGGGTGAGGAGGACATGAGGGAGCAGGAAGATCTACTCAGGGAAGACTAGAGGAGAGCAACATAAGAGAAACCATAATGGAGGGAGCCATTATAGCTTTAAAGAGAAATCAGGAACTAAAGAAATGCCTAGAGATCTACAAGGATGACACCAGCTAACAATCTAAGCAATAGTGGAGAGGCTACCTTAAATGCCCTTCTCTGATAATGAGATTGATGACTACCTTATATGCCATCCTAGAGCCTTCATCCAGTAGCTAATGGAAGCAGAAGCAGATACCCACAGCTAAACACTGAAATGAACTGTAATCCAGTTACAGAGAGGGAGGAGTTATGAGCAAAGGGGTGAAGACCAGGCTGGTGAAATACACAGAAACAGGTGACCTGAAGAAAGGGGAGCTCATGGAAACAAGCCTGATAGCTAGGAAAGTAGCATAGGACTGATCCAGCCCCCTTGAACATAGGTGCCAGTGAGGAGGCCTCGGCAATCTATAAGGCCCCTGATAGTAGATCAGTATTTATCCCTAGTATATGAATGGACTTTGGGAGCCCATTCCACACAGAGGGATACTCTCTCAGCCTAGACACACAGGGGAGGGCCCTGCTCAAATGATATGACAAACATTTAAGATCCCCTATGGAAGGCCTCACCTTTCCTGGGAAGCAGAAAGGGATGTGATAGGGGGCTAGTGGGGGCAGGAGGGAGAGGGAACTAGGATTGGCAGGTAAAACAAGCTTGTTTCTAATTTAAATAAAATAGTAAAAAGACAGCCTAAAGGAATTTATGATAACTAAACCATCACTACAGAGAATACTGGAATAAGTACTTCAGACAGAAGAGGAGGATGACCAGCCCCAAGTACTCACAAGGAAAAGTAAAAAAAATTCCAGGGCAATTAGTCAAATTATGTGTTAGGAAATAAAAACAGGAAATCACCAAAATGACAGAAATTAATACAATATTTTTCCTAAATAAATCTGAATATTAATAGCTTCAACTTCCATATAAAAAGAAACAAACTGGAAGGTTGGATTAGAAAATAATATTCATCATTTTGTTACCACCAAGAAATACACCTCAACATCAAGGATAGATAACACCTTAGGATAAAGAATGAGCAATGATAGTCTCTGCAAATAGAACTATAAAACATTCAAGTGTAGCTATCTGAAAAATATACTACAGACCAAAATGAGTCAGTCAGAAGAGATAAGGAGGGATACTTAATTTTTATCAAAGGAAAGAATCCACCAGTAGGAAAAGAGATTCACAAGGAAGCCTGTGCAGGAGTCCTGCAACAATGGGGAAAGAAACAAAGCAAATAGGGAGTAACCATAAAGTGTTATATGCATGTATGAAATGTTAAAGAAAAATTTTTTATTAGTTCAAATTAGGAGCAAGCTTGCTTTACATGTCAATCCCTTCTCCCTCTCCCTCCCTTCCCCCACAATCTCCAACAGCCCCCCACCCCATCCCACCTCTGCTACCCAAGGAGGGAAATGCCCTCCATGGAGGCTCCCCAAAGTCCACCACATCATCCTGAGCCGGGCCTGGGCCTTCCCCCCATGTGTCCAGGCAGAGAGAGGATCCCTTCATGTGAGATGGGTTCTCAAAGTCCCGTCTTACAGCAGGGAAAAATACTGATCCACTACTAGGGGGCCCATAGAGTGCCAAGGCCTCCTCATTGATATCTACGATCAGGGATCTGGATGATTCCCTTGCTGGTCTCCCAGACACCAGTCTTGGGTCCATGTGCTCCCCCTTGTTCAGGCTATAGCTGTTTCTGTGGGTTTCACCAGCCTTTGATCTTCATTCCTCGCTCTCTGCAACTGGGTTCCAGAGTTTAATTCAGTGTACAGCTGTGGGTGTCTGCCTCTGCTTCTATCAGCCACTGGATGAGGGCTCCTCATGCTCCCAATTAGCTCAGGAGATCGTGCCCCTTCCCATTCTCTGGGGTACATGCATTTTTCTCTTAGAGTCCTTCTTGTTTCCTAGTTCCCTCAGTGATGAGGGTTGTAGGCTGGTAATCCTTTGCTCTATGACGAAAATTCATATGAGTGAGTACATACCATGATTGTCTTTTTGTGACTGGGTTACCTCACTCAGGATAGTTTCTTCTAGTTCCATCCATTTGCCTGAGAATTTCAAGATTCCATTGCTTTTTTTCGCTGAGTAGTACTCAATTGCATAAATGTACCACATTTTCTCTATCCATTCTTCAGTTGAGAGGCATCTAGGCTCTTTCCAGGTTCTGGCTATTACAAACAAAACTGCTATGAACATGGTTGAACATATGTCCTTGTTGTATGAATGTGCATTATTTGGGTATATGCCAAAGAGAGGAATTGCTGCATCTTGAGTAGACTGATGTTCATTTTCCTAAGCAACTGCCATACTGATTTCCCAAGAGGTCTTACAAGTTTGTACTCTCACCAGCAATGAAGAAGTGTTCCTTTTTCTCTACACCCTCTCCAGCATAGACTGTCGTTGGTGTTTTTTATTTTATCCATTCTGGCTGGTGTAAGATGGTATCTCAGAGTTGTTTTGAGTTGCATTTCTCTGATAGCTAAGGGTTTTGAGCACTTTCTTAAGTGTCTTTCAGCCATTTTAGATTCCTCTGTTGAGAATTCTCTATTTAGTTCTGCACCCTACTTTTTAATTTCATTGATTGGTATTTTGGTGGCTAGCTTCTTGATTTCAGTGTATATTATGGAAATCAGCCCTCTGTTAGAGGTGGGGCTGGTGAATATCTTTTCCCATTCTGTAAGCTGTCGTTTTATTTTACTGACTGTCCTTTGCCTTATAGAAGCTTCTCAGTCTCAGGAAGTCCCATTTATTAATTGTAGATCTCAATGACTGTGCTACTGGTGTTATGTTCAGGAAGCAGTCTCCTGTACGAATTGGCTCAAGGGTATCTCTTACTTTGTCTTCTACAAGGTTCAGCGTGGTTGCATTTATGTTGAGATCTCTGATCCTTTTGGACTTAAGTTTTGTGCATGGTGATAGATATGGATCTATCTGCAATCTTCTGATGTCTGAATCCAGTTATGCCACCACCATTTGTTGAAGATGCTTTCTTTTTTCCATTGAATAACTTTACCTTCTCTGTCAAAAATCATGTGCTCATAGGTGTGTTGGTTAATATCAGGATTTTCAATTTGATTCCATTGACCTACCTGTCTATTTGTGTGCCAATACCAAGCTGTTTTCAGGACTATAGCTCTATAATAGAGCTTGAAGTCAGGGATAGTGATGCCTCCAGAAGTTCCTTTATTTTACAGGGTTGTTTTGGCTATCCTGGGTTTTTTGTTTTTCCATATGAAGTTGCGTATTGTTATTTCAAGGTCTGTGAAGAACTGTGTTGGGATTTTGATGGGTATTTCACTGAATCTGTAGATTGCTTTTGGCAAGATTGCTATTTTTACTATGTTGATCCTACCTATCCAAGAGCATAGGAGATCTTTCCATTTTTTGGTATCTTCTTTAATTTCCTTCTTTAAAGACTCAAAGTTCTTACTGTACAAGTCTTTCACTCTTTTGGTTATCATTGCCCCAAGATATTTTATGTTGCTTGTGGATATTGAGAAGGGTAATGTTTCTCTGATTTCTTTCTCATTGCATTTATCATCTGTACATATTAGGGCTATTGATTTTTTAATTTAAATTCTTTAATTACCACTCATATTTACATATCCATCCCCTGATGCCCTCGCCCTCCCATCCACCCATGTTCCCCATCAATCCCCCAATCCATCCCCCAACTCCTCCTCAGAGACAGTGAGGCCCTCCACCAAGGACCTTCAAAGTCTGTCATATCCTTTGGAGGAGGACCCAGGCCCTCCTTGCTGTATCTGGGCTGCAACAGAATCCCTCCATAGGGAATGGGCTCCCAAAGTCCATTTGTGCTCTAGGGTTGAAGACTGGCTCCACTGTTAGAGGTCCCATAGACTTCCCTGGTCTCCTAGCTGGCACCCACATTCAGAGGGCTTAGTTTAGTCCTATGCTGTTTCCCCAGCTTTGTGACTAGGGTCTCCATGCTCTCAATAGGTGAGATTAACTGTTTCTTCAGGTCTCTCCATCCCTGTCTTGGCTCCCTTGCTCATGCCTTCTCCCTCTCCACAACTGAATTCCAGTAGTCTGCTTCAGTGCTTAGCTGTGGGTGCCTGTTTCTGCTTTGAACAGCTACTGGATGAAGGCTCTAAGAATGGTAACCAAGTTAGCCACCAGTCTTATTATAGGGGAAGGGCATCAATGGCATTTTCTCCACCACTACTTGGATTCTTAGTTGGGGTCATCTCTATGAATCCCCTAACATTTCCCCTGTGCCAGAACTCTCTCCATACCTGTACTCCCTCCCTCTATCCAGGCATCCCCTTTCTTGCCCTCCTGGATTCCTCCCATCTCAGTCCTCTTGTTTTCCTCCACCTCCCCTTGTTCCCTTCCCACCTCCTTTCTCTCCACCCTGCCCTATGCTCCTACTTTTTTCAGGGGTTCTTGTCTCCCTCCCCTTCTTCGAGGGACTGTGCAATCTTCACTTGGTGTCCTCCTTGTTTCCTAGCTCCTCTGGCAGTGTGGCTTGTAGACTGGTAATCCTTTGTTCTATGTCTAAAAATCATATATGAGTAAACACATACCATGTTTATCTTTTTGTGACTTGGTTACCTCACTCAGGATGGGTTCTTCCAGTTCCATCCATTTGCCTGCCAATTTCAACTTTCCATTGTTTTTTTTCTGCTGTACACAAGTACTCTATTGTGTAAATGTACCACATTTTCTCTATCCATTCTTCAGTTGAGGAGCATCTAGGTTGCTTCCCGGTTCTTGCTATTACAAATAATGCTGCTATGAACTTATGTCCTTATTGTATGAATGTGCATTCTTTGGGTATATGCTCAAGAGAGAAATTGCTAGATCTTGAGGTAAGCTGATTCCCATTATCCTGAGAAACAGCCATACTGATTTCCAAAGTGGTTGTACAAGTTTGCACTCCTACCAGCAATGGAGGAGTGTTCCTCTTTCTCCACATTCTCTCCAGCATAGACTGTCATTGGTATTATTGATTTTAGCCATTCTGATGGGAATAAGATGGTATATCAGAGTGGTTTTGAGGGGCATTTCCCTGATGACTAAGGATGTTGAGCACCTTCTCAAGTGTCTTTTAGATTCCTCTGTTGAGAATTCTCTATTTATTTCTGCACTCTACTTTTTAATTGCATTGCTTGGTGTTTTGGTGGCTAGCTTCTTGAGTTTATTGTATATTTTGGTGATCAGCTCTCTGTCAGATGTGGGGTTGGTGAATATCTTTTCCCATTCTGTGGGCTGGAGTTTTTTCTTGCTGACTGTATCCTCTGCCTTACAGAATCTTCTCAGTTTCAGGAGGTCCCATTTATTAATTGTTGATCTCATTGTTTTTGCTATTGGTGTTACATTCAGAAAGAAGTCTCCTGTACCAATTTGTCGAGGGCACCACCTACCTTCTCTTTGAGAATATTCAGTATGACTGAATTTATGGTGAGGTCTTTGATCCATTGGGATTTAAATTTTGTGCATGGCAATAGATATAGATCCATCTGCAATCTTCTACATGTCCGAATCCAGTTATGCCAACACTATTTGTTGATGAAGCTTTATTTTCTCCATTGAATAACTTTAACTTCTTTGTAAAAAATCAGGTGTTCATAGGTGTGTGGGTTAATATCAGGATTTCATTTTGATTCCGTTTGTCAACCAATCTATTTTTGTGCCAATACCAAGTTGTTTTCAAGACTATGGCTCTATAATAGAGCTTGAAGTCAGGGATGGTGGTGCCTCCAGAAGTTCCTTTATTGTAGAGGGTTGTTTGGGATATACAGGTTTTTTTTTTTTCCATATGAAGTTGAGTACTTTTCATTCAAGGTCTGTGAAGAATTGTGTTGGAATTTTGATGGGAATTGTGTTGAATATGTATACTGCTTTCAGCAAGATTCCCAGTTTTCTATGTTGATCCTACCTATCCAAAAACATGGGAGATCTTTCTATTTTCTGGTATCTTCTTTAATTTCTTTCTTTAAAGACTCAAAGTTCTTACTGTACAGGTCTTTCTCATTTTTGGTTAGTGTTACTCCAAGATATTTTTATGTTGTTAGTTGCTATTGTAAACGGTGATGTTTCTCTGACTTCTTTCTCAGTGCATTTATCATCTATCTGGTAGGGCTACTGATTTTTTGAGTTAATCTTGTATCCTGCCACTTTGCTGATGGTGTTTATCAGCTGTAGGAGATCCCTGGTAGAGTTTTTCGGGTAAACTATCATATCATCTGCAAATAGTGAAAGTTTGACTTCTTCCTTCCTAATTTTTATTCCCTTGATCTCCATTCGTTGTCCTATTGCTCTAGCTAGAACTTCAAGTACAATATTGAAGAGATATAGAGAGAGTGGACAGCCTTGTCTTGTTCCTGATTTTAGAGGAATCACCTTGAGTTTCTCTCCATTTAGTTTGAGGTTGGCTGATGTTTTGCTATATAGTGCTTTTATCATGTTTAGGTATGTTTCTGTTATTGCTGATCTCTCCAAGACCTTTATCATGAAGGGATGTTGGATTTTGTTGAAGGCTTTTCAGCATCTATTGGGATGATCAGGTGTTTTTTCTTTTCCAGTTGGTTTATATGGTGGATTTTTATAAGTTGAACCATCCTTGCATTCCTGGGATAAAGCCAACTTGATCTTGGTGGATGATTGCTCTGATTGGGTGTTATTCAATTTCCATGAGTTTGTAGGTTTTCTGCAATTTATATTGCTGTTGAATTCTAATCTTAAAGCATGGTGGTTTGATAAGATACAGGGGGTTATTTCATTTTTTTTTTGTATCTGTGGAGTTTTGCTATGTTGCCAAGTATGTAGTCAGTTTTAGAGAAGATTCATTGTGTCGCTGAGAAGAAGGTATATTCTTTTGTGTTTGGATGGAATATAGATGTCTGTAAATCCCAATTGGGTCATAACTTTTGTTAGATCCTTTGTTTCTTTGTTAAGTTTCTGTCTAGTGGTGAAAGCGGGGTGTTGATGTCTCCTACTATAAGTGTGTGTGGTTTTATGTGTGGTTTGAGCTTCAGTAATGTATCTTTTATAAATGTGGATGTCTTCGTATTTGGGGCATAGATATTCAGGATTGAGACTTCATCTTGATAGAATTTTCCTGTGATAAGTATGAAATGCCCTTCTTCATCTCTTTTGATTGATTTTAGTTTGAAGTCTAATTTTTTAGATATTAGTATTTCTACACCAGTTTTGTTTCTTGGGTCCATTTGATTGGAAAATATTTTCCCAACCCTTTACTCTGAGGTAACACCTGTCTTTGAAGTTGAGGTATGTTTCTTATATACAGCAGAAGGATGGATTCTGTCTTTGTATCCATTCTGTTAGCCTGTATCTTTTTATAGGCAGGTTAAGAACATTGACATTGAGGGATATTAATGTCCATTGATTGCTGGTTTTTGTTTGTTTTGGATTTATTGTTGGTGGTGTCATTATGTGTGAATTTCACCCTCCTGTTTCTTTTGTGTTTGGTAAATTTGGATTATCTATTGCCTATGTTTTTGTGACTGTAGTTATTGTCATTGGGTTGGAGTTTTCCTTCCAGACATTTCTGTAGGGCTGGATTTGTGGATATGTATTTTTTAAGTATGGTTTTGTCATGGAATATCTTGTTTTTTTACATCTATAGTGATTGAAATCTTTGCTGGGTACAGTAGTCTGGGTTGGCATTCTTATTCCCTTAGTGTTTATAGGACATCTATTCAGGGCATTCTGGCTTTCAAAGTTTCCATTGAGAAGTTGGGTGTAATTCTTATAGGTCTGTCTTCATATGTTACTTGGCCTTTTTCCTTTGCTGTCCTTAATATTTTCTCTTTATTCTGTAAGTTTCATGTTTTGATTATCATGTGGTGAGGGGACGTGTTTTTGTCGACCAGTCTATTTGGTGTTCTGTAAGTTTCTTGTACTTTTCATTGGCATATCCTTCCGTAGGTTGGGGAAGTTTTCTTCTATGATTTTGTTGAGTATATTTTCTGTACCTTTGAGCTGTATTTCTTCACCTTCTTCCATACCTATTATTCTTAGGTTCGGCCTTTTCACCATGTCCCATATTTCCTGGCTATTTTGTGTTAGGGATTTGTTGGACTTGAGCTTTTCTTTGGTCGATGGCTGTATATCCTCTAGCGAGTCTTCAACAACTGAGATTTTCTCTTCCATTTCTTGAATTCTATTGGTTATACTCACATCCTTGCTTCCTGATCATTTATCCAGCCTTTCTATTTCCAGCATTCCCTCATTCTGTTTTTTCTTTATTGTTTCTATTTCAGCTTTCATGCCTTGAACTGTTTCGAGTGCTTCCTTCACTTGTTTGGTTGTTTTTTCTTGGCTTTCTTTAGATTCTTTAAGAGAATTACTTATTTCTTGAATTTTTCGCTTGTTTTTTTTCTTCTGTTTCTTTAAGGGATCTTATTTCCTCTTTAAAGGTCTCTATCATCTTCCTAAAATAATTTTTGAGGTCCATCTCTTATTCATCCTCTGTGTTGGGCTTTTCAGATCTTGCTAGTGTGGTGTCTCTAGATTCTGGTGGTTTCATATTGGTCTTTCTGTTGTTGAGTGTGTTCTTATTCTGTCTTCTTCCCATATCTTCTTCCAGTGGGTGCAGGTGGGGTCCCTCTATCTCCTCTTGTCACCAGGTGGTGTGTGGGGGCCAAAAGTCAATGTCTGAGACTCTGGATGATCTTGCCTTTCTTGGTAGTCTCCTCACTCATCACAGGTTGGGTAGTTGGAGGAGGAAGGAAGTGTGAGGTGTTTCCAGGTCCAGATAGTTCCGAGGGGTGATGGTGGGAGTTGGGCAGGAGTCGGGGAGGAGCAGAGGGTATACTTACCTCAGGAGAGGTTGGGCCGGTGGAGGCAAAGTACAAAATTTATTAACAATTTTTTTTCTTTTGGAAATAGGATAAGGTCATTTTGCAATCCTTTTGTCACCTAGAACATATATTTTTTAGGTAATAGTTTTTTTCTGAATGCATCTTCATTCCTTGACAAAAATAATTGCTCTTATGATCATTATCTAGAACTACCTTGTTCCCTTAATCCATTTTTTGTTGTTGTTTTTTTATACTGATTCTCTTTATGTGGCCCTGGCTTTCCTGGAACTCCTCATGTGGACCAGACTGACTTCTAACTCACGGGGATCTACCTGCCTATGCCTCCCAATTGTTTAGGTATGTGTCCCTGTGCCTAGTCACTTAATCTATTATTTTTAAGTAATTCATTTTTTAGTATAGATTCAAGCCTGCCAACATGTGGGAAAGTATTATGTTTCTATTTTAAACTCTAGGCACGATACACGTAGGACACTTCTTCCCCAGTATCTAGTTAGTCTCTACTTGCTGATGGCCTGTGCTTATAATTCTGGTCCAATAATTTGGCAGCGACCTTTTATGACCTCATTTTTGGTGTAGGGATTTTGTTCCCCAGTCCAGAAGCATGGGTTCTTCTAATTGTTCCTTTAGATATAAGCTACTTTCTAGACTGTTGTACACAATATTTCATACACGTTAACCTCAGTTTTATAATGGACTGTTTCAGATATGTTTCACTTTTTCTGGGTTGTTTTAAGTAATTTGCATGGCTTATCTCATTTAATCATCTTGACTAACCTATGAAATACATAGATTCCTTATCTTGGATTATCCTTCAGGATACTAATTGTGATGAAACTGGAAGTTTAACATCTTCATTTTACAAAGAAGGAAATTAAGAATTTGGTGTCTCCTTCTCCACTGGCCCTATGATATTTTTTCTGAGTCTCTTGATCTTATATGACATTTCTTATATTTTCTCTACTGCAATACTTATACTACTAACCCATCTTGTAGTCTAAAGCATTTTCATTTAGGAGCTTACCAAGTCCTCCATGCTTTCTTGATTATATATAGCACAAATTTTGTAGATATATGGATAAGGTGTCTCAAACAAATGATATAAAAGCAAATATCTTAAACAATCAAAATACCTACTTAAAAGTATAACAGTAGAAAATGGGGGACTTTCTACAAAATTATTAAAAATTCCACATGGATAAATGATTCCTCAGAGATAAGCATGAACAATTTTGTATATAAAGTCAATGTTTTGATGATACTGCGACAACAACTGTCCTATGCAAACTTTAAATTATCTCAGCTATAGAATTCTGATATAAAAGCCATGCAATGTGGAGTATTCCATTCTTTAAGGATTCAGTAAGAGCTGCAATTGTGGCTTATTGGTAAACAGCTTAGGAATGTGTGGAATCTTAGGTTCCATCTTTTTCACTGGAAAACAAATTCAGTATAACTTCTCTCCTAGTTTATTTTCTTAGAGTACTTTATTAAATGTGGTTTTCTTTGACATATTTTTGTCTCTCTCCTATAGTCAGGAGGAACAAATGTCATAAAGACTTGCAATTTTGCTTGATAGTATCAGAAAAGCAAACTAAACTCACTGTTGTACCCAACAGCAAACAGTTAAAAATTAAACCTTGTCACTATAACATGGAAATAAGAGTCAACAAACAGGCCTGATGTCATAATTACACAATCAAATTAGGCAGTCCAAGGTCCTTATGTCAAAAGAACAATTATATTTGGAATGAAGAAAGAGAGAAGTGGGTGGAAGGTTTGGAAAAGTCAGTATATATATATATATATTATATATATATATATATATATATATCTCCAAACATGGGATTATGGCTTAGAATGCAAAGAGAATTTGCAGAAGAAACCATTGTTTTCATTAGCCCAAGTGTCATAATTGGCAGAGCAGAGAATAGCTATTATTAATTGGCAATTTGGTATTTCCTGAACACCCTTTTAAGTATTTTTGTATGCGTTATCTCAATGCATACACAATCTCTGTCAAAGACAAAATTACTGTGATTGTTTAATGGCATGGAATGGTAGCATAATGGTTGTTACTTGCTCAATATTCCATAGCTAAGTAAGTGTACAAGGTAGGATTTTAATGCAACCACAGACCTGTGCAGTCTATTAATCATTATGCAAAATTATCCTCTATATTTGGCTATGGCTTTTGTTATCCTGGGTCTATTCCCACATCGATGTGGGTGGATACTCACAATAGAAGACTCAGACAGTTGAGACATCATCTGAGTATAGAAAACACAACTGTCCAGATTCTATTCTTTGGCCAGCCTTAGCAGTGAGACTGATACACTAAACATCCAAAATACATTACTGCTTAGGCCTAAAGGAGCCAGCTAGAGGCTGATTTTTATTAAATACCTACAGATGTCCTATTACCCAGATTTGGCCCTACACATCTCTCAAAATGAATCACAGAAACTGTTAACAACCTGAAGTCTGTTCCTATTTTGGACCTCATGACTTTCACAGGAAACTTTTGACCACCCAGTAGCCCTTTCAGGGCAGGACCAGTTTAGATACTTTCCTAGGACTGCAATATCTTTCACAGAAGCAAATATCTGAATGTAAAATATGAATTTATCTTAAAATATACAATATGTATGAAGATCCTCCTCACAAAAAAAGAAAATTAAAGTGCAATAGGACTAGAGCAAGAATCATGAACAAGAGTGGTTTGAAAGAAAAGAGAAAATACACATGGCAATATTTGCCTATGTTGGAGTCAGAACCATTGTCAGAATACTTCTGACTTTTACACTTTGTATGGTCTTGGGCAACTTATTAAATAACTCAAAAATGTCAATTTCTCATTGGTAACTAGAGAAAATATGAGCACTCATCTCACATAGGGACTATCAGAAAGTCCTGAGTGAAATGATGTAAGGCATTTTGCATTGTCTTATGGAAATATTCTATAAATGTTATTTAAATGTTATTCTCTAACATGTATAAATACACATGGTAAACATCAGTGTAAACAGAGATGAAAAGAAACAGAAACAGCTGGGTGTTGGTGGCGCATACCTTTAATTCCAGCACTCGGGAGGCAGAGGCAGGCAGATCTCTGTGACTTTGAGGCCAGCCTGATCTCCAGAGCGAGTGCCAGGACAGTCTCCAAAGCTACACAGAGAAACCCTGTCTTGAAACAACCCCCCAAAAGAAACCGAAACATACAGACAGAGACTCATGTTTTGGAGTCTTAGAAGGTCTAACATTTAAAGGGAAATTAAGGCTTTACTCTAGAGCAAGTTGGAGTTATCAGAGGATTAAAGGATAGATGTAATGAAATTAAATTATATTTGTATGCTAAAATACTCCAAATGTAACATGGCAATAAAAATGAAGGGAGTAAAGTGTGGTTATGGGGAATCCAACTGGCATTCTGTTAAAATTGTCTGGGCAACAGATGGCAATGTCTTAGACAAAAATAATGACAGAATGGATAGTGTCTTATCACTATCCATTATAGGGGACATTGAGAAATACAAAGGGTCAAATACATCGTAATTGAACTGTCAGCTGATTTCCCTATTTCCACCATTCTCCTCCCAATGTGATTAATGAAATACTGAAGAATAACATCATCAGTTAGGCGGTGGTGGTTCACGCCTTTAATCCCAGCACCTGGGAGGCAGAGGCAGGCAGATCTCTGTGACTTAGAGGCCAGCCTAGTCCACAAGGCGAGTGCCAGTATAGGCTCCAAAGATACACAGAGAAAACTTATCTCGAAAAAACAGACAAACAAAAAAGCCCCCATCATCAGTTATTTTATGTATTGGTGTATGATACTTTGTAGTATATCTTAGATCCTAGAGAAAGAGCCTGTTCTTTTAACAGAATCTAGCTAACATGCTAGTTTACTAGTTTTGTTGAAGAAATCCATTTTATTTTATATCCTGTAAGACAAAAACTAGATTTACAGTATGATATTAAAAATCCCTACAATTCTTCACTATCTCTTGTAACCATTGTATCTGAGCAGATGATACATTCAAACAGTGAAGGTCATATAATTTGAAAAACTGAACAGAGTCAATATTTTATCACTACCATAGGTGCTCTTCTTGAGATAGAATGATCCAGGAAGTTAGCTAGGGGTAGGGAGAGTAAAAAGATCAAAGATTTTTGAGTGTCTAGATAGAGAAAGAAATTGAAAATGAAGCAACAGAGGGACATAAACAGAAAAAGTGATTAGGGAACAAGGGAAGTCAATTAGATCTCCCTTTCACAAACTTGAAGAATAACTGCTACATGTTCTTATTACCTCCAAAATGGAGGCATAAATAATGTTATGCAGGAAAGTAAAATATTGCCTAGAAACATTATGCTGGGTTTATTCTCCATCAACTTTGAAACTAACATATGTATTATTTTAATAAAGAATTGCTAAGGCCAGGTATAGCAGCACAAACCTGTAACTGTAGCATTTGGAAGGATGAGACACAATGACTTTGAGTCCAAGGTTAGCAGGGACTATATAATAAGACCCTGTTGTTTTAGACTTTGAAGATGGAAGGAAGTACCAAGAGTCAAGGAATAGAGGCAGCCACTAATATCTGGAGAAACTTGGAAAAGAATTGTTTCAAATGAAATACAGCCATGCCTATATCTAGTTTTTAGTTCAGTGAGACACATCATATTTCAGACCTATAGAGTTGTAAGAAAATAAATATGGAATGTAAACCAAATAAGTTTATGATAATTTGTTATAATACCATAGGACACTTACACAAATAAATACTTAAGTAGAAGAGCTCATTTTTAGAAATACTGAATTTTTAGTGCATTCAAGGTATCGCACATGTGTAAATAAGATATGTAAAATGCATATTTAAAACTGGGAGTTAATAGTGATAACAAAAATGGAGAATTGGTGCTGGAGAGATGGCACTTGTTAAGAGCAGGTTTTGCTGTTATGAAAGACAGGAATTCAGATCCCAACACTAGAGTCAGGTGTTTCAACGCTGCCTGTAATTCCAGTCCCATGGATAGCCAATGCTATGACCTCCTCAGACACCTGCATTCAGGTACACATACCTCCCAGCACACACCCACATAATTAAAAGTGACAAAAATAAACCTAAAGATGGAAACAAATGTGATCTCTAGGCAAACACAGAGACAGACTTCTGAGCTCAAAGGATGGGCTCACTAGTGGAGGTCTGTGAGTCACATTCTCATAGTTCCCATAAGAAAGGCCTTCTCATTTGACTTTTCTTAAAAGTTTAGTGTGTATTCTAACTTATGGGATAGCGTGAATAAATACAAGAGATTTAAAATACTGTAGAAAGAAGGATAATTTATGGGGCAAGATCAAGGCACATGTGCCGCAGAATTAAATGTACAAAAAGCACTGTACTTTTTGATAGGATGTGTGACACCTTGAAACAAGATAATGGACTGTTTTTAGATTTGTTAGTTTATTTTTGTAGGGTTCCACTTATTTAAATTACAAAGTAGGAAGTGGCCAAAACAAGTTGGTGATTTTCACTTCCTTTCCTCCATTAGTATTTATCTAGTCTCACCTCAGCCGAGTAGCCATCAGTTTGCAGGCATCTCTCCTCTCATACTTCATTCTCTTGGGACACCACAGAACCTAGACATGGACCAAGTTAGACTCCTTCCCATGGACCTTCTCAGCCATCCATTCTAGCCCATTCCCATTCCTTTGTGTCAGTTCATGAATACCCAGAAACCCTTTCAGGGGTATAGCTTAGCAGTAGAGCATTTGACTGCAGAAGCTCTTTCTACTTGGGACCTCCAGAGGTAAAACCAGGCCGGGACACAAATAGGCAATGCTCACTCTGCCTTATTTCCCCAATTAGGAGCTGTACAGACTCACCCTAGGCCAGTATCATTCTGCCTGCAGGTGCCCTTCCTATCTCAACTTCATTCACTGGAGATTCCAACTCTTGGTACAGGCCCAGGGTCAACTTAGTGCTTTCATATCCTTCTCTCTAAATTATTTGTCTTACTGCTACCCATTTTCAGCAGACACCTCCAACACACCTGTAACTTCTTAGAGGTCCTGCCTCTTGGTGTGGTCAGAATCACCTTAGGTCTTTCCAGCAGTTACTCACAGCCATTTTTCTGAGCCCATCTCTACTACTCTCTGCCACACACCAACCTACAGAAGCGTGCTCTGCCAGGCAAACCACAGATACTGCCACTTCACTTTGCTAAAATCTAGAGAGAGCAAAAGAAATAAAGGTATGGAACACCCATCCAACAAAGACAAGACCACATATCAACACACAGAAATACCTCAATCATCCTGATTTGAGATGCCTAGCCACCAACATAAAAACACAAATATTAACAGCCAAGACATTTTTTGCTGCATCCAAGAGACAAACATTACTATCAAAGTTAGACATGACCTTAGAATAAAAGAATGGAAAAAAGATATTCCAAGCAAATGGACACAAAAAGGCAATTTTAATTTCTGACTAAAATAGAATTCAAACAGAAATTCAAATAAAAATAAAAGAAAGGGGAAGGCACTACATACATAAAGGGAAAAATCTACCAAAAGGATGTTGCAATTTTAAGTATCTTTGTGGCAAACACAAGATCACCCAAGTATATAAAAGAAATACTAGTATAGCTTAATTCACAAAAACTATCCCATCACCAATAGGTAGGTCATTCAGATAAAAACTAAACAGAGAAAGGTTGGGATTAAATAATGTCATAAATCAAATAGACCTAGCAGATATTTATAGAACATTTTCCCCAAATACAAAAGGAACTTTCTCCAAAATTGGCCATGTACTTGGGGACAAAGCAAATCTTAACAGATAAAAGAAACTTTAAACAATACACCACATCCAATTGGACATCATGATTTAAAACTGTATATCACAAAAAGTAACAACAGAAAATATACAAATTGAAGGAAACTGAACAAGTCACTACTGAATGAAAAATGGGACATGAACGAAATTAAGAAGGAAATTTAAAAAATTAAAATTGAATGAAAATTAAAACACAATATACACAAAATGATGGGGAATAATGAAATTTGTTCAAGATGCAAACTTACAGCACTAAGTGTCTACATAAAAATACTGGAGAGATCTCATATTTGTAGCTTAATGAGACACCTGAAAGCTCTAGAACAAAAAGAAGAAATAACACTTAAAAAGAATAGGTGTGAAGATAAACTCAAGGCTGAATTCAATCAAATATGAACAACAAAGTAATACATATGATTAATGAAACAAAGAGTTGGTTCTTAGAGAAAAATCAATAATATTGACAAACCATTAGTCAAATTAACTAAAAGGCAGAGGGAGAAGATCCAAATTAACAAAATTAACAATGAAGAAGAGGACATAACAACAGATAACAAAGAAATAAGCACATATTTTAAACATCTGTACTCTACCAAACTGAAAAATCTTAAAGAAATGGATAGCTGTCTTGATATATACAATGTACCAATGTTAAATCAAGGTAATATAAGTAATTTAAAGAGACATAAAACCCCTGGTGAAAAAGAGGTAGTAATTAAAACTCTCTCAACTACAAAATGACCAGGACCAGAATGATTTAGGTTTATGAGACCTTCAGAGAAGAATTTATGCTAATACTCCTCAAATTATTCTGCAAAACAGAAACTGAAGGAACATTGCCTAATTCTTTTTATAAAGGCACAATTACCCTAATACCTTAACCATACAAAGACCAAACAGAGAAAAATTGCAGACCAATTTCCCTTATGATCATATATGCAAAAATTCTTAATATGGTACTTACAAACTTACAAGAACACATCAAAAAGATTATCCACCACAATTAAGTAGGCTTTGTCCCAGAGATGTAGGGATGGCTTAACATATATAAATCAACAAATGCAATGCACCAAACAAACAAACTGAAAAAATCCCTATGACCATCTCATTAGGTGTAGAAAATGCCTTAGACAAATCCAACATCCTTTCATTGATAAAAGTCCTAGAGAGACTAGGGATACAAGGGGCATACCTCAACATAATAAAGGCAATTTACAGTAACTCCACAGCCAACATCAACCTAAATGGAGAGAGAGACTCAAAGCATTTCCACTAAAATCAGGAACAAGACATCTGTGCAGTACAGCATATAAGTCAGTCATCAATCTCATTATCAGGGGAGGGCATTTAAGGTAGCCTCTCCTCTGTTGCTTACATTGTTAGTTGGTGTCATCTTTGTAGCTCTCTAGACATTTCCCTAGTGCCTGATTTCTCCCTCTATTATAGCTCTTGTCTTGCTCTCTTCTGTTCTTCCCCCAACTAAACCTCCCTGCCCCATCATGTCTTCCTCACCCCTCCTCTTCTCTCCTTCTCATTCTCCTAGTTCCCTCTCCACCCTCCGTGCTCCCAATTTGCTCAGGAGATATTGTCCCTTTCCCCTTATCCAGGTGACCATGTATGTCTCTCTGGGTCCTCCTTGTTTACTAGCTTCTCTGGCAGTGTGGATTGTAGGCTGGTAATCCTTTACTCTATGTCTAAGCAACAGAGGAGAGGCTACCTTAAATGCCCTGACTAATTCATATGCCATCGTATAGCCTTCATCCAGCAGTTGGTGGAAGTAGAAGCAGACACCCACAGCTAAACCTTTAATTGAACTGAAATCCTATTTCAGAGAAGGAGGACTGATGAGCATAGGGGTCCATACCAGGCTGGTGAAACCCACAGAAACAGCTAACCTGAACAAGGGAGAGCTCTTGGTCCCCAGGCTGATAGCTGGGAAACCAGCATGGGACTGATCCAGACCCCCTGAATGTGGGTGTCAGTGAGGAGACCTCAGAAATCTCTGGGGCCCTTTGTAGTGGATCAGTACTTATCCCTAGCATAGGAATGGACTTTGGGAGCCCATCCCACATGGTGGAATACTCCCTCAGCCTAGACACAAGGGGGCGGGCCTAGGCCCTATCCCAAAAGATATGACAGATTTTGACGACCCCCTATGGAAGACCTCACCCCCCCTGGTGAGCAAATAGTGTATGGGAAAGGTAGGGTATTAGTTGAGGGGGGGCAGGAGAGGAAACTGGGATTAACATGTAAAATAATCTTCTTTCTAATTAAAATAAAAAAAATCTTAGCTAAGATGTTGAATTAAGACAAACAAAGGAGATCAAGGGGATACAAATAGGAAAAGAAAAAGTCAAAGTGTCTTTGTTTGCATGGGGGTTTTATACATAGAAGATCCTAAAAATCCACCAGGATACTACTACAAATGATAAATACTTCAAGCCAACAGAATACAAAACTAATACATAAAAAATCAGAAGTCTGTCTATACACAAATGACAACAGGAGAATGAATTCAGGGAAACAATACCTTTCACAATAGCCTCAAAAATATTTTGAGGTATCTCCAATGAAGTAAATAAAAGATTTGTGTAATAAAACTTTAAGGCACTGGAGAAAGTAATTGAAGAAGACATCAAAACATAAGGTTACTTAAGTTGATTTTTCCAGAGTATTTATCCCAGCAAGATATAAATACTAACACAGAAAATTAGTACAAAGAGTAAAACCATTTCTGCTATAAACCTGGCAATGCGGTTCTTAGTGCTTTAGGACTTGAGGGAGAAATATAGATGAGTTTGGAATATTGGGCTACTAAAAGCCTTAAATGGCACAAGTAGTGCTTAATCTGCCATTCTAGTGAGAACTTGTAAAACAAGAATGCCAAGAGAAACTCAGACAATAGGTACCAGGTCATGAGGTTTCAGAAGAGAACAAGTATCCCCTATCAGTATCTGGGCTAGGGGCCACTTATGTAATAGTCTGCCAAATAATTCAGCTATGTTCTACCCATGTTCTAAGGTCTTGAGTGAGACTGAATTTAAAGGTAATGGACAAATGGGGTACTAACCATTTTAGTTAAGGAGAAAATCGTAAAAGAGAAAGTTGGTGTTTTGTAATAAGAGGAAAAGTGTCTTGAAGGTAAGGCACCACATATTAAAGGCAACATTCTGCATAAACACATGTTCACTTGAAAGGAAAGTGCTTAAGCCAAAATAGAAAATTCTTCTGTAGGCAAACCCTTCTGGAAAGAAGTTTCCTAACCAATCAAGTGTTTCCCCATGGTCGACTCACAAAAGTTGACACAACAGTGGACTAAAGAGCATGAAATCCATCATGAGATGGCAGTAGAATTTGGCAGCATCATCTATGTGCTACTGCAGGAATTAAAGAAGCAAAATTGATGGCATGACAAAGTCACAGAACAGTTCCAGAAAGACACTAACATCAGACAACATGTGGCAAGATTTGATTTTCTACAGGAGAAATCTTGAGAGGCTACTACATGAAGCTGTGAAGGTGATCTAAGTTGTAGTGGAGACCTCAGGATGTTGGAGATGCCACAAACATGGGAGGTCCACTGAGAAATGTTGATGACATAGAATAAAGGCAGTTCAAGAAAGAGTCTAAGCTGGGTGGTGGTGGTGCACACCTTTAATCCCAGCAATCGGGAGGTGGAGGCAGGCAGATCTCTGTGAGTTCGAGACCAGCCTGGTCTACAAGAGCTAGTTCCAGGACAGCCTCCAAAGCCACAGAGAAATTCTGTCTCAGAGAGAGAGAGAGACAGAGAGAGACACAGAGAGACAGAGAGAGACAGAGAGAGAGACAGAGACACAGAGACACAGAGACAGAGACACAGAGACACAGAGACAGAGACACAGAAACAGACACACAGAGACACAGAGACACAGAGACACAGAGACAGAGACAGAGACACACACAGAGACAGAGACACAGAGAGACAGAGAGACAGAGAGACAGAGAGAGTCTTTGTGTTTTGGAAAGCACAGCTGGAGGAACTGAGCTACCTAAGACCTTAGAAGCCCAGAAAATCCCATCACAAGCCTAAGGTGACATGGACATGGAGGTACAGGATTCAGCATTTGCCCTCAATGTTTTCACTCTGCCTTCATTCTTTTCATTTGGAATAGCAATGGTTAGTTTGTACAACTGTATGTTAGAACTATGTAACTTGCACTTTTTGGTGTTATAAGCTGACAGTTAATAAGTAATGTTGAGTGCCAGGTAAGACATGGATTTTTAAAACTATTTCTTTAATTATTTGAAATTATAAAATAATTACATCATTTTCCCCTTCCCTTACATCCATTCAAATGCTCCCATATATCCCTCTTTGTTCTCTTTCAAATTCATGGCCTCTTTTTCATTATTTGTTGTTACATAGGTATATTATATATGTGTGTGTGTATGTGAGATATATTTATATTTTAATCAATATATAAATATACTTAGAAATGTATATTATATGTATCATATGTAGTAAGTATAATATTAAGTATAATATATAATATATTTAATACATATAATTAATATAATATATTATGTAATATATAATAATAAAATGAAGTATTATGTGCAACATAATATATAGTATATGAAATACAATATACAATTATGTATAATATACTTATATGTTATATATCACATAATATCATTATATTATCAGTCAGTATAATGTTACTTATATGAATATTGGTTTTTTATTTTAAACAGAATTGTTTAAATGTTAAAGACTATGGGAACGAAGGGTGAAGAAGTATGATTTTTTTTAAAAAAGTGTTATGTTTAGTTGTCAAATTGACAAGAGGTGGAATTGTAACATTTGGTCTTCACTGTCAATGTGACTGGTTTTAAAATCACCTAGGTCTACTTGTCTATTTTTGTGACAATACCAAGCTCTTTCCAGGACTATATCTCTATAATAGAGCTTGAAGTCAGGGATGGTGATGCTTCCAGAAGTTCCTTTATTGTACAGGGTTGTTTTGGCTATCCTTGGTCTTTTGTTTTTCCATATATAGTTGAGAATTGTTCTTTCAAGGTCTGTGAAGAATTGCGCTGGAAGTTTGATGGGGATGGCATTGAATCTGTAGATTGCTTTTGGCAAGATTGCCATTTTTTACTATGTTGATCCTACCTATCTAAGAATATGGGAGATCCTTCCATTTTCTGGTATCTTCTTTAATTTCTTTCTTTAAAGACTCAAAATTCTTTATTTTTTGTTTTTTTTGTTTTGTTTTGTTTTTTGGTTTTGGTTTTTGGTTTTTCGAGACAGGGTTTCTCTGTGGCTTTGGAGGCTGTCCTGGAACTAGCTCTTGTAGACCAGGCTGGTCTCAAACTCACAGAGATCTGCCTGCCTCTGCCTCCCAAGTGCTGGGATTAAAGGCGTGCGCCACCACTGGCCAGCCAAGACCCAAAATTCTTATGGTACAGGTACTTCACTTTTTTGGTTAGTGATACCCCAAGGTATTTTATGTGGTTTGTGGCAATTGTAAAGGATGATGTTTCTCTGATTTCTTTCTCCGTGCATGTATCATCTGGATATAGTAGGACTACAGATTTTTTGAGTTAATCTTGTATCCTTCCACTTTGCTGAAGGTGTTTTATCAGCTGTAGGAGTTCCCTGGTAGAGTTTTTCAGGTCACTTACATAAACTACCATATCATCTGCAAATAGTGAAAGTTTGACTTCTTCCTTTCCAATTTGTATCCCCTTGATCTCCTTTTGTTGTCTTATTGCTCTAGCTAGAACTTCAAGGACAATATCGAAGAGATACAGAAAGAGTGGACAGCCTTGTCTTGTTCCTGATTTTAGGGGAATCATGTTGAGTTTCTCTCCTTTTATTTTGATGTTGGCTGTTGGCTTAATTTTATTATGTTTAGGTATGTTTCTGTTATCCCTGGTCTCTCCAAGAGACTCATCATGAAGTGGTGTTGGATTTTGTCAAAGGCTTTTTCAGCATCTTACAAGATGATCACGTGGTTTTTCTTTCTCAGTCTGTTTATGTGGTGGATTACATTGATGGATTTTCATATGTTAAACCATCCTTGCATTCCTGGGATGAAGCCTACTTGATCATGGCGGATGATTTCTCTGATGTGTTCTTGGATTCGATTTAGCAGTATTTTATTGATCATTTCTGCATCAAAGTTCATGAGGGATCTTGGTCTGTAGTTCTCTTTCTTAGTTGTGTCTTTGTGTGGCTTGGGTGCCAAGGTTATTGAAGCCTCATTAAAAGATTTTCACAATGACCCTTCTGCTTCTATTGTGTGGAATATTTTGAGGAGAAGTGGTATTAGCTGTTCCTTGAATTTCTGGTAGAATTCTGCACTGAATCCATCTGGCCCTGGGCTTTTTTTTGGTCGGGAGACTTTTGATGATTGCTTCTATTTCATTATGGGTTATATGTCTGTTTAAGTTGCTTATCTGTTCTTGATTTAATTTTGGTAAGTGAAATCTATAAAGAAAATTGTCCATTTCCTTTAGCTTTTTGAATTTTGAGGAATACAGGTTTTCAGTGTTTGACCTGATGATTCTCTGGATTTCCTCTGTGTCTGTTGTTATGTCCCCCTTTTCATTCCTGATTTTACATGGTCCCCGGAGAAGGGGAAAGGAACAAGATCTCCTGAGCAAATTGGGAGCTTGGAGGGGAGAGGGAGCTAGGATAATGAGTAGGGGAGATGAGGAGGTATGAGGAGGACATGAGGGAGCAGGAAGGTTGAGTCAAGGGAAGAATAGAGGAGAGCAAGATAAGAGATACCATAATAGAGGGAGAAATTATAGGTTTAAAGAGAAATCAGGCACTAGGGAAATGTTTGGAGATCTACGAAGATGACACCAACTAACAATCTAAGCAACAGAGGAGAGGCTACCTTAAATGCTCTCCCCGGATAATGAGATTGATGACTGACTTATATACCATCCTATAGCCTTCATCCAGCAGCTGGTCGAAGCAGAAGCAGACACCAGCAACTAAACACTGAACTGAAGTGGAATCCAAGTGCAGAGAAGGAGGCCGGATGAGCAAAGAGTTCCAGACCAGGCTGATAAAACCCACAGAAACAGCTGACCAGAACAAGGGGGAGTTCTTGATCCCCAGACTGATAGCTGGGAAATCAGCATGGGACTGATCCAGAACCCCTGAACGTGGGTGTCAGTGAGGAGACCTCGGAAATGCATCGGGCCTCCTGTAGTCGATCTATTCTTATCCCTAGCATAGGTATGGACTTTGGGATCCCATTCCACATAGAAGGATACTCCTTGAGCCAAGACACACGGGGGTGGCCTAGGCGCTATCCCAAAGGACATGACAGACTCTTAAGACCCCCTATGGCAGTCCTCATCCTCCAAGGGGAGAAGAAAGGATATGTGATAGGTAGAGTTTTAGTTGGGGGTGGCAAGGAAGGAGGGGAGGGAGAGGGAACTGGGATTGACATGTAAAACAATCTTGTTTCTAATTCAAATAAAAAATGGAAAAAATCAAACAAACAACAGGAAATAAAGTTTCAACATGGAAGCTTAAAAAAAATCACCTAGGTGACACACCTGTGGTTGTTCTTGGGAGGGTATTTCCAAAAGAGTTAGCTGGGCAGGGGTTTAGGAAGTACAGGAAAGAGGAGCCCAGATTTTTGGATTCTTCTTACTATTCATTTTGCAGAAACCATATGGCAATTATATGCTTATTTTCAGAAATTAATTTATGCTAAAATTTTATACTTCAAATAGTTATCTAATTTAATATAATATTTCACTGCAATGTTGTATTATATAAATTACTCATTTTTAAAATTTTGAGTAGCTTTTATTAAAATTGTTCTGTGACAAATATATATATAGTATTCTTATTACTGTGCTGCACCCAATCCTCTCTAAACTTTTCAACTATATTTGCCATACACCACTTCCTGCTGGTCCTTTTACCCCATTCATATCTTTTGTTACAATTATTTTCATTTATTGATCATGAGGGTGGTGTCTTATACATGCCACTACATGCATGTGGAAACCAGAGAACAATTTTACAGGATTTAATTCTCTTCTTCCATCATGTTGGTCTTTGAAATTGAACTCCGGTCATCAATTATTGGTAGCAAGCACCTTATTAAGTCATCTTAGTGGCTCCTCGTGTATTTGTTTTGTTATGATTTGCTGAGCTTAAGTGGGATAATCTTTGTGACTATGAGTTAGAAGCTAGCCATTTGAGCCTGGTGAGCTCATCAGTAGTTATGTAACTGAAGACATTGTGCCCTCCCCCCCCCACACCTGCAAACCGTTCAGTAGCCAATAATTGAGCAGGTAGAGGTAGGACCACATGAGTCTGTCCCTAACCCATAATTTCTTGTTGACAGGCCTGGTCTTGTTCAAGACCATTGCAGCTGGCCATATCATGATCACATTGACTATATATCCTGCCCACAAGACAGTATTTTAGTTTCTGTTTCTGTCATCCCATTCTTACATTTTTTTCTGCCCCCTCTTCCACAATGGTCCCTAAGCCTTAGAAGAGATTATATAAATGCCTGTTTATGGCTGAAATTCAACCATCACTTATTCTCTCTCCTTGAGTACCCTAGGAACTCTGTATTCACCCCCTTTTATCTCAAGGAGAAGCTTTTCTGGTTAAGGCTAAGAGTAGTATTTGTCTAAGATTATAAGCATAGATAGCTTTAAGCCTCGACAATTTAACTAAATGATAATAGTAAGCTCAACCTTGGAACTTGATCCATGGGAATTTTACTGGGTTTAAAGTACCAAGGAGGGATTATTTCTTGTGGATCAAGCCTCATATAAAACCAGAGATTTGTTGGTTAGTCCTCAAACAATTGTGCCACTAGTGTATCAGTTGATACTCCTTACCTGGTAGGTTGGTTTTGTAGCTTGTAATGTTCATAGATGAGTGAGATCATTGATGTCTTCACTACCCCAGTGGCCAACATAACACTTTTCAGGCCTATGACAACTCGCAGCAGGAAAGAAACCGGTAGCTCATTTCCAGCTTGATTTCTCTGTATCATGAAATCAGGGTGTGTGGGGACTTCAGCAATGGGTTCTTATCAAACTAGCTTCTGGTGGCAACCAAGAGGAATGCCAAGAGACCGTATTATGCTTATGGGGGCCTCTGACGTCTCCCTGACAAACATCTCATAAAGTGGTATTTTACAACTAACATTGGAGTTTTTGCTTAAAAACCATCACTTTTAGGAGCAGTATTATCCAGCCCTGCAGGATTCCCTTTCTCTCACTCTCTTAGCAAGGTGGTACTTTTCATGTGACATTTTCATACACCTTTTGTTTAGGGTAACTCTTCCTCCCTCCCCACTTCATCTGTACTTTCTTCTTTACTCCATGAATCTTGGGTGTTTGAAATCAGTTCTGGCAGCAGGTGCCTTTAAACATCACTATTGTTTATAAACAGTTTGCAACTGATCTTCTATGCATTTTTACTGCACATACTAAACAAATCATAAATCAACACCCAAACATTGTAGCAAATATTGGAGACAATGAATGTCTGTAAACTGCTGAATTAATGAAATTGGATATAAGAAATAAGTTTTTCCTTATGGTCATCAGGAAGGGGCATCAAAGAAAAAATGCAATGCATAAGGAGAATTACCAGAATTATAGGGGAAAGTATTTAGAGAATATAAATCATATTTGTAGTGTTTTCTTATAATATAATAACAATGCTATCAAAATGATACATAGATTTACACAAACATTTATTTTTTATGTGGGAAAATCAATAGTCAGATTTCATGTGTGCCCGGCCTATTTTAAAAGGGTTTTCTAGTTCTTCATAAGCTGAGTATTTCTTTTCTTTTGGAGTATAGGTTGCTCTCAGGGGCCCAGATGTGGAAACATCCTGCAAAGAAGTTAAAAATATCAAAGTAATTGCATGACATTTAATGAAATACCTAAGTTTGTTTACATATGCCAATGTATTAGAAAATTAGGCATGTATTATGTGTCATTTTAGAAAATTGTTTAGTTCCTATTATAAGTTCACAATTATTTAAAATAATAAACTATTTCTTTTAGTAGATTAATGTAAGCACCTTTTAAATAGATAATAAATACATGTACTATAATTCTCCTAAACTACCTCAGATACTGTGCAACCCAGAATCTCTTCACTACAGTAATAAACAACAATACATATGTAAGAAAAACACATAGTTTTGTGATATTATAGTCCCAACATTCATTTTGTTACAAGATGAATTTTAGTACATCCCTGAATTAGTCTCCTAGCATTTAATCAGTTCTCATTGGTTTCAAATCTGCTTTCTAATAATTGCAAATGTAAATATTTTATATATAAATTACAGTGTACACATTAATAAAACATGCTACATTTATTTATATATACATTAATGTGTATTATATATTATGTATTCTATATCTGTGACTCCCATTTACCCATCGCATTTACTGAAATAGTAGGTATAGTGATTCATTTAAAGTCAACTTTCTAGACCTATATCTGAATTGATTTTGTTATATCATTTAAGCATAATGAACGCCAATGTTCACTATGTCATCTTTACTAGAATTGTGATGATGATGACCATAAATAGAAATTGAAACATTTTTACATACAAAGGTTGGCTTCATGTGTGTGGTTGACAAATAATTGCTCCCATAGTTTACAGCAGGCTTAGTTGGTCCCAGAGAGACATCCCAGTTATGAGCTGGATAGTTGTAAAGAGTGCCTTCTTTGACTTCTTGAGCAATATAGCTGTTTTAAAAATAAAAATAGAATATTTTAAAATATGAAATATATATGTTGCTGAAGTATTATAATGTAAAAGGCTATTGTGACTATATTCTATATGAAATGAAGTTATGTAGAATTCATTAGATTGAAACAAGAGGCATAATGAAGTAATGGTGTATTCATAAGCTAGAATGCACTAAACCATTTTTTCTTTTAATTATATTACAAAACCTAGAGGCTTGATAGGGAATAGTTTCTATGTTCTTTCTCATAATGCCTACAAAATTGTGATGCCTAAATGAGAAGCACGGCATTAAAAGCTCTACAGTTTAATTTTGATCACTTCTGAGTTTTTCCTCAGGAAATATGCTAATGAGCTATTTTTTTGCTGACAAAAATACCATTATATAGATATGCACAGTTGGAAACAGTGTTATCTCTATGTCTTCTTGTCTCTGCAACTTTGCCTCCTACCAAAAGAGAAAAGGAATATACAAGTTTAAACTGTCCAAATCAATTATTTCCAAATGAAATACTCTTGACTTTCTTTTTCAGTATTTGTATTTTTTTACTTTTCAATTCCCATTTATAGGATAGACAACTTACTTGGAATTCGTTCTGGATAATTGTGATGATGGAGAAAAGGAACTTCTGGAGAAAGCTTCCTGGTGGGATAGATTCCAAGGATTCTTTTGTAAGACAGAAAAATGGTTAGTCATGATTTTAAGGAAATGTAAACTACAGTGTATAGTTGCTCACATTGCATCTCCATGCTAACATGTAAGTAACATGATAGTTCTAAGCCACTTTCTACTATATAACAAGTGAATAAAAGTAAGTAAAGATATTAGGAATTTGGCAAGCATCTATTAATGTAGCTATCTGCTAACTATCATCTGTCTGTCACCCATCTAGTGATAGAGAATAGTATTCTGAAGATGTGTAAATGGGAGTTACACTTCAGGCACAATCTAAGCATTAAGCAATGCTTTTAATCAAAGATTGAATTTAAGCCCATCTTTCAACTGTCATAATGTGAAAAACTTCATAGATAAAACACAGATGACAATACCTTGAGGAGAGAAAATTTTGGTTGAATACAGAACTATAGCATCAGACAGCTACAGAATACTGTAACGAATTTTTAAGAAAAAGACAATCCTTGCAAATCAATTGATAAAAACCAAAATACTCCAAATGCATGCACAAGGACTGAATTGTAACAGTATGGTTTTTGAAGCAAGATATTCACATTTTAGTAAAGACATAAGGCATAAAAGTGGATGCAAGTCTACACAGAAACTACTCTTTTAAGCACATATGCTATGCATACAGGTATAACATTGTGTTGTGGCTATTAGACAGCCATTTCAAAATCAAGAATAATTTTACATAGCCATTTTGATACAATTAATTTGACAATGGGAAGATTCAGATAGTAT
Source organism: Cricetulus griseus (assembly GCF_003668045.3). Taxonomy (NCBI): domain Eukaryota; kingdom Metazoa; phylum Chordata; class Mammalia; order Rodentia; family Cricetidae; genus Cricetulus; species Cricetulus griseus. Next base: position 59,496,180 of record NC_048604.1, read on the forward strand.
ATAAAGCTACACATGTACTTTGACATTGAAATGTTTAAATGATGTGAAATATACATGATGATCCATCACTGGGTTTTAGGTCTTGTGCACAACCATCCTAGAGGGGTAAAGAATCTTAGATGAATAATATTAGAGATAAGAAAGAGGTGAAATTTCATTTGAAAAATCCTATAGACAAAGAAGACTGAGACTGACCCTGTATTTTTCCTTCATTGTTTAAAAATTTCTTTTCTGTCTCTGGGCCTTTTTTCTGCTTTGACTTCAAAAACATCCTCAGGAAGAAATAAAATGCAATGATGAAACACAAAAGGAAGGCCATAACTCCTGAAAGTACTCTGATGAACCTTGGTCAGAAAGAAGAGCATATATCCATAACCTTTCTTGGCTACTCTTTGATTTCACCAAGGGCAGAATCATGCATGTCAGGGTATTCCATGTCTCATGTCTTAAAGAAGGAACCTTTCTTCTTATGGTGGGCTTAAATCCTTTGGTTCATGACTTTTCCTCTATCAGGCCAGAGGGCACAGTGAATTTCTTGTGGTAAAAGTTTAGACTCGAGGTCATAAATGAAGATTCTTTAGATTTAGTAATGTGGATGCTTTGGGGGGAAGGATCCCATAACAAACTTCTGATGCCTAAAGATGTAGGATTATTGTACTCTTACACACTTCTAACTTGTCCATTTTTGGCCTATTTTTAAATTTTTAAAATATTTATGTGTATTAGTGATTTTTGCCTGTATGTATGTCTGTGCACCACATGTGTGTAGAGTTCACGCAGGTCAGAAAGGGTGTCAGATGCCCTAGAACTGGAGGTACAAATGGTTCTGAGCTCTCACATGGGTCAAACTCAGATCCTCTGGAAAAGCAGCCAGTGCTCTTAACCACTGAGTCATCACACCAGTCATTGGCTTAATTTAAACTCATTAATCCACACTTAGACTTATTGCTAGTAAGTAGATACAGCAAACACTTTAGAGAAGACTTGAAAGTAAAGATACATAGAATAATTTTAAAAGACAAGAGAGAAACTGAGATAGCAAGATTACATTTTTAAACTCAGGCCTTTGGGATGGTAGTAATGGTATCACTGATAAGATTATAGCACTCCACTATTATATGTATTTGGACATCAAGAAATATCACCAGCTAGTAAGTAAAGATATTTTTCCAGGATTAATAACTATCAGTCAGTACCATCTATTTCTAACCAGAAAACTTATGGTCATGATAAAGCTATTAATGATTCCAAGAAAATTAACAAGCAGATATAAGCAATGTAGTCACTCTGTTTTGAAGTCTAACAGTAGTTGAAACAAAGCCGAATCTCTTCACATACTCCAGAAGCATGAAAATTGTGGGTTAACTTTCTCCATGAAAGGCATTTCTCTTATATCATATTTCAGAAAAAGTTGAAACACCAAATTCAGCATTATAGATTGATTGTTTTGCACACATGTTGATGCAGAGAGAGTAGGGAATGGATTTCACCAATATATCATAAAACAACCCATGGCCCACCTCATCAATTTTAAATAACAAAGAGAAAGCCATGTGGGGGAACCCATCAGGTTACAAGAGTGAAAAGCCACCAGCTTAAACATTTAAATAAATAATCCGAGTATAAACACTATCTGAAAAAAATTAAGAAAAAAGTGAAACTCATGATAGCATTATGAAAAAGCAAATATTCATGTGCTTGGAGATATGGAGGTGCCTCTAATCTAACAAGAACAGTCTGACTAGGAGTCCATCTATTGAACGTCACAAAGAAGCTCTTCTGGTTTTTTTTTTTTTTATTTTTCTCTTCGCAAATGTCAATGATGTTTTCCCAATTTTTACATAATACAGGACATCTCTATGATAGTAATATCTGGAACCAGGAGAACAAGATCTGAGTTTCTAAAAGGAAGCTAATCTTTTAAAATTCATAATTTCATTTTTGTTTCTAGCTTATAAAATCCCATTGTGTGTAGGTATCACATTTCCATAAAAAGAATATTGATTAAAAAACAAAATTTTTATTCAAATGACTCTGTATGTATTAGTAATTTTAGTAAAAAAGGAAATAAGTAAAAAGAAAGCATTCTGAATGAAATTTGATTAGTTTTTGTTTAAAGATTTAGCATATCCACATTTCTTTTATTTCTACTTCTTCAGCACTGAATGCTCAAATCTAGTGAACAGTGTTCAGCTACCCAGAGAATATGTGAGTTAAGGAAATAGAAGAAAAAGGGATGGTAGTTTTAAAGCAAGGGATCTGGGATTGACATGTAAAGTAATTTTCTTTCTAATAAAAAGGGAAAAATAAATAAATAAAAGCCAGAAAGGAATTGTTTCTTGCTTTTACTTTTACTCCATAGAATTAGCCACCAAAATTAATAACCCTAAGTCTACTTTGATTTGTTTTGGACCAATTGTGAAATCAATTTTAACCTTTCCAATATTTTTAAGTATACGCCAATTGGATTGTGAAATTTAGAGAAAATTTTCACATTCATGACTGAAAAATATCCATAAACTACATATAAATGTGGCTAAAATAAATCTGTAGGAGAAAAAACCTAAAATATATAATGTATGCATTGTCATGCAATAAAATATTAGAGAGGGGTCTTGTAGAACCAACAAAACAGTGGCCGAATCTTTTAACAATATTCTCACTAATTTACACTCTCCTTTGCTATGTTGTGATTCTCTCTAACCACTAGTCTGTAAATATAATAGAATTAAGTATTTTAGGCATTGGCCAAAACTTTTTCCTATCCCTATGATCTAAGTTACATTCACACGCATGCATTCATGCATGTACTTGCCCAGCCAGATAAATACATACTATGTGAATGTATTGTAAGGTCCATTAAAATGTAGTCATGTGTTTGCTTTCTGTGCTGCCATTAACAACATCCTAAGGGTATTGTAGAGAAGAAAGAGTGAATGAATGTGCCAAAGGTGCACACTTTATAACTGTTCCATTAATTAAATCTCTCATGTTACTCATGCTACAATTTCCTCCACTGGCCTAACACCTAATAAAAAGACTGTGCATCTTGGGTTTTTAAAAGAGAGCAATAATTTCATGTAAATGTGTCCAATAATGGAAATTTGTTAAATATATTAAAATCCAGGATAACTAAAACAATCCTGTACAATACAGGAACTTCTAGAGGTATCACCATCCAGCTATAGTTGTAAAACCAGTTTGTTTTTTGACATAAAAACAGACATGTGGATCAATGGAATCAAACTGAGGACCCTGACATAAATCCACACACCTATGAACCCCTGATTTTTGACAAAGAAGCAAAAAATACAATGGAAAAAAGTACCTTCAACAAATGGTTCTGGCATAGCTGAATGGTAGCATGTAGAAGATTGCATATATATATATATATATATATATATATATATATATATATATATCTTAAGTCCAAATGGATTAAAGACATCAACAAAAATGCAGTCACACTGGAAAGTGGGAGGGACCCTTGAACAAATTGGCACAGGAGACCACTTCCTGAACATAACACCAGTAGCACAGACACTGAGATCAACAATTAATAAATGGGAACTCCTGAAACTGAAAAGCTACTGTAAGGCAAAGGACACTGTCAATAAAACAAAACAGCTCCCTTTGGAAAGAGAAAAGATATTTACCTAAAGTAATTTCATTCTCATGCAAATATTTTAATGTAAACATAAAGTTTAAAACAATTTTAAAATAATATACATTTTTCTAACATAAGATACAATTCCTTTAAAATATCATCTATTATTTTAAAGTAATTGTCTCATGGATCCGTGATGAAGAAAAGAACACAAAATTTGCTAGAATAAGTCTATTTATCATCACATTAATTTTTTAATCTTTGGGTAATCTCATGTGTTCCCAAGATTGGAGTGCAAATGATATATTATTTTATCTTTTGAGTCTCGTGTATTTTGTTCAAAATACTAATAGTAGTATCAGCTACTAAAGTTTATGGTGTGAGAATTAAATGAGATAATATGTGAAATCCTGAGCCCAATGTCTGGAGAGTTATACCTTTTCTTTGAAATTGTCTCAAAGAATGTTTTTAATGTAGGGTTATAACTTCCACAATTATTCATTCTATACTTTTCTCTAAATACATTCTATATGTTAATGATATGAACACAGAGATAGGCAAGACACAGAAATGTAGTCTAGACAGAAAGGATTTCAGGTAAAAAAAAATAGTCTAGTCTCTGTTTCCAATGGACAGTGAGCAGATAAATTGAAAGAATGTGATGAAGCACTTTAAACATCACAGAGAAGGCTGAAAAGATGGCTCAGCAGTTAAGAGCATTGGCTACTATTTCAGAGGATCTGCGTTCAGATCCCAGCACCCACATGGATGCTCATAACAAACTGTTACTCCAATTCCAGGAGTCCCACACCCTCTTCTGGTCTCTGTAGACACTGTGTGCACGTGTTTCACAGACATGCATACAGCGAAACACTAATAAATAAATATTTAAATAAAGATGGGACATGCATTATAAAAGTAAAATTTACAATTACTTTTCTAAAAATAGTTTTATTAAGATATTATTCATATAGTACAACGTACATCATTTAAGCAATTCATTGTTTTCAGTATAGTCATAGAATTGTCTACTCGTCAGTATAATTTTGATCATCTCCAAAACAAAACAAAACTCTGTACTCATAAGCCATCATCCATCATTTCTTATCAAATACTACTTCATTCTCCTGCCCTAGAAAACTAGCAATCTGCTTTCTGACTGTGCAGAACTTCTTCCGGAAATTTTATATAAATGGAATTATGAAATATGTAATCCTTTAAGTCTTAGTGGCATTTTCACATAGGGAGATGATTTCTAGGGCCATCCATGTTGCAATACATATCAGGATTTCTATTTTTTATTACCAAATGAAATTTCATTACACAAATGTGCTGCATTTTGTGTATCTATTGATTGATAAATGTTTTTGTTCCTTATTTTGTCTGTCTTGAGTTTGCAATAAACAATCTTAAATAACATATTATTTGGTTATTGCCTATTCTCCTGTTTATATACTTAGAAATAGAATTGCAAGTCCTATGGTAATACTGTGATTAACTGTTTAAGCAAGTGCCAAATGCCTTTTCTAAAGTAGTTGGGCTAGTGTATATTCCCAATAGCAGTGGAAGAAAAATGCAATTTAAGAATGTCCCCACTGGACTTTTTCTTTTCTCTTTCATTTTATCTATCTTAGAGTGTGTGATATAGTTTCTTATTCTGGTTCCAGGCCTCATTCCTCTGATAACTATGGATAATGAGCACCTTTTCTTGCATATATTGCTTAGTGAAAATTTTATTCAGAGACTGTCAATTTTAATTTTTTATATTTTTTTCAGTTTGAGTTGTAATTCCATGTACAAGTTCATCATCAAACAAATGGTGTTCCTAAGCTTTCTGTGATTGTCTTGGCTACTTTCTTCCTATATCCTCTCAAGCACAATGATATACATTTTATTTCTAGTTTGTTCATTTTTTGACAGTTTCACATTTTATTTCACATCTAAGAAACCATCATTTAAACACAAGCAATGAAAATGTATAACTGCAATCTACTAAAAATTGTGTTTAACTCTTATATTTAGATCATTTAGCAATTCTAAGTTAATTTGTATATTGTATGATATGATATGAAATCATATAGGTGTCTAGTTTACTTTTGCATATTCATACTTGCTGCTCTTCCTGAGGACCTAAGTTTGAATCCCATCATCCACATCAAGTGGCTAACTGCCTGCAAGTTCAGACCTAGAATATCCATCACCCACTTCTAGCCTATGTGGGCATCCACACATATGTGGCATACATTCATAGACACAAATACATAGACACATAAGTAAAACTAAATCTCTAATTTTTGTATAGGCACACCTAACATTTCATCAGGATCTTCTTAATGAGTTTCATTGGCACCTTTGTAAAAATGAATTGATTGTAAATGTGAAAGTTTACTTTAGAACAACCAATTTTATTGCATTGATCTCTATGCATATCATTATGCCAGTTCTTCATCATCCAAATCACAGTATCTATGTTCAGAATTATTAATCCTCTAACTTTTAAAATTGTCATTGCATGCAATTATGAGATACAGTGTGCAACAGACAAAGCCAATATGTAAGATACACTATTCAAAGCATTATCATTATTAATTTTTGTCTGGAATCTATGAGCTCTTCTTTTCCTGGATGCTCAAAAGGCATGCAATAGGTTATGAAGTATATTTATCATACTGTGCTTAATCTACAACTTAATTATTTCATCTAACTATGTTTTGATACATGTTATCCAACTTTCTTCTATAAAGCCAATAATTCCAACTTTCCAATCTGTCATAATTCACTATTCTACTTGAGGTTGACTTTTCAGATCATCCACATATAAGACATGGTATTTCAATTTTCTACAACATATATATATATATATATATGTATATGTATATGTATATGTATATGTATATATATACATATATATGTATTTATCCAGTGATGAACATCTATATCAATTATGTATCTTAGCTATTGTAGATAGGACACAATAACTGATTTCACAGCTATCTCCTAAATTCACTGATATTATTTTCTTAAGGTAAATGATATATATATATATATATATATATATATATATATATATAGAGAGAGAGAGAGAGAGAGAGAGAGAGAGGCAGACAGACAGACAGACAGAGACAGAGAGAAAGAAAGAGAGAGATACATAGATACATATATAGATAGGTAAGGATATAGATATATGCTCAAATAATTGCATCATGCAGTAGATCTAATTTTTAGATTTTTCTTAAGAAGCTGCCAGAGAGCACTCCATAGAGGATTCATGAATGTATAAAATTGGAGAGTTCAAAAGCATTCTCATACATCAGTTACATTTGTTGGGACCAAATTGTGAAATTAATCCTAGTCATAGAAGGTACAGAAAAATTACCTTGAAAGAAATTTAACTAAAAAAATGTATAATACCTTTACAGTGGATAATAAAAAACACAGCAATGAAAGAACTCAATGAGGACACAGAAAAGAAAGGCCCTCCATGTTCAACCCACAGATTCAATGTGCTTTTCAAAAAAGAGACCATTAATATTCCTCATGTTTTTAAGAAATCCTGCGATTGTGTACTTCCTACAGGCACACACACACACACACTCATCCCACACGAACCCCTCACATGGCTTAAGCAAGAAGAATAATACTGGAAGCACAACACTACCTGATTTTTAAATATGTGACAAAGTAGCTGGCAAGATGATGGGACAGGTAAGAGATCTTGCTGCCAAATCTGATGATCAGAGTTTGGTCCCCAGAACACACATTGTGGAAGGAGAGAACTTACTCTCAGGTTGCCCTCTGACTACTGCATATTGCTGTGGAAGGTGTGCACTCAAGAATACACATGCACATACACAACAAATAAAGTTTAAACATTGAAAATATACAATAAAGCTATAGAAATACCATTGACACTTGTACAAAAGCAGCCACACTGAAGCATGAATCAGAACTGAGTGCCAAGTAAGATCTCTGAGCGTTTATAACCAACTGATTTTTCAAGCTGTACTAATGTGCATTTTTGTATAAAGCAATAGGCTTCATAATGACATTTTTGATGAAGTATATGATGTAACATGAACATATTCACTCCCAGTCACCATCTTAAATACCCCATCCCCACTTTGCTCATTCCCTCTCTTCACAAATACACCTCTTTCTATTTTTATGCTGTATGCATAACTATGTATATATGTTTTTGATGTACCTATATCATATAGGTTCTACTTATGATAAAAATTTGTACAACATTTATCTTCCTGGGAGTGACTTATTCAGCTTAGTATGGTGATTTCCACTTCCTCCCATTCCTATGCAAATGACATAACTTTTTCCTTTATGGCTAAATAAATACCACCATGATACATATATGATATTTTCTTTATCCATTCACTTATCCTTATGCCTACAGTTAAGTGTAGTCTTTACCCTTAACAAAGAAAACTTCTCTTTGCAATAGAGAGAGACCACTACAGAAAACTGCACCAATCAGAATACAGAGTTGTGGATCCTGGTCCCAACTGATACATTTACAAGACCATTCCTGCACCTAAGGTTTAAGGAATATTGTGAAAGAGGGGGTGGAAAGATTTTAAGAGCCAGAGGATGAGGGTTTACTACAAGATTGTGTCTACTAGAAATGTCAGAAATTAGACCCATAAAGTCACACCAAATGTGACTATCTAAACATGAGCTGAACGAGGACAACAACAACAGACATGCCTAAGTGAACAGGGGAAAGCCCTGAAGCCTCAAGCCTACACAAAGAACTCTTTGAAGTTCATAACCTCTTTTGCACTAATTGTTGTTACATGCATACATACATACATATCTAAATCTATATGTATGGATAGATATATACTTTCCTAGAATAAATGATGTTTGTATAATATTATTTGTATATATGGTTTAAGGACTGACCATTTGATATTGTGCTGGTTTAACTGGATGTCAGCATGTAGAAGAATGCAAACAGATCCATATCTATCATCTTGCACAAAATTCAAGCCCAGCTGAATCAAAGATCTCGACATAAATCCAGATACACTGAACCTGATATAAGAGAAATTAGGAAATAGCCCTGAACTCATTGGCAAAGGAGACAACTTCCTGAATAGAACATCAATAGCACAGATACTAAGATCAACAAGTAATAAATAGGACCTCATGAAACTGAAAAAGTTCTGTAAGGCAAAAGATGCTGTCAAAAGGACAAAATAGCAGCCTGCACAATGGGAAAGATCTTCACCAACCCCACATCTGACAGAGGGATGGTTTCTAAATATATAAAGAAATCTAGAATATAGACATCAAACTACCAAGTAATCCAACCAAAAATGGGATACATATCTAAACAGAGAATTCTTAACAGAGGAATCTTCAACTGCTGAGAAGCACTTAAAATATTGTTCAACATCCTTGGCCATTAGGGTAATGCAAAAACAACTCTGAGATTCCATCTTATGCCACTCAGAATAGCTTAAATAAACAACACAAGTAACAATTTATGCAGGAGAGGATGTAGAGCAAGGGGAATACTCATCCATTGCTGGGGGAGTGCAAACTGGGACAGCCACTTTAGAAATCAATATGGTGTTTTTTCAGAAAATTGGAATCAATCTACCTCAAGACCCAGTGATACCACATATACACAAACAATGCTCAATCATACCACAAGGACACTTGCTCAACTATGTTCATAGCAACATTATTTGTAATAGCCAGAAACTGAAAACAACCTAGATCACCCTCAACTAAAAGAATGAATAAAGAAACTGTGGTACATTTACACAATGGAGTATTAATCAGCTGTTAAAAACAATTACATCATGAAATTAGATGGAAAATGGATAAAACTAGAAAAATTATCCATCCTGAGTGCGGTAACCCAGACACAGACAAACATGGTATGTGCTCACTTATAAGTGAATTTTAGCTGTAAAGTATTACCATGCTACAATCCACAGACCCAAAGAAGCTAAGTAACAAGGAGGGCTCAAGGGGGGTTGCATGAATCTCACGGTAAAGGGGAAGTAGAATAGATATCACAGGTGGATGGAGGAGGGGTCTGGATGAGGATGGGCCTGGAAACAGGAGTGACCAGGTGGGGGAGGGAGTACTGTCAAAGTCAAGTGGAATCAGGGGCATCTCTGAGATGCACTAGAAACCTAGTACAATGGAAACTCCCAGGAATCTATGATGTGGCTGTAGATAAGACTCCTAGCAGTGAGAGATATTGAGCCTGAACTGGTCGTTTCCTGTAATTAGGAAAGACTTCCAGTAGAGGGATTGGTTCCTCAACCTAGCCACAAAACCTTTGACCTACAATTTGCCCTGCCTACAAGATATGCTGGGGTAAGGGTAGCACAGAAATTATGGGAGTGGCCAATCAATGACTGGTGCAACCTGAGAGCCATACCTCTAGAAGGAGTCCACCCTTGACACTGCTTTGGGGGCCAAGACTCAGAGGCTGGACAGCCCAGAGACCTAGGATACAACCAAACACAACTGGGAAAAAAGATTGTCTATGTAATTATGCCAAATGATATTCTGCTATACTCATATATTAATGACTGCCCCAATTGTCATCAGAGAGCCTTCATCCAGTAACTGATAGAAAGTGATGCAGAGACCCACAGCCAAACATTAGGTGAACCTCCTGGAATCCTGTGAAAGAGGGGGAGGAAGGATTATAGGAGGCAGAGGGGCCAAGGTCATCACAAGAAAACCCACAGAACCCACTAACCTGAGCTCATAGTGGTTCACAGAGTTTGATCTAACAATCAGAGAGCCTGCATGGGTTTAACCTAGGCTCTCTGCACATGTGTTACCATTGTGTAGGTTGGTATTCTTGTGGGACTCCTAACAGTAGGAGCAAGGACTGTCTCTGACTCTGTTACCTACTTTTGGGACCCTTTCTTCCTAGTGGATTGCCTTGTCCAACCTTAATAGGAGTGGAAGTGCCTAGTCTTAATGCAACTTGATATGCTATGATTGGTTGATAAGCATGGGAGGCCTGCCCTTTTATGAAGAGAAAGGGGGAGTGGATTGGGGGATGAAAAAGAGAAGTTGGAGGGATGGATTTGGAGAAGAGGAGGAAGGAAAGGGAAACTGTAAATGGGCTGGAGAAAATTAATTAATTAATTAATAATTGAAATGTGCAATTCTAATAGAAAAATAATGAAAGTATAATTATCCAAATATTTTGCAATGACACTTGAAGTTTTTCATATACAAACAGGTTTGAGAATTCTTTCTCTACATAGGTCAGAGTTAATATAAAAATAGTAACTTTCATCTAGGTATTTCCTTTCATATTTTACCATAACACCATAAAATACAGTTATACACACTTCTTCCTAATGGCTTTAGGTCATTACATTTCCTCACACTGCACTTCATATTTATAAAGATTATTAAGCCTACAGTAGTTAGAAAATATATCAGTTAATTATTTTAATGGAAAATACAAAAAGCAAGAAAGCTGTTTAACTATATCTTTGACACTTTTTGTTTGTACACTGTGGCTCAATATTCTATTATGTTTGATATATTTTACATGCAAGGAAGGTAAAATTTTACTTCCAATGAAATTATGAGAATAATAGAGTATGGTAAAAATGTTCCAGTGAACTTTCACTGGATCATGTTATTATTTTATAAAATAAGCAATTACTGGAATTTGGGGCTAAATTGTTACATGTTACAAAGAAAGAGTTGACAGATCAGTGGCTTCCAAAAATATTTTTTAAGACTTATATTTTTTAAATGATGCCTTGTTTTAAGACATAATGTTTTTATTCTACTTTTCAATATTTCAAGCAATTTTCAAATTCAAATATGTTTTGATCATACTCTTCCTCTCTTCTAAGTCTCCCTGTCTCCCTCCCTACCCACCCAACTTTTAGTTCTTTCTCAAGAAAAGAAACAAAAACTCAGTAAAACAAAGAAAACAAAATAAAACCACACCCCAAAAGAAAAAAGAAACAAAATGCCAAACTGTAACAAAATAAAAGCACACAAAAACCTTAAACGAACAAACCGCAGTCTTTCTATGCTGGTTAACTACTACTGAACATGAGTCCTGTCCTGGAGTGACTGATATACTTAGTATTACTCCATTGGAGAAAAGTTAGGCAAGACAAACCAAAAGACCAGTTTATTGATTTATGGGATTTCTGAGTGCAAATAGAGAGATAATTTTTAATGTAAAATATTCAGAAAAATATGTGCTCCACTTAACTGTTTAAGCTATTTAGAAAGCAACTTTGCTTCTTTTCTACCATAGCAGTTTATATAATAATTTTGATAATTGAAGCACTTTATCTTTCCTTTTACATTGAATACTCAAAACACCCTTATGAAACAAAGATATGTTTTAATGCTATATGTCACATATATGTGATAGAATATCAATAAATCACATGGTGATATATATCAACAAATACTTATATATGTATATATATATAAGCACAGACAAATCTATATCTCTATCATGAACTTTTTAAATAATTTAAGAGTTTGATTTTGCAGATTTATATTCATTTTTCTCATATCTGATTTTAGAAGAATGCACATTCATACATACAGCCTCTTCATGTTATACTCACCTATTCTTTTAAAATACATAATTTGTCCATATTTAGTTTTTCAAGTTTAGTTATCAATGAAAACTTTCTCTTTTAAATATTTTTTATGATATTGTCTAATATAAGATCTAATCTTTCTATTTATAATTATTTCCTAGAATAAATAAGAGAAACTAACCTAGAATAGAGAACTTGTTAAGTACTCCAAAATATCTACAATTATATTTTTAATATTATGTTAAAAATTCAAAATCTGGAGGAGAATATTTTCATAGATGTGACAAGATCAAAAACACAAGTGAAAAAAAAAGATATGAAAAGAGATCAGGGAGTTATCAACAAGAAGTAGCCTCTGGTTATGCTAATTTTCAATTGAATACTCTAAATCAATATCTACCTTCTACTTTGGCACTGGCTACTCCACTATTAGTAGATTACAAAATATAAATTGTTAAGAAATAGAAGTTAAATTTTACTCCCTTAGTTTTCAGGTTAAATATCTTTTGCTAAATTCTCTGAATATGTGTATGGAAGGGAAAAATTAACTGAGAAAAATAGAAGAGTAAAAAAAAATTTGTAAGCCAAGTGTAATGGGCTCCCCTGTTATCCATGCACTCAGGAAGCAGAGGCAGGTGGATTGGGAGTCATTTCCAGACCTGGGAAACATAGACTCTATCAAAAACAAACAAAACAAAGGAAATCAAAGACGTTTGGTGACAAGAATGTCATTGTATATATCTTTGAAGTCCGCCTACTCTCTTTCAGCATAATATAGTGCTTTGCTCATGATAGACACCCAGGTTTTATTTTGGAAACTCGGTTTTAATAAATTCAGTAAGTGAAAAGATCAAGGGCAAAACTGCTTTTTAAAATTCCAATCACATGCTTCCAAGCACGATAATACAAGTAGGAAAATCAGGAAGAAGGTGCAACGACTAACTCTTTTAACATTACAAAATAAGCTATACAAATCATTTTCATTGGTTTTACTGAAAGAAATATTAAGACTAGCACTTGTCTCAAAAATCGGCCAGAGTTATTGAGAAAATTTTATATATGCATAATGTCCAGAAGTTTTCTTACTTCCAAACATGGGCTGTGACATGAACACATGAATACATACACACATTATATACAAAATAAATAAATATTTGAAGATGTATTTATGATTATTTTCTTTGCATGAGTGTTTGCTTGCTTGCGTGTGTGTGTGTGTGTGTGTGTGTGTGTGTGTGTGTGTGTGTGTGTGTGTGTGCGTGTGTGTGTACTGTGCTACTGTGTGCATGTCTGATGCCCACATTGGTCAGAAGAGGATGCTGAATGCCCTAGAACTGTAGTTACAGATGGTTGAGAGATGCCATAAATGCCATGTGGGTGCCGGAAATCAAACTCAGATCCTCTGGGAGAGCAGCCCTAATAACTTAAAAATGAAAAAAAAGAAAAGTTCCTTACTCATACTGTCCTATTCATCTCTTACGTCCAAATAACTAATATTGGTCCTAGAGGGACATCTTTGTGACTAAAGCACATTTTGATACACTGACTACTAAAACGTTTAGATCCATAGAACAATAATCCATATTTGTCCACGGTGCATAGAATAGCATCAAATAAAATATGACCAATAAGTCAAAGGCAATCATGATTTCTATAAATAAAAACTATTTTTAAAACTGTTCCTAATCAAATCAATCAAGGCCTCCTGAGGATTTTCATTAAGGGTGTTCCAATATTTTAAATTTATTTACACTATGAGAGAGGTATTATGTAAAGGTCTTTGATTCATTTGAAGTTGAGACTCATGCAAGGTACAAGAGGGGTCTAGCTTCATTCCTCTGTTCATTGATCTCCAGGTTTCCCAGAACAATTTGTAGAAGATGTTCTCTGTTATCCAATGTATATTTTTGGCACCTTGTTCAAAAATCAATTAGTTCTAGCTGTGTGGACTAATATAAGTCCTCTATTAGACTGACTTATGTATCTGTTTTGGGCCAGTATCATTCTGTAATATTGGGCATATAAGTATAGGTAATTGTTTTCTAAACAGGATTCTAGTAACATGTGAAATAAGATGGCAATTGACAAATGGGAGTTTATGAAATTTTAAAAAATGTACAGCAAAGGAAATCAATAATCACATGAAAAGGCATCTCAAAGAATGGGTGGATTTTTTTTTTGCTAGCTACATCAGAAGGAGATTTGGTGCCTAGCATATACAAAGAGAAAACCTCCAAGAGCAAACAACCTGATTAAAATGAACTAAAGAATCAAGTAGGTCTCCAAAGAAGAAATGCACAGGCCAGTAAACACTTTTAAAGTACTCTGCATCCCTAGCCACCCAGAGAACACGGATTAAAACCCCTTTAAAACTCAGTATCACTCAGAGTCAGGCACTGAATACGAGTAACAACACACACTGGTGTGACTATGAGGAAAGGAGAACCTTATACAGTTTTGGTAAGAATGTAACTAGTGAAGCCAGGTTGGAAATCCGTCCGAAGTTTTCACAATAACTAGAAACAAAACTGACTTCTAACTCAGCTATACTACTGGGCATCTACAGGAAGAACTCCCTATTATACTATGTAACTATCTGCACATCCATGTTCATGACTGCTCTATTTATCATAGAGTTAAAACCAGATGCATCCTAGGAGTCCATCAACTGATAATAGATAATAATAAAATGTGCTACACATCCTGTAATGGAGTTTTGTTCAGCTATAAGGAAAAACAAAATTGTGACATTTGCTGTGAAATATATGTACCTGCAAAATATTATACTGAGCAAGGTCACTGAGGCCCTGAAGAAGAAACACCCCATACTTGCTCAGATGTGGATTCTAGTTCTGACTCTTTTGTTCTGTTTGTTTAACATGGAATACCTGCAGAAGCCAATAAAGTAGGAAGAGGACATAGGTAAAAGTAATTACTTTGGGTATAAAGGATTAAGCAGAGAGGGAGTACAGTGATGGGGAGGTGAAGGGTGGGGTTGTAGGGAGGAGTAACCAGGATAAAGAGTTTAAATATCTATATGGAAACCTGCAATCTTTTATCTTAAATAACAACTTTATGATAATTTTTTTCATGACTGAATGGCACTGCTCCTAGAAACAGTGAGTTCCTGAACATTTTCTCAGTGATACTGGAGGCCCCAGGAGCCCTCAAAGCAGTATAGGCTCTTGTCAGTCCTATTTCTTGCATGCCAGAACTAGGGCCTAAGATCATATTGTTGAAGATATCTGTCCTGGTTAGTTTCTTGTCAACTAAACATAAGCCACTGTTATCTTAGAAGAGGAAAGCTCAATTGAGAAAATGCTTCTATCAGATTGACATATTGGCAAGTTTATGTTGCATTTTTTAACTGATCTTGGAAAGCGCAGCCCACTGTATGTGGTGTTACCCCTTAGCCCTGCACTGTATGAGAAAGCTGACTGAGGATGAGCTGGGGAACTGAGCCAGTAGCAGGATTGCTCCATTATCTTTGCTTCATGTATTATTCCTGGTCTCTGCACTGCTTGAGTTCCTTCCTTGGCTTCCTTCAGTGATGAACAGTGGTCCAAACATATAATCCAAATAAACACTTTTGATTATGGTTATTAGAAACCTAACTAGAACAATATCCCACACCTTCGTCATAAGGAATATCAATAGCAGGCCAACCAGAAATGGAAGGCCAATCTGCCAAGCACTATAGATCCACCTGTGCAACAGCATCGTCACTGTTGTGGGGGTAACTAATAGCTCTCGGACTGGTTTTGAGGCCCTCTCAAGTAAGGGTCCCCATGCCTTGTCCTGTAAGAGTTGCTAATAGTCTCAGTCTGGGGAAATTTCAGGACCTGATGGGAACATATTACTGTAGTGTAATTAAATTGGCATGACAACAAACTGCCTTATGAGTATCCATGCTTATGCCCTCAAACAAAATCTGCTCCCAGCTTTGATCAGAGAAACCTCTCCTTATAATGAACAGTGGAGATGTAGAGACTAATGGCAGCCCAAGATGCTGAAAACAAGTAAAAGCTCAGCGCATTTGCTCAGTTCTAAAGAAAAAAATCTATAACACCTTCTCTAAGTTTCATGGAACACTGTAGAAGGAACAGTAGGCAGTACTTAAGAAATATAATATAAAGATGAAGGGCCATAAAATGCAATCCTCTAGACTTGACAAGACCACTGCAATCATTAACTCACATCTTTGGTTACCTACCAGTGCTGGGCTCATATAAGATTTGGCTATCAACAATTAGTCAAGGAAAGAGGAGGGACTTATGGGGCTCTACCATGCATTTCTGAACTATTGGCTATTGATTGATTCACTGTCTTTAATTGGGTACACACTGCTGAACCCAGAAGGCACCAAAGGATAATGCCAAACCCATAATTATACAAATGACCCTTGTGTAACTCTATTTTTTAATATAATACAGTGAAGAGTTGTCAACATTAGAGAGAGATGTATAGAGTAAGAAGAAGGTAGACAGGGGTGGTATGGAGTTAGGAGAGGGTAGGATATGATATCAGTCAGTATGCATTATATATTTCTGTGAAATTGTCTAAGAACAATTTTTGTTGTTGTGGTGGTGGTTGTTTCTCTCCATTTTTATTTAAATTACAAACAAGATTATTATACATGTCAATCCCAGGTTCTTCTGCCTCCCCTCCTCCCCTGCCCCTCCCAACTAACACTCTACCTATCCCATACCCTTTCTGCTCCCCAGGGAGGGTGAGGACTTCTATAGAGGGTCTTCAGAGTCTGTCATATCCTTTGGGATAGGGCCTAGGCCCACCCCCTTGTGTCTAGGCTCAGGGAGTATCCCTATATGTGGAATGGGCTCCCAAAGTCTATTACTATGCTGGGGATAAGTACTGATCTACTACAAAAGGCCCCATAGATTTCCGAGGTCTCCTCAGTCCCATGCTGGTTTCCCAGCTATAAGTCTGGGAACCAGGAGTTCCCCCTTGTTCAGGTCAACTGTTTCTGTGGGTTTCCCCTGCTTGGTCTTGACCCCTTTGCTCATCACTCCTCTTTCTCAGCAACTGGATTCCAGTTCACTTCAGTGTTTAGCTGTGGGTGTCTGCTTCTACTTCCACCAGCTACTGGGTGAAGGCTATAGGATGGTATATAAGTTAGTCATCAATCTCATTATCAGAGGAGGGTATTTAAAGTAGCCTCTCCTCTGTTGCTTAGATTGTTAGGTGGTGTCATCATTGTAGATCTACAGACATTTCCCTAGCGCCTGATTTCTTCTAAGAACAATTTTGATAGTAAAAACTTACCTAGACCTTCAAAAATACATAAGAAGTTTCCACAACAGAAGCTATTTAAATTTAGGTCACCATAGGGTTAGAGAAAGTATCTGCCATATAAATACCCAATGATAGTTTCCTGGCAATGTGCCTTTAAGTCAAAGATAATCTCCACAGAGATTAGTGAAGGCTAATTGAGTGGGTAGGGTTCATCAGATAATCTTCAATAAACTAATGTTGCTCATTAGAAAATGGGCTTGAAAATGGGCTTCAAAGAGTAGCCTTGGCATTTAACACACTGACAACACAGAGTTCAAAAAGGATGTTTTGAAATGCACAGGCCTAGCAAGTCAGTGACTTTCTGTTGGAAGGCCACTTAGTCAATAATATATGGGCAGTATGAATTGGACTTCATGGGTTTTCTGAAAAAAGGAAACAAAATGGGGGTGGTGAACTAGGAACAACTGGGAGAGTAAATGTGAGCAAAATGGGTTAAAAAATCTCTAATAACTAATTTAAAAACAGCAAAACACACACAAACCCCTTTGATCCTTCACATGTGACATTAAATCCAATTTAAAGTATGGCATGCAGAAAAAGTATACAGAGTTGACAATCAGAGATCTTAACTGTCATTTAATCTGCTTCTTCACCCCCTTCCACTGAAACAACCAGTTACTGTTATTCCAGTTGTTAGAAACTTAATGCATTACACTGGGGTGATGTTTCCTTTAGTTCTGGTTCAGCCTTTCGGATCAATGCAAAAGTAATATAGGCCCCCTTCCACATAAAAAAATCCTATCTATGCTTTCAATCATCTGACATGAATCATTATATATATATATATATATATATATATATATATATATATATATTTCCTCTGATGCTGTTAAATACAGAGCTTAGGGGCAAAGTAGGTATTTGAAGGGGCCACTTATATACTGACTACCATGAATAATGCTGAAATAAAGTAAAGGTGGGAGCACATATATTTCTCATGTGGGATTCCTTCTGTATGCTGTGAATATGTGTTTCTTTTATTGGTTGATGATTAAAGCTATTTTGACCAATGGCCAGGCAGACTAAAGCTAGGTAGGAAATCCAAACAGAGAGTAAGGGAGATGTCATGTAGATGCTGGGGAAGCAACATGTGAGGTAACAAGTCATGAACCTCATGGAAAATATAAAATATTGAAAATGCTTTTATTTATATGTAGAGCTATCCAGAAATATGCCTGATCCATTGGCCAAAATTATGTCATTAATATTAACCCTTAGAGTAGAGTGTTATCAGCGGCTGTAGGAACTGACAGGTGGACCAAAAAACCTCCAACCACATGTGCCACCCAAACATTTGGCAAGGATTTCCACTTAAAGCTTGACAAAAGCTTAAAAAGGGATTCTAAACACAAAAGAACAGAGTCAAGCACAACTTCTTGGTGGCAGCATATTCTCGGGTGGACTCTGTTTCAGGCATGGCTTCCTGACTCACCATCAGCAACAAAAACTGTGTGGCTTTCTTAAGAGGCCCTACTACCAAACACTTAGGTGAAGTTAGTGAGCAGCTGGTGACATGGACCTAAAACCTTCCCAAAGGTGGGGTTGATACACACACACGGCTCCCACCAGTATCTCTGCCATAAAGCCAGACTACCAGGAAGGCAAGGAACGGGGTGGAGCCAGATGCTTTAGTCCTAGCCAAGCCTGCTTACCATTTTAAAAACTCTCCTGGTCAGAAAAGGATTACAGACACACAATAAAAACAGATTCAGACAAAAGGCCTCTAAACAGGTCACAACGTGTTTGATAAATGTTCATGGACACAGGAGGAGGATATAAGATACAGCCATAAATAAAAAGAATAATTTAGGATAATAAACTGAGGTCCTTAAAGGACAAATAGAGTAAAAAATTATAATTGTCCATATAAAGATGGAAATACACAGAAAGTATGGATTATATATACTATTGTGTCTTTAAATTTTTAACTGTTAATGAGCTAACTGCAGAGAGACATTTGATTATGAAAGCTGCTAAGCTAAACCAACGTATATATTTTAAAGGTATCTTGACTCAAAATTTGGGTCTAAGAAATGTTGCTTTGGAAAGAGATTCTGCTTTTATTTCCATGGAAGATGAAAAGCTGTGGATTTCTTCCAGGCTAACATGGTTTGATCAAATAAGACCTCCTGAAATGATGACCCAGGTGATTCAATATCCATGACAGCTTTAGGACTGCTGGCTGAGATGGACCAAACACACAGGATACCCCAATCAGGACTTGACCATAATTCTAAATACTGGAAGTCAGATAAATCTGTTATTTCTAGAGTTGGGAATTGCTTACAATGTTCTTCCAGTTTACTTATGTAATATTATATCCTTATGGGGTCTTTGATGGAGTTGAAGACAGATAGTTATAGTTTTCCTTAGTTATAATAAAAGATAAATTAGAATTCACCATCCTTTTCTGACTTCTGTTTTGGAATAATCTTTTTGTACACTGTGAAGGTGTGTCTTTACTAAGGTGCCCTCTGATAGGTTTAATAAAGAGCTGAATGACCAATAACTAGACAGGAAAGAATAAGTGGGACTTCCTGGGAGAGAGAGGAACTCAAGAGAAATCTATGCATGAGGGAGACACCAGAGAGACATGGAAGGAGTTGAACATACAGAATGAGAGGTCAAAAGCCACATGGCAAAACATAGATTAATAGAAAATAGGTTAAGTGAGTTATAAGAGCTAGTTGGGAATAAGCCTAAGCTAAAGGCCAAGATTTCATAATAAATGATATGTCTCTATGTTATTATTTGGGAGCTGGTGGTCAGAAAGAGAAAGTCTGACAAGGCTACAGATCTCCACAGTTACCAGGCACACATATGACACAGATACACACATGCAGGCAAAACACTCATATACATATATTAAATCAATTAAAAATTATATTCCTGGGTCTTGCTCCCCATGCCCACCACTTGAGGTGAGTGTGGAGACTGCTCAGGCCCAACTACCTCATCTTCTCTTTGGAACTTCCTGGGTTGGCTCTGCATAGTGGACCAGCCCCGGCACACTGGACTATCTGGAGCCTGTCTTCATTGTGTCTTGCCCCTCTACTCTCTCTGCTTGAGTATTGCTCCCCATGCCCTCTGCTTGAGTGGACCCACCCTGGCAGGCCGAACCATCCTGAGTCAGCACTCATTAAAATCTTGGGCCCTCTATGCCCTCTGCCCTATGCCAAGAGAGCTCAAACCATCCAGAGTTGCTAACATGAAGTCTTGACCCACCTACACCCAACAGGAGATGAGAGGAGAGAGAGGGACCCTACCTCCACCCACTGGAAGGAGGGATGGGAAGATAACACATTCAACAATAGAAAGACCAATATGATACCACCAGAATCTAGGGACTCTACACCATCAAGACCTCAATATCCCAACGAAGATGAAGCAGAAGTAAAGGACCTTAAAACAACGTTATGAAGATGATAGAGACACTCAAAGAGGAAGTGAGGAAATCCCTTATTTAAGAATGGAAGAAATAACAAACAAAAAATACAGGAACTGGAGGAAAAGACAAATCAAGTAATAAACAAATCTCTTAAAGAAAGCAAGGAAAGCTAAGAAAAAAAACACCGAACAAATAAAAAAAACAATCCAAACAGTAAAAGGCTTGAAAGCTGAAATAGAAACAATAAAGACAACACAGAATTAGGGAATGCTGGAAATAGAAAAGTTGGGTAAATAACCAGGAACTAAAGATGTAAATATAACCAATAGAATATAAGAGATGGAAGAAGAATCTCAGGTGTTGAAGGCTCACTAAAGGAAATAGAGTCATCGACCAAAGAAAATCTTAAGTCCAAAAATCCCTAACACAAAATATCCAGGAAATATGTGACACTGTGAAAAGGCCAAACCTAAGAATAATAGGTATAGAAGAAGGTGAAGAAACCCAATTTAAAGGTGCAGAAAATTAACTAAAAAAATTCAGTAGCCCTACTATATACAGATGATAAATGGGCTGAGAAAGAAATCAGAGAAACATCCCCTTTTACAATAGCAACTAACAACATAAAATATCTTGGAGGTAACGCAAACCAAACAAGTGAAAGACCTGTACAACAAGAACTTTGAGACTTTAAAGAAAGAAATTAGAGAAGATACCAGAAAATGGAAAGATTTCCCATGCTCTTGGATAAGTAGGACCAACATAGTAAAAATGGCAATCTTGCCAAAAGCAATCTACAGATTCAATGCATTCCCCCATCAAAATACGAGCACAATCCTTCACAGACCTTGAAAAAACAATTCTCAACTTTATATGGAGAAACAAAAGACCCAGGATAGCCAAAACAACCCTGTACAAATAAAAGAACTTCTGGAGGCATCACCATCCCTGACTTCAAGCTCTATTATAGAGCTATAGTCCTGAAAACAGCTTGGTATTGTCACAAAAATAGACAAGTAGACCAATGGAATCTAATTGAATATCCAGATATTAACCCAAACACCTAAAAACACCTGATTTTTTTTACAAAGAAGCTAAAATTATGCAATGGAAGAAAGAAAGCAAATTCAACAAACGGCGCTATCATAACTGGATGCTGACATGTAGAAGAATCCAGCTATATCCTTATTTATCACCATGCACAAAACTTAAGTCCAAATGGATAAAAGACCTTAACATTAATCCAGCCACACTGAACCTCTTAGAAGAGAAAGTGGAAAGAAACAATGGAACCTTTAAATTTGCAGGAAAAAATGGATGGAACTATAAGAAACCATCCTGAGTGAAGTAGCCCAGTCGCAAAAAGACAAAAATGGTATGTATTCACTCATATATGGATTTTAGATCTAGAGCAAAGAAGTAGCAGCCTACAATCCACACTGACAGAGAAGCTAGGAAAGAAGGAGACTCCTAAGAGAGACACACATGGTCCCTTGAAAAAGGGGAAAGGGACAAGATCTCCTAAGCTAATGGGGATCATGGTGGGAGGAGAGAGGGAGTTAGAAGAAAGAGAAGGGGAGGGGAGAGGAGGACAGGAGGGAGCAGGAAGACCTAGTCAGGGGAGGAATGGAGGAGAGCAAGAAAAGGGATACCATCATAGAGGGAGCCATTATAGGTTTAAAGAGAATTCTGACAATAGGGAAATGTTCAGAGACCTACAAGGTTGACCCCAACTAACAATCTAAGCAATAGTAGAGAGGCTACCTTAAATGCCCTTCTCCAATAATGAGATTTATGACTACCTTATATGTCATTCCACTGCCTCCATCCAGTAGCTGATGGAAGCAGACACAGACACCCACAGCTAAACACTGAGCTGAACTCTGGAATCCCATTACAGAGAGGAAGGAGTGATGAGCAAAGGGGTCAAGACCAAGCTGGAGAAACCCACAGAAACAGCTGACCTAAACAAGGGGTTGCTCGTGGACCCCACACTGATAGCTGGGAAACCAGCATAGGACTGTTCCAGACCCCCTGAAGGAGGAAGTCAGTCTAGAGGTCTGGACAATCTACGAGGCCACTGGTAGTGGATCAATATTTACCCCAGTACACAAATTAACTTTGGGAACCCTCTCCTCATAGAGGGATACTCTCGAAGCCTAGACACATTGGGGAGGGTCTAGGCCCTACTCCAAATGATAGGACAGACTTTGAAGATCCCACAAGGAAGGCCTCACCATCCCAGGGGAACAGAAAGGGGTTGGTATAGGGGGGTTGGTGGGGTGCAGCGGAGGAGGGGAGAGAGAGGGAACTGATGTTGACATGTAAAAGAAGCTTGTTTCTAATTTAAATTTAAAAAGGAAAAGAAAAATAAAACAAAAATTAAACAAAAAAGATTGATTCTAAATAAAAAAAAGTATTTAAAAAATTACATTTCTTATCTCAGGAGATGTTCTGTCAGTAAAATGCTTGGCTGATAAAGTAAAACACCTGAATTTTGTCCCAAAGCTGCACACGAAGCAAAGCCTGACATGGTGACTTACATGTCATCCTAGTCTGGGGAGGCTTAGGCAGGCTGATCCCTGAGGCTTGCTGTCAAATAAGAGAACTCATCTTTTAAAAAACAAGGTATATGATGCATAAGGAATGATTGCCAGATATTGTCCTCTGGCCCCTACAGATGCAAACACCCATACACAAACACACACACACACACACACACACACATGCATACTTGTACATATCTGTACCAGGACACATGAATATCCCACACACAGCAAATTCAGATTCCTTCTATTGCAACTGTTAACACTATCAAAATGTTTAAACCTCGTATTGGAAACATTGGAAATGGAACCTTAAACTTCTCAAGATCTCCTCTCCACCACCCAGCCTCTGATTCAGTATGAAAATGCAGATTTTGTTAATTAAGAGAAACAGCCTGTGTATATTGCACTGTCCTACACAAATCCCCAAAGTAGGTTTTTTAATCTTCTACAACATGTCTCTTGCTAGCCTGATTCCTCCCATTAAACCAACAGTTTGTTTTCTGTTGAATTATTATTTAGTAATAGTCTGAGAAAGTTTTATGAATTTTAGAAAACTGTGATTATGAAAACATTCACTAACATAACATTTACTTACAAGAAAAAATTTATGTATTAAAACCACTTTACTGTGTGTGTGTGCACGACACGCGCACGCATGTCTCTGTGGAAGGGGTGATGACGGGTGTGTATTCCATAGCACATACGTAAGTGGAGGTCAGAGGGAAAAATGCCAGGAGTCAGTTCTCTCCTTCAGCGTGGGTTCCAAGTATCAAATTCCAGTAGTCAGGTTTGGCATCACGTGCTTTTACTCAGTGAGCCATCTCAGCCTTGTTGAAACTACTTTACAAGAATATTTACACAATTTAAGTTTCAAGTTATCACAAACACTATCTGTACCATTGGCAAATGAAAACAAGTTTTCACATAGACTTTTCCTCAAATCTGAGGGAAGGTAGATATGTGAAAGTTAATTACTGCCATCTACTGGTAAATATAGAAAATTTCATCTAGAGAATTTAGGAGGTATGTGTGTGTTGTTTAAGATGAAAATACACTTTATTTCCCTTGGAAGCCTGTATTTTTCTGAAGAGGAAACAGAGGGGGAGTGGATTTTAGGGAGAAGGGAGCTGGAGGAAGCTTGGAGGAGTGGAGGGAGAGGAAACTGCAGTTGGTATTTATTATATGAGAGAAGAATCTATTTTCAATAATTTTAAAAATTAAAAACATAAATTAGATTTATAATGTAAAAAACACTTCATTATTTTTTAGTTATCGATTCAACAATTTAATTACAGTACTTCTCTCTTGCCTTTTCTCCTTCCAAATAATCCCACATATCCCCCCATCTCTCTTTAATATCCACAGTCTCTCTTTTCATTAGTTGTTATTGTATGCATATGTATTAGTATATAATAACAATTAGTGAATTAAAAGGTTAGAAAATACATCCTGTTACCCTTGAAGAATAGTTTCTTGGATTACTGCATTTGTTGAACTGTTACAAATTTTGTAAGTGATTTTAAAATTATGTGACTGAGGAGTCATGGGTCCTCCTCAGTGGTTTCAGTTGTCTGGTATGAACATGTTGTGTAAGACTAGCCAGACTTAGCCACGCATGGTAGAAAACATCTTTAATCCCATAACTCTGGAGACAGAGGCAGGTGGATCTCTGAGTTTGAGGCCAGCCTGGTCTCCAGAGCAAGTTCCAGGACAGCTAAGGATACACAGAGAAATCCTGCCTCAAAAAAAAAAAAAAAAAAAAAAAAAGACTAGCTAAACTTAGGGTATTCTAGCTTATAATGTTTGGGAACAGCAGTATGTAATGCCAAATCATTTCACAAGAGTCTTCTAAACGTCATAATTCATTGACAGGTAACGTCTCTAATACAGTATGAAAAGTTCTTACTCAAGTAAACATGGAGCTAGAGCTAGTGCGTCAAATCATCACCTGCGTGCTCCTTGGTCTTAGAGGCTCTGACTGCAGGATGGACACCTAGTTTGCTGTCTAACATTCTGGGCTTGCTTGGATGACATCAGAATTTGATTTCCAAACAACAGGATACAATGCTCAAGGTTTTCTCAAAGCTGAATTATCCAGGGCTAACTAAGGCAAAAATCTTGGGGGTTAAATACAATTAGGTCAGTGTATTAATCAGCTAGATAAAAAGATCAAGATGTCAAGAAGGTTAATTTGTATCAGTCAATGATCACTGTGAAACAGTGTTCATATCTCAAGGCTATAAACACACAGCATATTCAAATTAAGGAATATTTAGGACTCTTTTACATGTGTTCCTTATTAATATAAATTATCAAAAGGTAAGTCATGAGTCGGTCATAGATTATCAGTGAGCAAAGGCTGAAGACAAAGAAGATAATTGTTTTTACTAGATTAGCTATATGGATCCTCTATATAGTGCCATCATGTTTGCCCATAGGTGGTTGCCAATTAGCAATTAATTTTAGTTCAGCTTGGGTCATATAAGATACAGGACTTCCCAAGGCAATTGATCCTTGACAATGCTGCCTTCTATTACCAGGTCCATTGTAATTCATATCTAGAGTGAGATATCTACCATTTTCATTCCATGGAGAAATGATACAGAGCATTAATCCCTTGCCCTTGCATCTGAGAGAGATTGGATTGAAGTCCAGTTGGTTATAAATCATACTCCATCAACATCTGAAAGGTAATTATATTTCTAAAAGCCAGTATAGCATGTCATGGGCTAGGTACCACACAGTGAACCACCTTGCTACCACGCAGCAAATTGTGATTTGTTTTTCATATAGTCTTAAGACATTATCGAGGGTTACAATAAGGATAGGTGCAGACTTTTGGTTCATGCTTATATTAGAGATATGGGAGAATTCGATGAAACAACAAGAATTTAGAGTGAGATACTAATTAAACTGCTGTCTTGGAATAAAGATGCAAGCTCTGACAAGTATACTATCAGTGTCCTTTATCTCACTGTAGACTTTCTGGAATTAGGTCCACACCTCATGCTTATACTGGAATAATTTCCAAGACAGGAGTTGAAATTTTTGACAGATAATTTATTGTCTCATTCTTTCCATTTGTCCTTTGACTGTGCATTACATTTTACTACAAAGAACACACTGGCATCACAAAGCTGCTCCTTGGAACTCTTCCATTAGTCTGTGTGTACTCATAGCCTTCTGGAACACAGAGGAGGCAACACACTGCTTTCTCCTGGTGGACAAGTGCCACCTAATACTTTGACTTGCTCACTGTAACAGTTCCATTTGTAAATTAATAACTATACTCCAGGCACCATTCCATAATTTCCTTTCATAATCTTATACCTATCTGAGTATCAGAAACTTTATTCAGAACTATTAAGTTCTAATCCTCTGCTTCAATAGCCCATATTCTTATACATTACCATTTTATTGCACGAAATACAAACTTTAGGTTTACCTGTAAAAGTGCACCCTGACATTAACAATACAAGTCAGTGTGAGGCAGCCTAGAGCAACACCTCGTGGGAACCACAGACACTTGAGGAGAAATTGGGGGGTCGTAATTTCAGTGTTAGGTGCTCTAGCCTCACCCCAAAGCTGTAACAAGCATAGTTACTATGACTTAGGCAAGCTCATTGGTTAGCATAATTGTTACCTGAAGACTGAGATGAGGAACATAAGCCAAATTGACAAAGGGACAGAGAGATAGGGAAAAAATGAAAGGTTTAAGAGAAATACTGGAAAGAATTCTAAAAGGTGTTCACAACATACCTAAATAAAATAGGACAAGATATTATTGGGTGGTAGAGAAAATACAAAAGCCACCAAAAATTATGCTTTTTAAGATGAAATTTTAATTTACCCAATAAATTTGTGTGCTAACAAGTACAGAGAGATTTTCCCTATTATTAACTCATGGGAAAAGAAATGTTTACTAATTACTAGAAAAAAGATGGTAAAAGATGAATGGAATTATTGCTGTGCTTTCAAAGTCTTTCAGATAGACCCATTAGAGGGATACTCTGACAGCTATCCCCAATAACCTCAACCAGTAGGAAGAAACCATAGCAAATCATTGCCCCAAATCTACAGTAGCAGTTAGGGTTGCCTCTTTTAGAGTAAGGGAGGATCTCTTTAGAGTAAGGGAGGATGACAAAGCAGCAGGAAAGGCCTGTTAAGAGAAAACTCCTCATGATCAAGAAAATATAATCTCTGGGTGGGGTAAAAACATCACATACCAGTTGGGCCAGGTAAATCACTCAGTCAAGGGACCACCGCTAGGAAGGTGGTGTCATAACAATAATTTACTGTTCCTAGAGACTTCAAATGTTCAATATGTGCTTGAAAATTTTAAAGAAAAAATGTACAATATGAAAGGAATTGTAAGAAATGTTTTTATTTTCTAGTAAAGATATATATATTATATATATATAATATTATATATATATATATCCTAGCTGCTAAGCATTTCATGTGCCCTTCCTCATGAGTTTTACCCACACTGAGAGTGTACATGGCACTTTCTAAAAGCTGAGAGGAGAGCAGAGAAAATAAAGTCAATCTGAAGATCTGGAAACCAGATAGGTGACAGACATAACTATGGTGCTAAGAAGAGAACTGTTGGAAATGGAAAAGTGCATTCTGTATGCTAGATTTCCTAATTCATGGTTTCTTCCTACAAAACAAGTGCTCACTTCAAGAGAAAAACAGGCAGCCAAAAACCATTTGATTGTTTTAGAGAATACCATTTTGCAGATATGAACAATATCTACATAAGTATATTCATCCAGAATAGTTTAATATTTTTGAAAGATGCCTTGGAAGAGATCTTTAATGCTGCTATTTTAAAGTTCAAATATTTAATTTATTTGATTTTAGGTAGAAAAAACTAATTGCCACAAATTTTTTATTCAATAAACATTGATATTAACCTTTTAGTGTCCCTGTGTTTAACTGGCCTTGATATTAAGATGGTACCAGTTTAGACACATATATAGAAGTATACTGAGTTTGGTGTTATTTAATTTCAATACAGTTCTTACTTCTATAGAATACAGAGATCGCTATTGGCATATTTGAAGATAAATAAAAGACAACAAAAAGAATTTGTGGCTCTCTTAGTTAGGGTTTCTTATTGCTGTGAAGACACACCATGACCACAGCAACTCTTTCAAAGAAAATATTTAATTGAAGTGGTGGCTTACAGTTTCAGAGGTTCAGTCCATTATCATTATGATGCATGTGGCATTCAGACAGATGTGGTGACCACATTTTAACCAGAAGGCAGCAGCAAGTGGACTGATTGTCAAAATTGACTGAAGCTTGAGAAAAGAGATCTCAAAGCCCACCCCTACAGTGACACACTTTCTCCAATAAGACCATGCCTACTCCAACAAAGCCGCACCTCCTAATAGTGCCACTCCCTTTAGGGGGCATTTTCTTTCAAACCACAACAGTGGCCCTTAATGATTCGTTTGAACAACAATATTTCTGATGTCTCTTATACTTGCAGTCTAATGTGACAACAAGGTCCCTTTAATTTTGTATTCAGAGCGACTCCTAAAATACATTGAGTCTCCAAGATCTCCACACGACTTCTTTTAAATCATTTATGTAATTGGAAATATATTGCTAGATATAAGATTTTAATATCTAGATAAAATTATTGTCTTTTTACTCATATCTCCATTGCCCTCTTCAGGAAACTTTTGTTTCCTTTTTGCTATGTATTTTAGTTTTCTCTGAGCCTGTCTTTGATATCTGCTTTAAGTTGATTTCACTCAGAAAAAACTGATGGGAAGAAAAGGTAGAGAGCATTTCTAGTATCACTGCTGAAGGCCTGGCCTGTACTCTATTGATATTTTATATAAAATCTGGCACCAAACATCCATATTTTTGCAATTTTAATTTTTTCATAACATTTACTTTAGCATTTGTATGTTCTGCTATAATTTTCCATGGCAGTTCTTTCTTTGATGTCTTCTGTAAACTTAGTTTATTTGACAAAGGAGTTTCAGTGTTTACCTTGCCTTGATTAGGTTGAGGAAGATTCCTATCAGTATCAAAACCATATGCAGAATTATGGTAAGGTCGAAGTTCTGACATAGTCCTCTCTTCTCTGGCACAAAAAATTAAAGAATTCAGTTATGATAAAGCATTTGCATGACTGATTATACAAATGTCTTAATTTTTTATAATATACAACGAATGTTCCCATTTTAAGACTGTACTCAAGAAAAGGAATTAGTAGCAGCTGCAATATACCAGACCTATTTCATGATAAAGATGCTTTCCTTCATCTGATTTTATGTAATATTTTGTTTCAAAAACTTTCAAGTATATAGCAAACTCAAAATGAATTTCAGCAAATATTCATATATCTCCCATATTGATTTAAACATTACCATGTTATTGCATATATTAACGTATATATTTATATATCCATTTTCCTATCCAACCATTAATCTGTTATTTATTATGCAATTGAAAGTAAATTTTAGAAAGCAGGATGTTACACAAAGAATCACACTGTCTCATTCGAATATTACACAAAGCCTGCTAGTTACGTGTTTTAAATTAAATTTACAGATAAGAAACTTAAGGCTAAGCAATCTAAGGAAAGGGGAAGTGGTGCAGGGAAGAGGCATGAACCCTATTTAAGCTCAATAATCTTTACATTCTCCACTAAGCTAAAGAATCTCAAGAATAGATTCAGAGTCATCTCATCAATTCACAATTCATATAATTAAAGAGCTATAAAAAGGAACTCAAACTAAAAATCACATTAAATGAAAGAAAATAGAGTAGCTAAAGTATACAGAAAGCCCAGAAATGAGCTCAAATCCTATGAAGGCTATTACTATCTTGATTTATAATAAGGTTTCAGTTTTGTCTATCATTCTTAATACCATTAGTATTTAATTTAAATCTCAGACTAATGAAGAAGTAAGATACACACTCCTCTTTCTATAAATGAGGAAACTAAACTTTGGTTAACTCAAAGTCATAGAGTCAATAGAAGAAAGAGAAATTGAATATATGTTCATTGACTAAGAATTTTAGAATAGAGAACTGGAGTTAAGTGCTAAATGGTTAAAAGCACTTCCTGCTCTTCCAAAGGACCCAAATTGAGTTCCCCTCACCCATTTTCAGCAGCTCACAACTGTCTATAACTTTACTTCCAGGGTATCAGATACCCTCTTCTAGTGTCTGTGGACATCCACCCCAAAGCTGCAAACACAGATACACATGCACATAAATAAAGATGACAAATCTAACAAAGAACTTTGGGATAGGAAAATTACAGAGACTATTTCTAAAGTGACCTACATGTTACTTGTAATGATTCTTTAGTGTCTCAAGGGGTTTACAGATTATATATATACTGATAATATGAAGTTCTTCATATTAATTTGAATTTATAGCATTAATGGTGATTAACATTATATGTATTATATATCCATACATATACACCTGAATACACCACATGGCACAAAGACTGGAAATTTGAAATGATAAAATGATTGGTACGATTAATCTTCCTCTTTCAACAGACAAATATATATGGCAGTTCAAATCACTGATTTTGTTTCAAACTGAAAGCCAGTTCTTATCAATATGAGGCTAACAGTACCAGTTGGTTCCCATTTTAAAATAATATTTGATAGCATCCCTATAATGCTTGGAAGGTAACATTGTCTGGTCACAGAGGAATGATGATGTAGATGATAATTTTAATTGACAGAAAACTGATGAGATTACACGTTTGTATTTAATCTCATATTTCTGAAGTTTGGTAGCATTGAAAACTATAAAAGATATAGTTTGTTTTACATAAAGAACTAAAGGTGATACAGTATGGCATAGCTTTAACATTACTTTAGTCAATCAGATTCTATTAGCACAGCATAGAATTCATGCCTAGTAACCAGATTTAGCACCAAAACCTTGGCCAATTTATTTGATCTTCTATGCCTCGGTAGTCTCATCAGCATTTTATAGGGTTGTTGAGAGAATTAAATGAATTAATAAGTGTGAAACATTAGTAACTCATCTTGCCATGAATAATAAACAGCCAATACCTGATTGCTGCTTTTAGTATCATCCTCACCATCCCTGAAGTATGTCTGATTATAAAAAGCTCTATTTTGTAGATGAGAAAATTAAAGCCCAAGGAAGGGAAATTAGTTAAATAAGACAGAGTCTCATCAAGTCAAGGCTATTAGATTGGTGTCTTTGATATTGCTGCTGGTGTAAGGGAGTTGAATGGACTAACACAGCAGTGGTCTGTTCCCACACCAACAGGGCAGAATTGTGGTGCACACAACACTACCTTAGTGGAAAGAAAACACTGAAATGGGACTTTTTGTCAATTGCATTTGCTTTTATCTGGAGAAGAGCTTTTAAATTTTTCTCTATGAAAATCCTAAACTAAATATGTGTACTTTGGCACTGTTAATTTGACTTTGAATTATAATGATGAATAGGAAAGAAAACATACACATTGCATGCATAATAAACGACATTCATTAAATTTTGATTCATTTGCTG
This sequence comes from Cricetulus griseus, assembly GCF_003668045.3. NCBI lineage: Eukaryota > Metazoa > Chordata > Mammalia > Rodentia > Cricetidae > Cricetulus > Cricetulus griseus. The sequence continues at coordinate 59,528,157 of NC_048604.1, forward strand.
GTCACATGAGAGACTATCTACTTTTTTCTGAAGTACTTAGAAATCCTTTACCTGTGATGACCTTCATTCTTTTTTGACTTCCCTTTACAGTAGTGGATAATCTGGATTACCACACCAACGATTAGAGCCAGTGCTATTCCAGGCAATGTTGCTACTAAAATCAGGTCCACAGTGCTCCACAGTTGTTTGCATTTGTCCCCCATGTACCAGTAGTCTCCCCACTGGCCTCTGAAATTTGGACATCTAGGTAGAGATAAAATAAATATCTCACACAATAGAGGAATACAAGTTGTTTCATATGAGTGAATCAAACATTTCACTGTTGCTCGACCATGAAATTTCTCAAGTTCCTTCTTAAGAGATTTACGTCATCCCATTTTTCCATTTCAGCAAGTGTTATAAACCTACATGTTTGAACACATTCAGTGATCATACCAAGTCTGTAGGATTTCAGGATTTCCTAACCATCAACTAATGAAGATGTGGCAGTTAGCACTTAGGTACAGGGAACGAAGAAAATTGTCTTAAGAATGCTTTCAAAACTATCCACATTTTGTTCACAGATGCTACCTTTGCTCTGCTTTGGCTACTTTAGCTCTCTGGATTCTATAAAAGCATTCAACTCAGTCTAAGCTGCCAGTTCTTTAAGGGCAGGCTGTGTTATTCCCTCCCCCACTCACTTCTTAACTACAAGTTAACAGACTACCACACCACAAGAAATGCAAGAAGAAACATGAGAAGAGAATAGACTGCCAGGAAAATAAGCCTGCCCCCATCTTTCCCAGGCCTCCAGAGTTTCTCTTTTTATTTTTTTTAGAAATAAGTGACTCATTTATGAACTATATGTGTTTTCATACATCTTGGGATGCAGCCAAATAACGTGAGTATGATTCTCTGGTGCATAGAGTAAAAACTGATATGGCATACACCCACATAGAAATGTCAACAGATTTGTGAAGATAGGAGAATGGAGTTTTTCATGCTTCCCTGGGAGTGAATAAAGGAGGAGTTTACTGACATAGTGTCTTTAGATATTTTTTTCACTGTCTCCTAAAGGACTGATATGAGATTACCCTGTTGTCCAACAAAGACAGTTAGTAAATAGGCTACTTATGGCCTTTTGTGTTGTTTCAACACATTAAATATTACTGCACAGTTGACATGAAGGAACTTATTAGATGGGTATTAGAAAATTTTATAGCACTCATGGTCTACATATTAATTTTCAAATTAATAGTCATCTATCTATAGGATGTGTCTTTTAACACGTAGTATACTTTCACCCATTTCTGAAAGTAAAAAGAGTTTTCATATATCCATCTGCATACAGTTCTTCCTGGAAAAATACTTTAGTGGGAATATATTTCTTCTTTATCATAGCAATAAATCACAAATGAATTGTTTCTTTTATAATAATATTTCCCTTACTCAACACATACCAACTAGGTCCTAAATATTATTTGAGATATCTACTGAATAAAACAAAATGATCAATATGCTCAATTAATGTATAATAGAGCAGAGAGAAGTAGAAAATACAAGCGAAATTATCTACCATGTTTAAATTTGACAAGGGCTATGGGGTTAAGTAAGGTGGGATGGGCTAAGAGATTGATACTATTAATGTATTCTTCAATGAACACTGACATCTCTTATACAGCTTCTGGTGAGTGAGATTAAAAATGTACATCACATTGTGAAGTTGTTGGTCAAAATATAGAATTATAATTACATAAGAAACATTGATTATACAGCATGATGAATGCATTTAATGATTATATATTATCATCTTGAAAAATACTGAGAGTGGCTATTATGTTGTCATCAAAAAAGTGAGGCCATGCATATAATTAACTAGATTTAATCATATCGTAATGGATATATATTTGAAATTACCACATATTATGTGATATATACAGGCATTCAATTGTCAAATAAATAAGTAAATACTTATATAAAGATGTTATTCCACAATGACAATATGAAACAAAGAATTTTATGTGCTACTCAAGACTAATGTGAGAATTAAATGCAAAGAAATATTTCAAATATTTAGAATAGTAACTGTTTCTGACTCTTCTGAAATAACATTCATTTCTTACTCCTAGCTGCATGGTGCTAGAGCCAATTTAAGCCTTCATTTCACTTAACCTATCAGCAACATTTAACATAGCTGATCACTCTCCCTTCATTGAATTTTCACTTGGCTTCCAGAACATCCTTTTATTTATGTAAAAGATATTATTTATCTCTAAATACCTTTTTAGTTTCTTGTCTTCATCCTACTTAAAGTTGGAGTGTTTCATAGATTACCATCAATTATTTTTAGATTTGTATGTCTACCATGGAGTACTTGTGGAATCTAGGAAACTAGAAAAAGACCATGGGGATGAAAAAAACTAACTTAAGAGACTGGAATAATAGAATACTAGTTATATGAAGTGGGGGATAAGGGTAATAGAGGTTTAGGTGGAGAAATGGATGGAAGAGTCGGGCAGAGGAGAGGGTAGGAGATGTTAAAATAGGCATCCATGGTGGTACATGCCTTTAATTCAGCACTTGAGAGGCAGAGGCAGACTGCTTTCTGTGAATTTGTGGCCAACCTGGTCTACATAGTGAGTTTGACACCATCCAGAGCTACATAGTGAGACTCTAACAAAACAACAACAACAACAACAACAAAAAGTTGCACACCATTAATCCCAGCACTTGGAAGGTACACGCAGGCAGATCTCTGTGAGTTTGAGACCAGCCTGGTCTACAAGAAGAGCTAGTTCCAGGACAGCCTCCAAAGCCACAGAGAAACACAGAGAGGGAGGGGGCGGGAGAGAGAGAGATTTATATAAAAGTTTAGTTGTAGTCACCCTATACAGGGCATTATGCTCTTTCTAAAAGCTAAAGGTTGCCAAATTAATAGCCCAGTGCCAAGTGTTGGATACCTCCCCTTAGGTTGTTTGTCAAAGGTGACCCAGAAATCTCCAAAACAATACAGGCTATCAATATTGCACTTTGTTGACAACCAGAACTTGGTGGTAAGACTTTATTATTGAGGAAACCACAGACTTTTGTCACAGAACAGAAAAATCAAGTTGATGCTGATTGGAAGCTTCTTCCTTGGATGACTAGGTTTCATGGTACCAGAAGGTCCTATGTAAGCTGCTGTGCGGGAGGGGGAAGAATCATCAACAGTTTTACCTAGTTGTGAACTACAACAATGACAGGTGTGACAAGACATGCCAGTGGGTGCAATAACTGCACAGATGTTAATGTACATTCTGTTGTATTTAAGGCCCACCCCACAGTCAGAGACACATGTCTAATACTATAAATCTGGCCAAGAACCCATGGTTGGGAAGCTCACAGGCCCCATGGTGAATCTACTGTTACCATTTTGCTAAATGGATACAGCAACAACCTGCCCTATAAATTACTATCTCTCTAAGCACAGCTTAGTTTACCTCTCATTTACCAATTATACATCTGACAATGAGTTTTTATTTAGAGTATACAAAAAACTAAAATCCAAATAATCAAGAAAACAAATAAATGGGGTGCATAACTTTACAAAGAGTTATCAAAAGATGAAACACAATTGACCCAGAAACACTTGAAGAAATATTCGGCATCCATAGCCATCAAGGAAATGTAAATAAAACTACTTTGATATTCCATCTTACCCCAGACACAATGGCCAAGATCAATAAAACAAATGACAGCAAATGCTAGTGAGGATGCAAGAAAAGGGGAACATTTATTATTTGCTAGGGGGAATATAAATTTGTACAACTGCTTTGCAAACAAGGGTGGTAGTTCCTCAGAAGGCTGGGAATCAATCTTCCTCAAGATTCACTCATGTACATATACTCAAAAGACTCAAAAGCCTATTACAATAGAGCTAGAAACAAATCATCGTGGGTGAGGTAACCCCCCAAAGACAAATATTTTTTCAAAAAGATAATTTTTAGCTATTTGTATTTCATCCGAGAACTCTACTCAGTTCCATAATCTAATTTTAATTGGGTTGGTTCCTTTTGGGTGTAATGACATTTTATTTTCATGTATATTATAGACACTAATCTAGAATATGTATACATGGCAAAGTTTTGTTGTTGTTTGCTTTTCTATTTGGTGGGCTGGCGATGATCATTTCTTTGAGCAGTTTATTGGGCTGTGACCTGGCTACAGATCAAGGAACAAGAAATTTGAAAATGAATTGTAATTTAAAGGAGATAGGCACTGAGCATAGTGGCACATGATTGTAGTGCCAGAAATCTGGAGGCAAAGGCAGAATCATCACAAACTCAAGGCTATTCTGAGATATGTAGCTAGATTCTCTCTCCCAAACAAAAAATAAAGGATTACCCACTCTCAGCTTTTTTTTTTCTTTTTTTTTGCTTTTTCGAGACAGGGTATCTCTGTGTAGCTTTGTACACCAGGCTGGCCCTCTAACTCACAGAGATCTGTCTGCCTCTGCCTCCCCAGTGCTGGGACTAAAGGTGTGCACCATCACCACCAGGCAGCTTGTTTTTTTAAATAACTAAGAAAGTGATATATGAAGAAGCCAAAATTTAAACTTCGGATCACTTATTTGAGGAAATTAAGAAGAGCAAATGGGTGCTGGCTTCTTTCTCATGATCAGAATAGCAGCAAAATGTTGAGATATCTTGGAAGAGAAAAATGAGGAGGAACTTGATATTGAAACACACACACACACACACACACACACACACACACACACAGAGAGAGAGAGAGAGAGAGAGAGAGAGAGAGAGAGAGAGAGATTTAGAAGCTTTGTTTTTCTGCATGAAAATTAACACAAGACAAAGAAAAAACAAAACACATGCAAATATAGGGAAAGGCCTTCATGTCAAAACAACTAGAACCATTCAAGTTTATATTCTCGAGAAATGTTAGATACTCGTAAATTTAAACATTTGGCCTCATGAGAATCTGACTGCCTAGATGATAGGTCTCTGGGACAGGGAGGAAAATGGCACTACTTTAAGAAGAAATGAAGCGGGCTGGAGAGATGGCTCAGAGGTTAAGAGCACCGACTGCTCTTCCTGAGGTCTGGAGTTCAATCCCCAGCAACCACATGGTGGCTCACAACCATCTGTAATGAAATCTGGTGCCTTCTTCTGGTGTGCAGATGTATATGGAAGCAGAATGTTGTATATATAATAAATAAATAAAATCTTTATAAAAAAGAAGAAATGAAACTGTGAAAATAGTTATATTATTGTACATTCATCCTTAGGTCTCATGTTCATAATGACTATCAAATCTAAGGAAATATTAACCTTACATTATGGTCCATCTTTGGCAGGAGAGAGGCATGACCAATTGAACGGGATCTTCTAGGCAAGGACAATCCTCATGGGAAAACATAGAGGAAGGTATTATGCAAGAATTGAACATTCAGCGGCAATTTGTGCTTACATCTTTCAATGACATGACAAAGTCATTTTTATAGCCCAATGATCACTAGCTGTTACAAAATGCTCCTTGATAATGTGTAATCACTTGTTCCTCTCTCTCTCTCTCTCTCTTTCTCTCTCTCTCTATCCTGATAGTCAGCCAGAATATTTATTGTGTAGGCGATGCTACTGCCAGCGTGGGAAAGATCAAATATGGCCAGGACAAGGTGGAACTTGCCCAAGACTTGATAGGAAAAAGAAGCAAATAAGAATAGAAGTGGGGACAACACCAGAGAAGCTAGGTAACAAGGAGGACCCTAAGAGAGGCCTACATGGTCCCCTGAGCAAATTGGGAGCATGGAGGGAGGGGAAGGGAGCTAGGAGAAAGAGAAGGGGGGAAGAGGAGGTGATGGGGAATGTACTTCTTTGTATGTTTATCTTGTTGATTATTGAATAAAATACTGTTTGGCCAATGAGACAGCAGGTTTGACAGGATGAGGAGTCAAAGAGGATTCTAGGAAATGTAGTAGAGAAGTGGTGATCCAGGGAGGAAGTGACATAGCAAGGAGACTCATATTTAAGCAAAGGAAACAGAAAGTGTCCCCTTTTCCCCTCCACTCTTCCTTCACTGGCACCATGTGAGCCACCGACAAAGAGGGACGCCAATAAGGCATCTGATAAGATAAGTCTTATAAAATACATAGATTTATGATAATTAAGACTGAGCTAGCAGATGAGAATCCTAGTCATTGGCCAAGCAGCATTGTACCTAATACAAGTCTCTCTGTGCATTATTTGGGGCCCTAACTTGAGCGGGCAGCTGGTGAAGAGCGTACACGTGGCAGTGGGGCTCGGGCAGCCTTTGGCAGAAAGATTTATCATAACAGAATGGTGTCAGAAGTGGGATGACCCCATGGCCCAAGGTTCCCAGAGAAAGAGGGAAATCTGCAGCCACAGCCTGCCCTGTCGGAGCAGCTTCCATATTGCTCGCACCGTCCCGGTGCTCTTGGGGTTTGGACTCCAGCACTCCTGAGACAGCCTGCAGCCCTTGAGGGTCCTAGGGTTAGGATTCTGAGTTGTCACCATCCCAGGCTGCCTTCCTGCCTTCCGGAGACTAGTCAAACAGTGGCAGAACCCGGGCAGCTAGAGGTAGTGTTACGAACTTCCATGTAAACTTTACAAAAGCTTAAAAAGGGATTTTAGCAACAAAAGATCAGAGACAAGCACTTATTATTATCAGCATTTTCTTGGGTGATCTCTGTTTTTCTAGAGACAAGCAGAGACTTGAGTGGTTGCTTTAAGAGAGATTTCCTGACTCAGCAAAAGCAGAAAAAAGCAAAGACAGCGGCTAAGAAAGCCACCACTTTAATTTTGGTGGTATTGTTTAACAGATAAAGACTGGTGGCCAGAAAAAGGTAAAGATTCACAGAAAAGACAGATCCAGATAAAGAAAAACCTCTAAAGGTTTATACTACATTTAAAAATATATGTAGGCTTGTGAGAGAAAAAAATAACAGGAGGAAATAGAGTAGCCGGTTGTGGTGGCGCACACCAGTAGGATTTGCTGAAGGAAGCAGAGGCAGGCAGATTTCTACAGAGAAACCCTGTCTCAGAAAAAAAGAAACAAAAGGAAGTAAAAGTAGAATACTAAAAAAGCCACCTAGAGATGAAAAATACACAGAGAATCTGGATACTTTATGCCTTATTGTTGTCTTTAAGTTGTATGATTGCCGAGGAAAGACTTACTGCTGCTAAAATACATTTGATTATAAATGCTGCTAAATTAATCCAACTTATACATTTTAAAAATGCTTTGACTTCAAAATTTAAGTCTAAGGACAGGCTACTTGGAAAAAGAATTTCTGTTTGTGTTTCCACAGAAAATAGAAAGCTATGGATTCCTTCCAGACAAATATGGTTTGATCAAGCAAGACCCCCCTGAAGATGAGATGATACAGCCTTACAGACTACAAAAACAAGGACTTGGTCAAGTTTCTATGCTTTATCATGATCCCCATGGTATATTAACATCGCCCCTAATCAACAGGAAGCAGTTTAGAAGGAACGACGCCCAAATCCCCAAATAATGTTTATAAATGTTTGTTTTCATTTAAATGGGATGGGTTATAAATGATAATGAGCATAGTCAATTTTTTAAAGAAAAAAGGGGAATAGGATATAGGAATGAATACTTTGCATTGGTATGGATTTTCATTTCTTGATACAACTTTTAAGGTCAATTTTGTGATATGTATTTGTCTCCTCTTGTTTAGGTATTGTGTTTATACAGATCTTTTCCCTATAATAGTCAGAACTTATAATTAGGTTAGTTATGTTTTCTAGATATACAGAGATGTATTTGAGATGGTTAGGTATTCTTCAAACCTTTCAAAGACCTACAGAAATATGGCATTTAAATGGTTTAGGGTTTTTCTTGGCAGTGAGACACAACTGCTCCTGGCACACCAATTACATCAGAAAGGAGGATGGGCATCACAGAAACTCTTTATGGAGTTTGCTTTCAACATGGCAAGATTAGCCATTTGGGTAAGAAACTGCTCTTGCCTGGACTGTTTGTTACAGTATAAGCTGGACATACAGGACCCACAAGAAAGTGACTGCTAAACTTACAAAACAAGACAGTACTGAAGGGTTCCTGTTGAAATGGAGAAGTGTGCCAGCCACACTGTGCCCTATAGGCTGAAGATGGATGCCCCAACATTACAGAGGAACTGTGGGTGACTGTCCAGGCAGCAGATGTCTCTGTCAGCTCTAGAGTTTATATATTTTCCTTCTATGGTCTTTGATAGAGTTGAAGACAGATAGTTATGGTTATAGTTTTCTTCAGTTAATATAAAAGATAAGTTATCCTTTTTATTTAGACAGAAAAGAGGAGATGATGGGGAATGTACTTCTTTGTATTTTTATCTTGTTGATTATTGAATAAAATACTGTTTGGCCAATGAGACAGCAAGTTAGACAGGACTAGGGGTCAAAGAGGATTCTGGGAAATGTAGTAGAGAAGTGGTGATCCAGGGAGGAAGTGACATATCAGGGAGACTCATATTTAAGCAAAGGAAACTGGAAGTGTCCCCTTTCCCCCTTCACATCCTCCAGTGGCAGGATGTGAGCCACCAGTAAGAGAGGGTGCCAGCAAAAGGCATCCTCTATAAAGATAAGTCTTATAACATATATATAAATTAATGATAATTAAGACTGAGCTAGCAGATGAGAAGTCCTAGTCATTGACCAATCAGCTTTGAACTTAATACAAGTCTCTCTGTGCATTAATTGGGACCCTAACTTGGGTGGGTGGCTGGCGTAAAGCACACACGTGGCGGTGGGCTCGGCGGCTTTTCGTGGAAAGATTTATCGTAACAAGGAGGGGAGAGGAGGACATGAGAGAGCAGGAAGATTGAGTCAGTGGAAGAATAGAAGAGAGACAGAAAAGAGAAGCCTTAACAGAGGGAGCCATTATAGGTTTAAAGAGAAATCAGGCAGTAGGGAAATTTCTAGAAATCTACAAGGATGACCCCAACAAACAATCTAAGCAATAGTGGAGAGGCTACCTTAAATGCCCTTCCCCCATAATGAGATTGATGACTACTTTATATGCCATCTTAGAGCCTTCATCCAGTAGCTGATGGAAGCAGAAGCAGACACCCACAGCTAAACACTGAGCTGAACTCCTGGAATCCAGTTGCAGAGAGGGAGGAGTGATAAGCAAAGGGGTCAAGACCAAGCTGGAGAAACACACAGAAACAGCTGAGCTGAACAAGGAGGCACTCATGGACCCCAGACTGATAGCTGGGAAACCACCACAGGACCGATCCAGAACCCTTGAATGTGGGTGTCAATTAGGAGGCCTGGGCAGTCTATGGAGCCTCTGGTAGTAGATCAGTATGTATCCCTAGTATATGAATGGGCTTTGGGAGTCCATTCCACATAGAGGGATACTCTCTCAACCTAGACACACAGGGGTGGGCCTAACCCTGCTCCAAATGATATGACTGACTTTGAAGATCTCCCATGGAAGGCCTCACCCTCCTTGGAAAGCAGAAATGGGATGAGATAGAGAACTGGGAGTTAGGGGAGGTGGGGAGGGAGAGAGAACTGGGTTTGTCATGTAAAACAAGCTTGTTTCTAATTTAAATTTAAAAAAGAAAAAGCTAAAATGCAAAAAAGAGTAGAAATTAAGGACCAGTCAAAACAGCAAGAGAACACATGTGTTATGATTTACTTTCTGCTAATAGCCCCAAATGCAATCTTGGAAGGAACTTAGGTCTAAAAAACAGTTCCAAATTTTTGCTCTGCTTTACACAGAGGAAGAAGAGCTTCCCCATTCCAGCACTGATGGATGCTCAGCCTGGATTTCTCTGACTTGACATGATTAACAGTAGGGCCATGGTTGCTTCAAACTAAAGGCTGTCAGGGGCCAACCAGAGGTTTTACATCATTGTGATGAAGCCTTTCCAGCCCTCGAGAACTTGGAAGGCTATTGTCTAAAGGAGGACATTACATACTTTGGTGGAGGAATTTAGAGACAAAGATCAGGTAGCCAGTTCTGGCATTGATGGGGAAAGCAAAGCAGCCCCTGCTACCAGGTAGCATAAGCTTTCATGTAAACAGTTCAGATGGGAGAGGTCATAAAATAGAGTATTCTGGAGTTCCATAAATTGCTCATGTTATCTTATATAGTCCTGTATTCCCAGTGAAATTATGACTGCAACTTTGAAACTAATTGTTGAATATTGGGAATTAAGTGTTTCTTATTTCCATTACAGTATCTAACATTTCTCAGGTCCTGGGGGAAATTCTCTCCCTTGGCTTTTTTAGCACTCCTTTGAATCAAACTCTTAACATTGAGTTGCCTTCATTTGGAAAGAAAGAATGCAAATTAATAAATGATATTAGATATTATCTAGTTCCATTTCACACACAAACACACAGAGACACAAACACACAGATGTATGTATGTATGTATGTATGTACATATATCCTAACTGGTAAAGACTATACTCTGTCATAAAACATACAAGCTACTCTTTTCAGGGATTATTTATATAATTTGTTATTAATATATTATGAATGATTATTCACTCACACAGAAAGTTTTGGGTTGCCTACTTAAGGATTCAAGGTCTTGGTGCATCTACACAATTCATATGTGTGATGGCTTCACCAGATAGGACCAGCTTAATTTCAGGCAACATGCAACATTACACACAACCCTTCCAAATACAAAGATATTATGAGTTTTACAGGCTTTTTGGCTCCTGGACTATCTATGGGCTTCAAAAATTCCTCATCTAGCTTACTGCCCAATCTCAGACTTTGGGAATTGCCAGGTATGCCAATGTAGCTAGAGGTCATCTGTACAGCAGATGGCATGAATTAGACTTTGTGGTAAGGATAAGAAAGAACAAGAGGTACACCTGGAGTTTTAGTAATAGCTGAGAAAAGGAACTGGAGTTAGATGCACCCTTTCAGAACTGGAGTTTCTAACAGTGTACAATATCTACTAGAGACTGAGACTCTATTATCCTATAGCACAATAAAGCCAATCCCATTGGCAGAGGTGTGGGTGAGCCAACCCCAAAGTTGTTAACATGTTACTCATCTGTCTTGGGAGGACACAATGGCTCTCACTGGAGGGGTGGCTAGTGGGAAGCTGGGTATCATGTTAGGGAGAAATGGGGCAGTGATAGTGAAAAAGGGAATTGGGGGACATTTTGGGATGTGTGAAAAATTAGTGCTGTGAAAACTCCCTAGAATGTATGAAGGTGTTCCTAATGAGCACTCATAGTCACAGGGATACACAGTCCCAAGTGGCCATCTCTTGTAGCCAAGCGAGGCTTCCAGTGGCAGGACTGCGTTGCATTCAGTTGAGTTGTTGGCAACGATGGTCACATGGAAATTCCCAAACAAACCAGGCTATTGCTAAGACAAAAGGTTGCTCTCTGAAAACTGATATTAGTGCCCCATGTCAGAGGACTATACACACACAACACATTGAACATGGAGAAATCAAGTTGATGCCTACATGGAGCCTTCACCTCTATGTTCTAGTCTTTTGGATGAGAAAAGTTACTCTGCAGGCTATTGAAAAAGAAACGTCAACACCAAGTCAGCCACAAAACCTTTGACCTATAATCTATCTTGCCTGCAAACTATGCTAGGGATATGGTGTCACAAAACTTGTGGGACTAGCCAACCAATGTCTGTTTTGACTTAACGTCTAATCCACAAGAATGAACCCATACCTGATACTGATACTGAACCCGTACTCCATAACCCAGAGACCTAGGGTAAAACCAAACACCACTATTCTAGAAATAGTATCAATAAAATGACTCCTAATGATATTCTGCTACATTCATAGACGGTGCCTTATCCAGTCATTACCAGAGAAGCTTCCTCCTATAGCAAATAGGAACAAATACAAAAAAACACAGCCAGACAATACACAGAGAGACCTTGGAACACACAGCTCTAAATGGGATGTCTTCTTCAAATCCCTCTCCTTAAAGCTCAGGGAATCCCAAGTAAGAGGAAATGGAAAAGAATTTAAGAGCCAGAGGAGATTGAGGACAACAGAACAAGGTCCTCTGAATCAATTAAGCAAGGCTCAAATGAACTCATAGAGATGGAAGCAGCAAGCTCTGGGCCTTCATTGGTCTGTACCAGGTCCACTACATCTATATTATTGCTTTTAGCTAGCATTTTTATGGGTCTCCTGTGAGAATGGTGGGTAGGTCTCTGAGTCGTGTGCTTGCCCTTGGGACTCTTTTTCTTTCTGTTCGGTTGCAGTGTCCAACTTTGATCTGATTGTTTTTACTTCATCTTAATATGTCTTGTCGTTATCTCTCTCAGAAACTCTTTCCTTTCTAATGAGAGACAGAAAGGGGGTAGATTCAGAAAGGATGGGAGGTGGGAAGGAACTGGGAGGAGTAGAGGGAGGAGAAACTGTAATCAGGATATATTGTTCAATAAAAGGGGGAAAAAGTAAAAGTTTTGGTTTTGTTGTTACTATTTTTAAGACACGTCTCTTGCTATTTTACGGCAAGAGTACCCTGGAATCCATGGGATTAAGTGATCCTCGGGGCCCCACATCAAGAATAGCTGAGAATGTACATGCCACCAGGCCCAACATACATGCCTTACTGTTTAAAATAAATTTTTGTTGTTTTTAGTTATTCAAGTATTTTGTAGTACTAGGCAAACATTTCTGTTAAATGATTGATTCATTGAATAAACCCTTACAAAGAGGAGAGATAAAATAGTACACAAATGGAAATGAAACTATATAGTCTTTTGGAATGTCATGAACACAGTCTATCTGTACTTTCCAACTGTAAAAATTTTTCAAACCTGAGAGCTCTTGCTTATACATGGTGACGTTCCTATTCATTTTCCTTAGTGGGTACTCTCTGGCCATCCTCTCTTTCAGTCAATGAGTCAAGTTTTCTTATTCATATACTATCTTTTCTTCCAACCACTCTCATGTTGTGCTTAGAAAAAATTGAAAATTTGTTTGAATTTTAAAATAGAAATTTATGACTTAACATACTTTTTTGGTTTTTTGAGACAGGGTTTCTTTGTGTAGCTTTGGAGCCTATCCTGGCACTTGCTCTGGAGACCAGGCTGGCCTTGAACTCACAGAGATCTGCCTGCCTCTGCTTCCCGAGTGCTTGGATTAAAGGCAAGTGCCACCAATGCCCAGAAACTCAATATACTTTTATGCTTTAAAAACTGGAAAAAGACAGGCTGTCATGTCATAGTATGACTGAATCATATCTTGATTTGCAAACAAAAGATTTTATTCATTACTGAATAAAATGATACACACCTAACTTTTCCTTGTTTGTTAGAATTATAAAATAATTTACTAAAAAATATAAAGACTATCTGTAGGAAGCAAATCTGAATGGGATTAATCTCATAAAGTCAAAAGAAAGCTTCTAGGAAGACCACAACCGTTGTCTCATGTGCATAGGAATTGGTTCTGATTATATTATTATTTTCAAGTGTTACAGCATTGCATGTACCAAACAAAATAAAAAAACAGATAAAATTATTTACAATATACCATGTTTCACTTTTTTCTATGGTATAAATACTACTTACTTGCAGAAAGGCTTTCCATCTTTGCATGCACAGGCAATATCCTTTGGACAGAAATCTGCTGTGTTTCCTAGACAATCATCAAAGTCTTTCACAGATGTACAGTTGGCTGTAAACAGTAAAATTTAAAAACCATCTCAACAATAGAAAAAATGTTTCAAATGTACATACTACACATGTGCAAAGTTCTTAATATTAAGAAAATTGTTCATGTTGGAGGGAGCAGGAGGAAACAGACATGAGAGGGAAATAATGAAATTACATTTTCATTAAAGAAAATTAAAATTTTAAAATACAAAAAGGAAAATAAGTTGATGCTACTATAAGATTTTCAAACATCATGCTGACAAGGATTAGGCCTCAAAATTCATGATGAATATCCAAATATCCTTTCTTTACACTATTTTATACTGGCTATTTTGAAAATGTGGCTTTATAATGTGATCCATAAGACTATGGGCCAAAGGTCAACTAATATTTTTTGCACCAAATTTGAGTATACTCTCCTGGGTAAGAAGCAAAAATATCCTATCTAAAGGTGGAGGCAGTATAAAAATGATATGCTTAACCTCAATTTATTCCTATTATCCTGGAATGATAACTGCATCCCCTTCCCTGAAAAAAGATGCTAATTTACACAGGTAGATTAAAGAAGCCACTGTATGAATCTCTCACTCTCTTGCCTGCTTTTGGGACTCTTTTCCTCCTGTTGGTTTGCCTTGCCCAGGCTCAGTGTGAGAGCTTTTGCCTTGTCTCATTGTATCTTGCTTTGTTGCATTTGGCTGTTGTCTCTTGGAAGCCTGCTCTTTTCTGAAGGGAAACACAGCAGGAATGGATGGGGGAAGAAGCAGGGGAGGCTTGGAGGAGTGGAGGGAGAGGAAACTGTGGGCAGGATGTATTCTATGAGAAAAGAATCTATTTTCAACAATATTTTTTTAAAAAGCACCCTGACTAGTAAACCACCGAGAGTAACAGGCACTTCAGCCCCAAAACATAATGATTTTTTCAAGGCCTCCAAAGAGATTTATTCTGCCAAAGATATGGCTGCAGGAACTCATTCCCAATGAGAATTGAGAAAAAAGGTTGGAGTATTAAAACAAGTAAAGAAAACTTTTACAAATCATAGGACACATAAAGCATAAAAATTTAATCCCCCACCAAATGGTGAATTATTTTTATCCTTTACCAACATAGACACATAGACACAAAACAAAGTGTTTATCAATGAGATTTCATAATTGTCTGAACCATGGTATCTGTTTGGCATAGGACATGGTAAAGAATGAAGCTCAGACCTGTAGAGCCCAGAAGGAAACCAAACTGTTTCTGATTTTACTATTCAAATATATTACTCAAAGAAACAAAAGGGAAACATCACAAAACACAAAGGAATTTGTAAGCAAAACCAAAAATACAGTATAGTACTTTGAAAGTTTGAGTCTCAGTTTTTTAAAGATGAAAGCAACTTCAGCTAACCAAAATGTCCCCACTAACTCTGCACATTAGAGAAATCCCCACCAAAATTACTGGGCCAAATTCTTCTGCTTAGGGAAAATTTAAGCCACATCTGTTTTTGCCAGACAATGTTCAGAAAAAGAAATATAGTTCTTGGCTTGGCAACAATATTAGACTTTATTTTATTTTATCAACACATATGATTACATCATTTATTTCTTTAACTATCACTTTATAGGCCGGGCATTGGTGGCACACGCCTTTAATCCCAGCACTCGGGAGGCAGAGGCGGGCGGATCTCTGTGAGTTCAAGACCAGCCTGGTCTACAAGAGCTAGTTCCAGGACAGCCTCCAAAGCCACAGAGAAACCCTGGCTCGAAAAACCAAAAAAAAAAAAAAATACTATCACTTTATAACAATCCATGTGATTTCATTATAACAAGTAAGTATATAACTTAATGTTACAATTTGAAAGTTTTTAAGAAAACAAATTACAACTTTTATACATTTTGAGAAACAAATTGCTAAATATCAGTTACTTAAACCACTTCCCAGCATCCACTCAACTAAAATGTTTACTTATTTTCCCTCAGAATTTTTCACATATTATGTTTATCTAAATGATCAGAAACAAACATGCTAGTTTCAGAAGAAAAAATCCTTTCAGAAAGTAAACATCTCAAATAAAGCAGATATGCCCAGAAATTACAAAATTTTAATGGCAGAAATTTGCTTAGAATGCTGGTTAATTCCTTAGGCTTGGACATTGAAACCTAGCTAATTCATCATATCTTCAACCTATAGAAATAAAGCAAGCAAAAATTTCTTACGTTGTGTGCAGTGTACCATCAAGAAACAGCAGATGAATAGAATTTGTGTCAGCATAAATGTGCAGTCCGCCATTGTGAAGGAAAAGCAGAACCCTTAGCAGTCTGAACAAACGAACTTAGGTCTCCTGCTTTTATGATATCCAGTTGGTGAACAGAGATTGTGAGTGGATTATATAGGAGATACGTGAAGATGGATTTTGAACTTTTCCCTTCCAGCCTGTGTAAATTGCTAATTAACTTTTCATTGTGGACTTGTTGGTTCCCTGTACCTGCTTGTTCCTGCTTCTAAGAATACAAGTGCTTTTTCTATGAATTGTATACTGCTTATTTTTATCCTCAAATGTGTATTATTTCCTAAAACTATCTGTTTATCTTTACACAAGTTTTCATAATGTTTTACTATTGTCAAAGAAAGATCTTTATTTAGAATGTATTTCTATGAATACAATTTTCAGCAGTGATTAGAATCAGAGATCTCTGACCTCATAACTACTGGGATTGCTAAGCAAGAATCAGAAGATACAAATGTGTAGCATTGTCAATAAGAAAAAGAAAAATTAGAAAATGGAATGCAGGCAAAACTAGGTAAGGAGACATGCTAAGAAGAGAAAATAAAAGGATGAAGAAGGAACTATTATTCAGGAGAACAAATACAGATGTAATTCAGTTGGGACACTGAACTTTCACTTTAACAGGAATGTTTAAAGAAAGAAATAGAGTTAATGGCTTGGCGAAAAAAATTTAAGGTTTATTTTATAGACAGACATGATTACATTGTTTATTTCTTAACCATATAATTGACAGTATATAATTCCTTAGGCTTGGGCATGACTACAGTATTATTTCTCACTAAAACCTAATTTCTCTATCTCTTCTGCTCTGTCTTTCACAGACCCACACCCCCCACACAAAAACACATGTTTAGGTTCACATCGTCAGGAGGACAGTTCACACTATGATGTCTTTATCTGCTATATATCTCCTACCTAGTGAAACTAGTTCACCTTACTACCCTTTTGCATCTCAAAAATCCATCATTTCTCGATTACTGGAAAGTATACTTTATGTACAATTTCCTGTTTGGAGTTTACCCAGTATTTTATTTTATATCCTACTCTTGCTTTCTGGCTATCAAGTAAAAATCAATACTAAGAGCTCCAGGTTGAAACTTCTTGTTACCATGAATAAAAATATTTTTCTAACTTCTTGGCTCATCCTGATTCACTCTAATTTATTCTGAACAGTTTTTTTTGTTAGTTCAAATTAGGAACAAGCTTGCTTCACATGTCAATCCCTTCTCCCTCTCCCTCCCCTCCTCCCAGCTCCCACCAGCTCCCTGGCCCCTCACCTCTCCTCTCCCCACAGAGGATAGGGCCCTCTACAGGGGCTTCCCAAATTCCACAACATCATCCTAGCTCTGGCCTAGGCTCTCCCCAATGTATCCAGGCTGACAGCATCCCTTCACGTGGAATGAGCTCTCAAAATCCCTTCTTACACCAGGGGAAAATATCGATCTACTACCAGACACTCCATAGAGTGCCTAGGCCTCCTCGTTGACATCCACATGCAGGGATCTGGATCAGTCCTGTACTGGCCTCCCAGACAGTAGTCTGGGGTCCATGGGCTCCCCCTTGCTCAGGACAGCTGTTTCTGTGGGATTCTCCAGCCTGGTCCTGACCCATTTGATCTTCATTCCTCCCTCTCTACAGCTGGGTTCCAAAGTTCAGTTCAGTGTATAGCTGTAGGTGTCTGCCTCTGCTTACATCAGCCACTGGATGAGGGCTCTAGGATGGCATAAAAAGTAGTCATCAGTCTCATTATAGGGGAAGGGCGTTTAGGGTAGCCTCTCCACCATTGCCTAGATTGTCAGTTTGTGTCATCCTTGTAGATATCTGGAAATCTCCCAGTGCCAGATCTCTCCTCAGACATATGATGGCTCCCTCTGATATGGTATCTGTCATCCTGCTCTCCTCTATTCTTCCTCCGACTCAGCCTTTCTGCTCCTCCATTTCCTCCTCTCCCCTCCTCTTCTACTCCTCTCATTCTGCCAGCTCCCTCTCCCCTACCCTCATGCTCCCAATTAGCACAGGAGATCCTGCCCTTTCCCATTCTCCGGGGTCCATGCATTTTTCTCTTCTTGTCCTCCTTGTTTCCTAGTTCCTACTGTGAAGAGGATTGTAGGCCGGAAATCCTTTGCTCTATGTCTAAAATTCATATATGAGTGAGTACATACCATGTTTGTCTTTTTGTGACTGGGTTACCTCACTCAGGATGGTTTCTTCTAGTTCCATCCATTTGCCTTCGACTTTCAAGATTCCATTGCTTTTTTCCTACTGAGTAGTACTCCATTGTGTAAATGTACCACATTTTCTCTATCCATTCTTCAGTTGAGTGGCATCTAGGTTGCTTCCAGGTTCTGCCTATTACAAACAATGCAGCTATGATCATGGTTGAACATATGTCCTTGTTGTATGAATGTGCATTATTTGGGTGTATTCCCAAGAGAGGAATTGCTGGGGTAGTTTCAATGTTTTTGTATCTGTGGATGTTTGCTATATTGCCGAGTATGTGGTGAATTTTAGAGGAGGTTTCATGTGGCGGTGAAAAGAAGGTATATTCTTTTGTGTTTGGATGGAATGTTCTATAGATGTCTGTTAATCCCAATTAGGTCATAACTTCTGTTAGATCCTTTGTTTTTTTGGTTAAGTTTCTGTCTGGTGGTCCTGTCTAATGGTGAAAGTTGGGTGTTGAAGTCTTCTTATAAGTGTGTGGGGGTTTTATGTGTGGTTTGACATTTAGCAATATTTCTTTTACAAATGTGGGTGCCTTCGTATTTGAGGCATAGATGGTCAGTATTGAGACTTCATCTTGATGGACTTTTCCTGTGATGAGTATGAAATGCCCTACTTCATCTCTTTTGATTGATTTTAGTTTGAAGTCTCATTTGTTAGATATTAGAATTGCTACACCAGCTTGCTTCTTGGGTTCATTTGATTGGAAAATCTTTTCCCAACCCTTTACTCTGAGGTAACGCCTGTCTCTGAAGTTGAGGTATGTTTCTTGTATACAGCAGAAGGATGGATTCTGTCTTTGTATCCATTCTGTTAGCCTGTATCATTTTATGGGCAGGTTAAGACCATTGGCATTGAGGGATATTAATGTCCATTGATTGTTGGTTCTTGTTTGTTTTGGACTTATTATTGGTGGTGTCATTGTGGGGGGATTTCGCCCTCCTGTTTCTTTTCATATTTGGTAAACTTGGATTATCTATTGCACATGTGTTTGTGAGTGTAGTTAGCTTCATTGGGTTGGAGTTTTCCCTCCAGAACTTTCTATAGTGCTGGATTTGTGGATATGTATTGTTTAAATCTTGTTTTGTCATGTAATATCTTGTTTTCTCCATCTATGGTGAATGAAAGCTTTTCTAGGTACAGTAGTCTAGGTTGGCATCCATGTCCCTTAGAGTTTGTAGGACATCTATCCAGGACCTTCTGGCTTTCAAAGTTTCCATGGAGAAGTCAGGTGTGATTCTGATAGGTCTACCTTTATATGTTATTTGGCCTTTTTCCTTTACTGCTCTTAGTATTTTCTCTTTATTCTGAAGGTTTGCTGCCTTGATTATTATGTGTCGAGGGGACGTGTTTTTGTCGTCCAGTCTATTTGGTGTTCTGTAAGCTTCTTGTACTTTCATAGGCATATCCTTCTGTAGGTTGGGGAAGTTTTCTTCTATGATTTTGTTGAATATGTTTGCTGTACCTTTGAGCTGTATTTCTTCACCTTCTTCTATACCTATTATTCTTAGATTCAGCCTTTTCACGGTGTCCCATATTTCCTGGCTATTTTGTGTTAGTGATTTGTTGGACTTGAGATTTTCTTTGGTCGATGACTGTATATCCTCTAGCGAGTCTTCAACAACTGAAATTCTCTCTTCCATCTCTTGTATTCTATTGGTTATACTCACATCCTTAAATCCTGATCGTTTATCCAGCCTTTCTATTTTTAGCATCCCCTCATTCTGTGTTTTCTTTATTGCTTCTATTTCAGCTTTCATGCCTTGAACTGTTTCCAGTGCTTCCTTCACTTATTTGGTTGTTTTTTCTTTAGATTCTTTAAGAGAATTACTTATTTCTTGGATTTTTTAGTTTTTTTTTCTTCTATTTCTTTAAGAGATTTTCTTGTTTCCTATTTAAGGGTCTTGAATATCTTCATAAAATAGACTTTTAGGTCTGTCTCTTCTTCCTCTGTGTTGTGCTTTTCAGATCTTGCTGGTGTGGAGTCCCTAGATTCTGGTGATGTCATATTGGTCTTTCTGTTGTTGAGTGTGTTCTTATTCTGTCTTCTTCCCATCTCTTCTTCCAGTGGGTGTAGGTGGGGTCTCTCTATCTCCTCTTGTCACCCGGTGTGGTGCATCTGGGCCAAGACTTCAATGTCTGCAGCTCTGGATGGTCTTGCCTCTCCTGGTAGTCTCCTCACTCAGGAAAGGTGGGGCCGGTGGAGAGGGAAGGAAGAGTGAGGTATTTCCAAAATCAGGGAGGTCCTCCTTGTCTGGGCAGGTCCACTGGATGCAGTTGCAGGCCCAGAGAGTTCCTGGGGTGATGGGATCCTTTGGCAGAAGTAGGGCAGGAGCAGAGGGTACACTCACCTCAGAAGAGGTCAGGCTATTCTGAACAGTTTTATTTAATATTTTAATAGTAAGCTGTTTATTTTATAATACCATGGCAGCTTTACAATATCAGTATACTATTATGGAAATATACTCATTTTGAGTATAGGAAATTTTGTTTGGCTCCATTATGGTGAAAGCAAAATTCTCATATACATATAGCAAAAATAGAAATGTTACAAATCACAGAATTTAATTCTCTCCCTATTATGTGACCTTCCTCTGCAATATCCACCACAATTTTCTTTTGTGACAGAGACTCATTATATGTCCCTGGTTGGCCTCACACTGAATAGTGAATGTAGCTTACTAAGTGATGGGATTAGAGGCATGCGTCATCACATGTATTTTCTGATGGACTTTAAGACAAATCCCAGCCCTTCTTGAGACAGGGCCTCAGTGTGTAACCCCACATAGCCTGGAATTCACTGTATAAATGAGGCTTGTTTGGAGCTCCCAGAGACCTGACTAACTCTACTTCCCAAGTGCTGGGATTAAAGGCATGTTGCACAAAACCTAAACTAGTTTTAGTTGGGTATTCAGTTACTTGGAACGAAAGTAATCTAGTTAATATCATAATTAAAAATGCACAAAAATATGGACTAGCAAAAATTGCTTTTTAAAAACTTCTAGGAATATGAGTAAGTATCCTATACTCTAGGAAATTTTTAAATATGTATTTACTTATTTGTGTGTGTGTATACATGTATACAAGTACTCCAGAATGATGTTATGTTATGTTTGTGGAGGTTGGAAGACAACTTGCAGAAGTCAATTTCCTCCTTTCATGGATCAAACTCTATCATCAGGCTGAACAGCAATGACCTTTATCCATTGAGGCATTTCACCAAGATCTCATATATGTGAACACACCAGAGATAATTGTAGCTAACTTATCGATTTAAAATATGAAAATAAACGCAATTAAATCCAAGTAAGTTAAATACAAATCCAAGAATTTTTAAATAATTTTATAATAAGGAACTCAATACAAACTATACAGGACCGTCCAATCTGAATAGACAAATATACTTAATAATATAAAATGCATTTTCTCTGAATTGAGATATAACAGCTTTATCTCAACACATCTAATTGTGCTATTTCAAAAAAGCTATCTCAGTTCTGCTATTCATGACCTGTTTGGGTATGTTTTCTAACCTTTCTTTGCTCCAGTTTCCTCTTTTTCAAATTAGAGCTTCCTGGTTGCTCACTAACTATGTGATGTAGATACCACTCCTTTCTGATACAGGAAATAAAGAAATTAAACTCTCTATTCCTGCCAGCTACCTTAAATAGTTCCAGAAGGTGCAATGCAGGCTTCTAGGTGAGAAATACATTGATGGTATAAGCATAATACATATTACATTGTATATATAAGCATGTATATACCATGTGCTACAATAATAATCTGTCGGGCAAGATGTGCTCGCTGGTGCATAGTGGCAAGACTGATTACTGGTGTAACCAACTGAATATGAGCCTGCTTCACAGGTAGTATTGCATGCTTTGTACTATAAACCTGGTCAAAATCACAAGAGCTGATTGACCCTAGGCTGGGAACTTACGTGTCCTTCTTTTACTAAATGATCATGCTGAGGAACTTCATTCTAAATGTTTATGTTTATAATCATTGACTTACACTGCTCTTAACTTTTGTCAGAAAAACTTCTTTTTGCAGTGGGTAGTGGTTAATTTAGTGACTCATAACTGGTCAAAGTGCCAGGTATTAGGAACTCTGAATGCTGCTATGTTGTGGGTGGCTCATCTGTATCAACCTCCTCCTATCCAAGATTCAGCGCCTATCATGGAAAGGCAATGAAAAGAAAGTAAGAGCTATGAAATGCATACTTCTGTACATGATATGGCCATTGCGTGCTTCAATGAATAGAAGCTGTGGTTACCTACACAAGACTTGTACAAGATCAGGACAGTTGAAACTTGAGCATGCATGGGGGAAGGAATCATGAGATTTCACCCCAAACTGAAGAACTATTGGCATTTTATGGCTACTCGGAAAGGGAATATAACACTCTCTGGGGGATGTGGTCATTGATGGATTGCTCATGTCACAGTGGATGGCCACACTTCAATATGTATAGTTACAGCACTAATTGGACCCAGGGAGTTATTGATAACAAATAAAATAAAATGAGAACATGGAACTAGTAAGGTGAATAGATGGATGAACTAAAGAGAATTGGAGAAGGGTGGCAACAGACTGATATGATCAATGTACACTTTATAAATGTATGCAACTTTCAAAGAATAAAATTATTATTAAGTAAATCAAAATTGGAACCTATAGTAACTATTTATAGGTAGCTGAGAAATTTAAACAAATGACACTGCACTTATAAGGTCATACTAAGTACTCACTGAGTGTGGCTGCTACTGTTATTTTTTACTTCATGGAGTAAACATAATAAAATTCAGAACAAAAGTTTGCCATTAGAATAAACATATGATGCATTTTGCCTTGATCCTTAAATGAAATAAAAATGTCAAAATCACTCAATTAACATCTAGATTGAGGATTAGAAGAGAGAATATTTAAAGTAGGACAAATATAAGTTTAAAATTATATACATCTAATGCTGATAACCTTTGGGGGTAGTCATTAGGAACTGTAAAGAACAAGGAAGTGCTAATAACATTTCTTGATTGGGTTTCCACCTGTGTAAATATATCTAAGTGTGAACTTAGAATTTGTTGATGCAAAAGTTAAATTGAAATTAATTTTAAAAATGGGGTTCAGAATTCCTCAGAGAAATAGTATCACTTTAATGTAGATTAAAATCAAATATTTTACTTTGAAAATGAATTATGACTACCTTTTTATTAGTTCTTTGAGAGTTTTGTGCAACCTGTTTTGATCACATTCATCCCCCTTCCCAAACTCTTCCCAAATCTATCCAACATTTCCCTAATCACACGACTTTGTCTCCTTACATTTTTAATTCCTTCAAGATAAATAGGTGTTTCCCAAACATTATTAGATGTATGGTCACCTATTGGATCATGGCAAAATTACTGGGGGGTGGTGTGGTTACACTTTTAGAAAAAACTGTCTTTCCCTTTCCCAACAGCTAACAATTGGCAATGTCTCCAGGGATAGGAGTGTGACTGTGATCCCAGTTCCCTCTCTACACTGAGACTTTATCAGACTTGGTTTTGCTCAGGTTTTGGGCATACTGTTCCAACCAGTGGGAATTCATAAGTACAGCTGTGTCCAAAAGATAATGTTTCCTTGCAGTCATCTACCTCTGATACTCTTTCTTCTCTCCTTCCCAAATTGATCCACAAGGATTTAGATGGGAGGGTTGGTATATATCTTTCATTTAAGGCTGGACGTTCTGTAATCTCTTATTCTCTGAACCTTGGCCAGTTGTGGGTCACCGTGTTAATCACCATCTACTACAAATAGAAGCTCTTCAGAGGGGCATTAAGGGATTCAATGATCTATGTACACAACAATAAGTCATAAGGAGTTGCTTTAATACTACGTCCATTTAGCACAATAACAGTGAAAGTTCTGTCTAGCCACAGGTTCTTGGCCCAAAACTGGTGACCTTGTAGAGTGGAACTTAAATCCAATAAGAACATGGTAGTTTACTCCCTTGATGTTTGCTCTTCTATTGCACCAATGGACCAGTAAGTCATTATTATATTATAGCTCAGATCCTTAATATCTGAGTGTGTCTGATAATTGCTTTTTTCCTCTGGTAGCTTTAATAGCACCTTCCAACACTGTGAAAGCTAAGGATAAAGCTGTCAGGCATGTGCCATCATGATTTTGCCAAGTTCTATGAATCGAGTATATGGTATCTTCAGTGATAGGGTTTTATCATGAAGTTATGGAAGTTACCAAAAAGCAGTGGCAATACACAGTAATGTTTGGGAGTCTATGGGCCATCATGAACAACTCCAAAAGAAATAAATAATTCCTGGCAATGGGCTTTTTGTTTGTTAGCCTCTGGTGTCTATTAGAAGTATTACTGACCCTTATAAGGTAGCTGTAATTTAACTCTACACACACACACACACACACACACACACACACACACACACACACACACACACGCAAATGGTTTGCAGTAGGAGGTTTCTATATGTCTTTCTTGAAAGGTCCTTAGAGTTGCTTACCCTTCTTTATACTCCTCTTCTACCCTATGCTCTGCTCCCCAACCCAGTTTAACCCTCTCTATTTCCATGTTCTTTTTATCCTTTATACCAGTGTATTCTCTCCCCGCTCCACCAAAAGCCCCTCTCCATCGCTACTTAGTAATTTTCTAACTCTATGGGTATTCCAAATGAAACACATTATTCTGATAATTCAAAGCTAACGTTCACAGATGATAAAAATATGTTTGTCTTTCTGGGTCTAGGTTACCTCACTCAGAATGAGTGTTTCTAGATCCATCCATTTACATGTACATCTCATTGTTCTTTAACGACTATACAAAGTGTTTAATAGGTATTCAGTCAGTTAATGGCCCTCTAGGCTATTTCCATTTCCTGGATAGTATGAGTACAAGAGTAATGAATAGAAATGAGCAGATAGTTCTAGAATACAATATGGAGTCCTTTTGTCTATGCCCAAAATGGTATAGCTGAACCATATGGTAAATCTATTTTTATCATTTTGAGGAATCTCCACACAATTTCCATAATTAATGCAACAATTTATACTTTCACCATCTATTAATAAGTGTTCCCTTTCCCTCACATTAATATCTGCATTTTGTCATAATTTTTGTAAAAACCATTTTAAATAGAGTGAGATGAAATCTCAAATTTTTATTTGCATTTCCCTAAAGCCCAAGGACATTGAAAATATTTTTAAATGTTTCTCAGTTACTTGTTTTTCATCTCTAGAGAACTCTGTTTAGTTTGCTGACCCATTTTTTTGATGGTTTGATGTTTTATCATTACATTGATTTAGGAGTGAGAATGAAAGGGGTCATTTTTAAGCTCACACACTTGATCTCAAGTTCTGATCCTGTTCTCAACTGCTTGTAGGCTCTTGAGAAGTTATTTATCATCATTGTTTATTTTTTGTAATATTTAAACAATGTGCCTTCTTATTCTGTTTACACAATAGACACGTAGTGAGAATAAAGAGTAATTAACTTATCATGTATATAGTCTTACAAATGTAATTAAGTGAGTTGGTATAACAAGGAAAAGAAAAGCATCATCAATCATGTTGGTGTTTTCTTCACTAAAAGTAATGAACACTTTCACTGAAGTGAGCTCACATCTATTTCTGTAATCCTTGAATACTTGTAGCACATTATCCTTGTTACTCTAAGCTTTGTACAGTTTATTTTAATGTATTACTGTAGTGTGGTGGTATATTATTTATGATTTATTAAAGCTTGCCTGAGGATTTGGAAAGCAAAGTCAGCCACAAGCTATAGAAACCAGACACACACTAATTCCAGCAGCCAGAAGCTAGGAGGTGGTGGTACACACCTTTAATCCTAGGACTCAGGATTAAGAGATAGATGGATCTCTGTGAGTCCAAAGCTACCACAAGATTGATCCAGACCTAAAGAGAAACAGCTCTACCAAAGATGATCTCAGCACCTGGGATCACATGTCTTTAATCCCAGCATTAGAAAGGTATATAAGACAGGAGCAAGGTCTCAGTATCAGGCATTCATTCTCCAGCCACATTGAGGAAAGGAAGACATTTAGTCTCAGGATTCTCCAGCCTCACTGAGGAGAGGCAGCAGGATCAGTCATTCCTTTTAGCCCGAGGTAGCAGTAAGAGCTAGTAGCCAACTACTATGCTTTTCTGATTTTCATCTTGAAGTTTGAACCCCAACATCAGTCGCTGGGTCTTTTATTTACTGTGCTACATTACAGCATCATGGTACTTTGGAATTTGATTTATACTTGTCTTTTTCCTTAGAAAGGAGACATCATAGACATTATCTGCAAAACACTGATGGGAATGTAGACAGGAATGCTGACCAATAGAGTTGGAAACTTCAAATTTATGTGGATGTTATCTCAGAAGAGGAAGTGGCTAGTAACAAAATAAAGGCAACCCAGAAAAAGTAAAAGAGAGAACTCCATGATTCTGCAGACATTTTTAGAGAAGAATCACTTCTGGGTTAGTAAACATTTGGTCTGTTTGATTTTGCTGCAAAATGGATAGAATTGTTAAGAAGAGTGGATCAGTATTTACACAGGGTTGTTCAAAATATAAGATACACAGCAAAAGAAAGTATGTTTTCCTAGAACAGCTCTTATTTCTCCATTATTATGCAGGGATATGTCTTAATGGACTAAAACCTAATGGAACTTGGCAGCCATAGACAGTAGAGATTAATGTACAGATGGTGATGAAATATGAAAAATATATCTAGGGGAATAGGAGAGCATGGCAAATGTATAAATAATAATGATAAAGAGAAAATAAAGAATATAGTGACATCTGAGGGACTGGTAATAAAACTGAAAAGAACTTTTATTTTTATAGTAGGGAGATCAAACTCAAGTCCAAAGAAAATAACTACAAATAATCATCTCAGAACTAATTTAACAGTGATCATTAGTGTTCTAATTTTTATTTCAAGGAGAAGTTTGTTTCATAAGTACTTCACTTGAACCCATCATACCTTAGCACTCCAATCATCTGTTTTTACAACCCTATTTTTTATTAGTACATTTTAAATGAAATAACTCTTTTTAAGTGGTGTAATATACTATACAGTACAGTATACACTAAGTAGTCTCACTCCAATCAAAGAAGGAAGTGTCACACAAGCAGGCAAGAGTCAGAGACATCCCCTCCCTGCCCAGTTCCCACTGTTAGGAACTCCACAACAACACCAAGCTACTCAGGCAAGAGTCAGAGACAGCTCCTCCCAGCCCACCTCCCACTGTTAGGAATTCCACAAGAACACCAAGCTACTCAGCCACAACATATATGCAGAGGACCTAGGTGAAAACTCTACAGGCTCCCTGATCCTTTCGAACTCCCCTGAGTCCCTGTCAGTTGATTCTGGCACCACATTTCCTTTATTCATTCTTCAGTTGAGGGGCATCTAGATTTGTTGAAAGACATTGCTGGCTAGTAGAGGTTGCAGTCTCACCATGGCCTGGAAGTTTATCTCAACAGTTTGACAACACGGGGCTCCTCCCTCGGGCGGAACTTCCTATCTCCACCATCCCTTATCTGGAGAATGTCGCAGGGCCTGGAGGACTGACTTTATCTGAAAGCTGTCTCTAAACCAGATGCCTGTCTCTAAACCAGATGCCTGTCTCTAAACCAGATGCCTGACTTATCTTTAGCTTGAACCTTGGCACATTTCCCTGCTAGAAGGTTCCCTTGCTTAACATATGGTAACTAGGACTTGTGCTAGTTATGATAGGAGTGTGCCAATTAATGAAAATTAGGGTTTATCCCCAGGCTCCCCAATCCTGTATATTCCTTATACTCTGGAATAAAGTTGAGCTGATTCACAAAAGTCTGTCTCCCAGAGAAATGTCTCTATTCCTGCTCATGGGCCACATGCAAAAATTTCCGCCACCACTAATTCCTCTTTCCCTCTCGGCCTGGTAGTCTACAGACCAAGAGGGAAAGAGGACCCACACACAGAGCCACATAGGTTGTTTCCAGTTTCTGGCTATTATGAGTAAAGTCAAAATGAACATAATTAAGCCAGCATCCTTGTAGAAGGTTGGAGTATCGGTGCCGGGCATGGGAGGATAGGAGGGAGAGGGAAATGGGATTGGTATGTAAGATAAGATTGTTTTTAATTTAAATAAAAAAATCAAGGCCAATAACACTGCACAAATGTGTTTAGTACCATTTTAGAAATTGTTGGAAACTCTGTACTAATCCCAAGCCAAACTTCATTTAATAATTAATTTTTTGAGACAAGCCCTGCTTGGAACTCCCTATGTAGATGGGGTTAGCCTCAAACTCACAGAGAACTTCCTGCTTCAGCTGGAGTTAAAAGTTGTGTTCCACCAAGCCTTTTTCCATTAACAATTTTTAAATGAACTTTAAGTCAACAACTCAAACAGCAATTTTTGAAATCAAACATTCTAATAATGAGTAATCCACAGACACATAAATTTGATATTTGCATGCTGAGGAATGGCAATAATAAAATATTAAAATTTTCTGTTTCTATAATGAAATAAATAAATGAAAAGAGTTTCTCAGCCCTTTGGGTTCCCTTTATTGAGAATTCTCTGTTTAGATCACTACCCCAATTTTAAATTAGATTATTTTTTGGTATGCAGTTTCCTGAGTTCTTTATATACTTTGTATATTAATCCTCTATTGAATGTAGCATTAATAAAAAAAAATCTTTTACCATTCTGCAGTCTGCTGCATTGTGCAACTAAAGTATCCTCTGCCTTAAAGAAGCTTTTCAGTTTCATGAGGTCCATTATTTAATTGTTGATTTTAGTGTCTGTGCTATTGGTATTCTGTTCAGAAAGTCATCTCTTATGCTAATGTGTTCAAGGCTATTCCTCACTTTCTCTTTTATCAGGTTCATTGTGTCTAGTTTTATGTAAAGGTCTTGGATCCACTTGGACTTGAGATTTGTGAACCGTGTTAAGTATGGATCTATTTGCATTCTTCTACATGCAGATATCCAGTTTCACAGGAATCATTTGTTGAAGATGCTGTCTTTTTCTATTGTGTGTTTCTGGATTATTTAGAAAAAACAGTTGTCCATAGTTGTGTGTATTTATATATGGGTTTTCAATATAATTCCACTGTTAAACATGTCTGTTTTTATGTCAATACCGTGTGTGTGTGTGTGTGTGTGTGTGTGTGTGTGTGTGTGTGTGTGTGTGTGTGTGTGTGTTTATTAACTACAGCTATGTAGTACAACTTGAAATCAGGAGTAGTGAAAACTACAGCAGTTATTTTATTGTTCAGGACTGTTTTTTGTTTGTTTGTTTTTCCATATAAAGGTGAGAATTGCCTTGTGCTGGAGGCTAGATGTCTCAGCTGCAGGTTTGGGTTTTTTTTTTTTTTTTGTTTTTAAATTTTTTCTTCATTTTATATATACCAACCACAGCTCCCCCTCCCCCCTCCTGCTCCCTCCACCTCACCCCCATAGTAATCCACTTCTCAGAAAGGGTAAGGCAACTAAGCTTGGCGTATAAATTTGAGGCAAGACCAAGTCCCTCCCCACCATAGGGAACGGGCTCCAAAAAGACAGCTCATGAACCAGGGATAAATCCTGGTCCCACTGCCAGTGTCCCACAAACAGATTAAGCCACACAACTGCCACCCACATTCAGAGGGCCTAGTTTGGTCATATGCAGGCTCCCCAGCTGTCAGTCCAGAGTCCATGAGCTCCCACTAGCTCCGGCCAGCTGTCTCTGTGGGTTTCCTCATCATAATCTTACCCCCCCCCCCTTTGCTCACATAATCACTCCTATCTCTTCGACTGGACTCCAGGAGCTCAGCCCAGTGCTTATCTGCGGAACTCTGCATCTGCTTCCATTAGTTACTAGATAAAGTTTCTATGATGACAATTAGGGTAATTACCAATCTGATTACAGGGGAAGGCCAGTTTAGGCACCCTCTCCACTATTGCTAGGAGTCTTAGTTGGGATCATCCTGGTGAATTCCTGAAAATTCAGGTATAATTCTAATAGGTCTACTTGTATGTGTTACTTGTTCTTTTTCCCTTTCTGCTTTTAATATTACTTCTTTGAGATCTGGAACTAGGGAGATCTCCAGAGACCTACAAGGATGACATGATCTGACAATCCAGGCAATGGTGGAGAGGATAACCTAAAAGCCCTTCCCCTAAAATGAGATTGATGACTACTCTTTATGCCATCCTAGAGCCCTCATCCAGTGCCTGATGGAAGAGAGACAGACATCCACAAATATACACTGAGCTGAAATCTGGAATTTAGTTGAAGAGAGGGAGGAATGAAGAGCGAAGGGGTCTGCACCAGGTTGGAGAAACCCACAGAAACAGTTGGCCTGAACAAGGGAGAGCACATCGACCCCAGATGCTGTCTGGGAGGCCAGTACAAGACTGATCCAGACCCCTGAACATGGATGTCAATAAGGAGGCCTCTGCACTCCAGGGAGCCTCTGGTGGTGGATTAGTATTTTTCCCTGGTGTAAGAAGGGACTTTGAGAGCCCATCCCACGTGAAGGGTTACACTCTGGCCCTGGACACATGGGGAAGGGCCCAGGACCAGCACAGGAAGATTTGGTGGACTTTGCAGAGCCCCCATTGAGGGCCCTACCCTGCCTGGGGAGTGGTGGGTGGATGGGGTGGGGGTAGGGGTTGGGGGTGAGGGGAGGGAGAGGGAGAAGAGACTTACATGTGAAACAAGCTTGTTCCCTAACTTGAACTAATAAAAAAATTTGTAAAATATTACTTCTTTGTTCTGTATGTTTAGTGTTTTAAAAAAGTGCTTTCTTTTCGGCTCAGATCTGTTTAGTGGTCTCTATACTTCTTGTAATTTATAAGCATCTCTTTCTTTAGGTCAAGAATTTTTTCTCTTATCATTTTGTTGAAAATATATTCTGGGCCTTTGAGCAGGGATTCTTCTCCTTCCTCTATTCCCATTATTCTCAGGTTTGGTCTTTTCATAGATTCCCAGATTTCCAGGTTGCTTTGTGTCAGGAATTTTTAGATTTAACATTTCCTTTAACCACTGAAATCATTTCTTCTATCATATTGTCAATTCATCACATTTTCTCTTGCATTATGTTGGTGAAACTTGCTTCTGTAGTTCACGGTCAAATTCCAAACTTTGTCTTTTCCAGAATTCTCACCGCTTGTGTTTTCCTTATTGCTTTTATTTCCACTTGCAGGTCTTAAATAGTTTTACTCATTTCCTCCAACTGTTTTTTCTTGGCTTTCTTCCAGATATTTATTCATTTACTCCCATGGTGTTTTCTTGGACTTCTTTAAGGGGCTTGTTTATTTCTTCTTTATCAACCTCTGATCTTCACACATGGGGCTTTAAGGTCTTTTCCTTCTACTTCAGCTATGTTAGCATATTCAGGGAATGTTGTATTAGGATAGCTGAGCTCTAGTGGAAACATATTGTCCTTGTTTTTATTGGTTGCATTTTTATGCTGGCACCTAAGCATCTGGGTTTGGGGGCTGATTATAGGTCTAGGTGCTGATTTTTGGAGGTCAGGATAAGATGGTCTGTGGGATTCCCAGGAGGCAAAGTGAGGGGGAAGGGAGGCTGCAGTTGGTGTTCGGTTGCAGTACTTGGAATGAGCCCGAAGGATTGGGTTTGCTGGGGTAACACTGCCAGCAAAGAAGGTCTTCAGGCAGGCAACCTAGTCTTCTCAATTATATTATTCTTAAGTGGTATTTCTGAGTTACCAAACTCTGTCTGCTAACATACTGTTTAAGATTCCTTATAGTATGATTGGTACACTGTGATACCCTAGGAGGAAACACAATTTGAATCCTGCCTCTATCGCCCAAGGGTGTTAAATACTGTACCCAGCAAGTCACAGTTAGATTATTCTTTAAGAATAGGAACTTGGGTATTCTGTGTTCTGATAAAAAATACACGTTTTATAAAGAATTATGATTCCTTTTCACCTTTTTTGTTAAAATTTGGTTTGTAATAATGTTTCCCTGACTACTTAAAACTTTCTGGAATCATATTAGATTTTAATAACTAAAATACAGATACTGAAAATATGATCAAGTACAATAGGAGAAATTTTTGAAGAAGCTGAAAAGACAATTACCTTCACTTTGCATATTCAGTCAGTTAGAACAGGGATTATAGAAATATCACAGATAGTTTATGATCAGAAGTCTATATATTTAAAACTAAAATATGTTGATGCAAATGATAGACAAAATATCAAAAGGAGATAACACTTTCTTCAACAATGCTCTTTTCATGTGTAACAAAACACTTTTAACAATTAAATAACAAGTCTGATGCAGCATCCAGCACTCTCTGTTGAGTTACCTCATTGTGACTGCCTTGATCTACCATCTCTCTGAAGGCATGTCTTGTCTGTCTTCAGCCCAGGTATCCATTACTGAAAATTTCAAAACCATCTCAAATTTGATGTGAAAATTTTAATCCATTATGTTGCATCCATATCTGCTCTTACTATATGACATTTTATATCAAATTACTCTGTCAAAAAACGTTTGCTTGTGCCCTACTCCCTGCATAGTTAACACATGTAAACACCACATCTCTTCACTAACATATCCTTCATAAATCATTCTTGAATGTGTCCTTTTTCTTCTTTGTAGCCTTTACTTTATTTCAAAACACAAGTCTTCCTTGTCCCAAGAGTCTTGCTATGTTTCCCAGAAGGGCCTTGAATTCTTGGGCTCAGTTCATTAATCCTCCTGCCTCAGCCACCCACGGAGCTGGGACTACACACATATGCACAGTGCCTGGCTGTTTAGGAATTATACAGGTCCTCCTTTGCATTTACCTATCTAAAACACACAAATTACCATGGAATTATTTTGCTTAGATGCCTTTCATGGTTCTCAGTCACTTAAAGTCAGACTTCTTGCAAGGCTTACCAAATCTTTTCAAACTCTAGTTCCTTCCTGCATCTTCGACTTTATTTATTGCTGTTCCTTCCATAACATTCTAGGGATTGGATTCACTCAACCAACCACCAAAATTCTCTTTGCTTTCAAAAAGAACTTTTATGACATATAATAGATCCTATTTTCTAGAATTAATAACTGCTGTTTCACACATTAAATTCAGCTCAGGGCTTTTCTGAATCCATAGATTTGTCAATCTCTAAAGAGCCTGCATGGCACACAGTAGGGAACTGATAAATTTTCTTTAGTGAAAGCTTAAATGAATCTTTTTTACTTCCTTAGGATTAATGTCCAAATTTCTATATTATCCACTTATATTTTCTTTTATGAATCAGATAAAGCTCACTTTTTTGTTTTAATGTGCTTTAAAGACTACCATCTTGAGTTTTTCTATTGACAAAATCTAAAAGTATGTGTAAATTATGTTTGTAGAATATTATCTTATCACTATTATAATGAAATATTTATTTATACACAAGTACTACTAAGTTTTTTTTCAGATTTTTCTTATTTGAATTAGAAATAGGATTGTTTTACATGACAATCTCAGTTCCCTTCTCCCTCCCATCCTCCCCTACCACGCCCCCCCAAATAAAACCTTACCTATCACATATCCTTTCTGCTCCCCCTAGATAGTGAGACCTTCCATAGAGTCTATGTCATCAGAGTCTATCCTATCCTTTGGAATAGGGCCTAGGCCCACCCCCATGTGTCCTGGCTCAGGGAATATTCCTCTATATGGAATGGGTTCCCAAAGTCCACACCTATGCTAGGGATAAGTACTGAACTACTACAGGAGGTCCCATAGATTTCAGAGGTTTCCTCAGAGAAACCCATGTTCCTGGGGTCTGGATCAGTTCCATGCTGGTATTCCAGCTATCAGTCTGGGGAGCAAGAGTTCCCCGATGTTCAGGGCAGCTATTTCTATGGGTTTCACCAGCCTGGTCTGGACCCCTTTGCTCTTCACTTGTCCTTTGCATCTGGATTCCAGTTCAGTTCGGTGATTAGTTGTAGGTGTCTGCTTCTACTTCTACCAGTTGCTGGATGAGGGCTACCGGGTGGCATATAAGTCAGTCATCAATCTCATTATCAGAGGAGGGAATTTAAGGTAGCCTCTCCTCTGTTGCTTAGATTGTTAGCTGGTGTAATCTTTGTAGATATTTCCCCAGTGCCTGATTTCTCTGTAAACTAAAATGTCTCCCTCTATTATGGTATCTCCATTCTACAAATACTACTAAGTTTTCATTCTTAACAGAGAAGCAATATTCTAGCTCCTGTGCAAAATTATTTTGCTTAATTCTAACAGAACCTAAAAATGTATTTCTATTAGTTGTTTTTTGAGCAATGAAAAGAAAGTGATTACTCTTTCCATATATGAAAGCTTGCATACAGCATTGGCTATGTTGTCATTTATAACTATCAGTGAGATAGAATACATTCAGGGTGGCCTGACTGTAGAGCTTTATAATTAGAGAGAACAGAAAGAATTAAAATAATTTATTCATGTACTGTATTTATATACGTATCGTGTAGTATAAAGTACTATGTAGTATATGAGGCAAAGTATAAAATAATATTCTTCACTAAAATAGTTTTTGTAAGATTTTTGCTATTTGGCAGCAGTGTACAGAAGAAATTGAGATAATTAAATCATAAAATTTTAAAAGTACAAGGTGTTATACTTTGGAGATAGAATAACATTCAGAGAAACCTACAACTAGCTCACACAGCTTGGATTAGAAAAAAATCTTACACTTAACAGTTCTTGGTTCTCAGATGTCATATTATGAGTTATGAGTAATAAAACCTATGCTTGTGTAGTTCTTTGAAATAGATATATTTCTTATTTGTGAAAAATATCTTAGCAGTAAGACAAATACTGTCCCCAACTTTACAGACAAAAGAAAACAAAAGTAGAAGGGAGAGGAGGTTGGCAGGAAAGACTCAGAGGGATTAAATAAGTAATTCACATTATATGAAAATGGTTGGATCTAGAAATCTAATTTAAGGCTTTTAACTCAAATTGTATACTAAATAACAATATATCGCCTAGAAATCTAAGTCATCAGGTATGAACAGAAATGCAATTTATTGTATTTTATCATCTTTTTTTCAAAATGGCTCATTTACATTATGTAATGGAAAATTTTGAGCAACTTAAGTGGATAATTTAAAATAATTCCCTGAGTCAGTTGTCTAATGCATCAAAATAATGTTGACCTTTGATTATTGAGTCATTTTAATTACAGTGAATGATAAGGTTCTTACAATAGCATATATTGGCCTGACTAAAACAGGAAGGTGAACTCGTGATCAACGAGTAAAAGTCACTGTTGTATATTTACTACTCTGGAAGCTGGTTTCTATGTTTGCCAAGTTACTAAGTGCCTAACCTTGTGTTAAAAGTTGTGAGGGGTAGAGAAATCACTGGAAAGCAATTCTTTACATCTCACATTCACAAAGCATTTCAACAAGTAGTCACATTTTTAAAAATAGATATTGAAATATAAAACACTGGTTAACAATGGATCTCAAATTTGGTGACATCCTTAAAGGAATAATTTTTGAGGTTTTATTTTATTTTTAATTATTTTTATTTAAATTAGAAACAAGCCAGCTTCACATGTGAATCCCAGCTCCCTCTCCCCTCCTCCCCTGTCTCCCACTACCCCCCCACCCCATATCCCCTCCACTCCCCAGGGAGGGTGAGGTCCTTCATGGGGGATTCCCAATGTCTGTCATATCATCCAGGCAGGGCCTAGGCCCTCCTCCATGTGTTCAGGCTGAGAGAGCCTCCCTCCAAGTTGAATGGGCTCTCAAAGTCCATTCTTATGCCAGGGATAAATACTGATCTACTACCAGAGGCCCCATAGATTGCTGAGATCTCCTCACTGACACCCACATTCAGGGGGTCTGGATCAGTCCCATGCTGGCCTCCCAGCCATCAGTCTGAGGACCATGAGCTTTAAAGGAATAATTTAAGAATGAAATTAACGGATGGTGGGAGGACAGTTTTACTACTTTAAGTTTCATAACAATGATGCATTATAAAGAAAACATAATTTGCTAATAAAAAGGGTTTAAAGGTACATGGGCATTCACATATTTTTTAATATGTATTTGCTTATATACACATTCTTAGTCATCTGAAATCTCTTCAGTGAATTTTATGATACTGTAACTACTTAGTTCAGCAAATTTTCATGAACTTTGAGATTGACTTTAAGATATGTTCTTGTGTGTTCAGAGACAGAAGTGATACTAGTATTTTCACATAGCGTTGGATGATCATTCTGTCATTTTTCTGTACACACACACACACACACACACACACACACACACACACACACACTGACTTTCCTATGTGTTTTTACCTTTAGTTAGAAGAAAAAAAAATAGGTGCTTAGGATTAAAGAGTTAAAGTCTTATTTTGCTTTCACTTTTTTATTTTTATACTTGTAATTAGACAAATTTTAAATTAAAAATGAGCTGCTTTTACATGTCAATCCCAGTTCCCTCTCCCTCCCCTGCTCTCCTGCCCCCCCCCCAGGTCCCTTATCCCAACTCCTTTCTGCTCCTCAGGGAGGGGAGGCCTTCCATGGGGGATCTAAAAATCTGTCATATCATTTGGAGCAGGGCCTAGGCCCTCCCCAGTGTCTCTAGGCAGAGAGGGTATCCCTCTATGAGAAGTGGGCTCCCAAAGTCCATTCGTGTACTAGGGATAAATACTGATCCACCACAAGAGGTCCCATAGATTGTCCAGACCTCCAAATTGACAGCCTCATTCAGTGGGTCTATCAATCTGGAGTCCATGAGCAACCCCTTGTTCAGGTCAGCTGTTGGTTTCTCCAGCCTGATCTTGACCCCTTTGCTCATCACTCTGCAACTGGATTCCAGAATTCAGCTCAGTGTTTAGCTGTGGGTGTCTCCTTCTGCTTCTATTAGCTACCGGATAAAGGCTCTAGGATGGCAAATAAGGTAGTCATCAATCTCATTATCAGAGAATAGCATCTTAAGTAGCCTCTCCACTATTGCTTAGATTAATAGTTGGGGTCAACCTTGTAGATCTCTGGACATTTCCCTAGTGTCTGATTTCTCGTTAAACCTATAATGGTTCCCTCTATTATATTATCTCTTTTCTCATGGGAGGAGAGGAGGGTGAGGGAATGTGGGGATGGATATGTAAATACAAGTAATTAAAATAATAAAAAAATTTTAAAAATTCCAGGAAAACTATGAAAAAGCTAAGCCTGAAAATAATAGAAACACAAGAAGGAGAAGGATCCCAGCTCAAAGTCCGAGAAAATATTTTTTCCTTTTTGTATTTAAATTAAAAACAAGTTTGTTTTACATGTCAATTCTCTTTAAACCTATAATGGCTCCCTTTATTAATGTATCTCTTTTCTTGCTCTCCTCTGTTCTTCCCCCGACTCAATCTTCCTGTTCCCTCATGTCCTCCTCCCCCTTCTCTTCTCCCCTTCTCTTTCTCTTAACTCCCTCTCCCCTCTCCCCATGCTCCCAATTAGCTCAGGAGATCTTGTCCCTTTCCCCTTCCCTGGGGACCATGTTACGTGGAAGCAACCTAGATGCCCCTCAGCTGAAAAATGGATGGAGCAAATTTACACAATGGAGTACTACTCAGCAGAAAAAACTCAGCAGGAATCTTGAAATTTGCAGGCAAATAAATGGAACTAGAAGAAATCACCCTGAGTGAGGCAACCCAGTCACAAAAAGACAAAAATGGTATGTACTCACTCATATATGGATTTTAGACATAGAGCAAAGAAGTAGCAGCCTACAATCCACACCGCCAGAGAAGCTAGGAAACCAGGAGGACCCAGAAAATATTTTAAACATAATTATAGAAGAAAAATTTCTTAACATTTTTTGGGGGGTTTCAAGACAGGGTTTCTCTGTGTAGTTTTGGAGCCTATGCTGGCACTCGCTCTGGAGACCAGGCTGGCCTCGAACTCACAGAGATCCGCCTGCCTCTGCCTCCCGAGTGCTGGGATTAAAGGCGTGTGCCACCAATGCCCAGCCAAATTTCCTAACTTTAAGAAGGACATGGCTATAAAGGTATAAGAATCTTTCATAACATCAAAAGATTTGACCAGAAAAGAAAGTGCTCCTGCCACATAATAATCAAAATATTAAACATACAGAACAAAGAAAGAATACTAAAAGATTCAAGGGAAAAGGGTTATGTAACAAATAAAGGCAGACCTATTATAATTACAGTTGAGATTCTAAAAGCCAGATGGGCCTGGACAGATGTCTTGCAGATTATTAGAGACCATGGAAGACAGCCCAAACTACAACACCCAACAAAATTTTCAATAACTGTATATAGAGTAAAGAAGATATTCCATAACACAGCTATATTTAAACAATATTTATCCATCACTCCAGCCCTACAGATGGAACTAGAAGGAAAACTCCAACCCAAGGATGATAACTACACTCGTGAAAATACAGGAAATACATAATCTTACACCTGCAAAAACAAAAGAAGGGACACACACACACACACACACACACACACACACACACACACAGCAAAAAAGCCCAGGATTCAAATCAATAATAATTGGTCATTGATACCTCTCAACATCAATGAACTCAATTCCCCTATTTAAAAAAAAACAGACTTATTTTACAATGCTGTCTGCCTGTGAAATAAAATAGGGCAATGGTGGCAGAAAAGTTCTGAAGACAATAAACTAACATCTGACTGTATTTGGCCAACTCTACAAGATGGAACCAATACCCAATACTACTTGGGTGATCTAGTACCAGAGACTATATAACCCAGAGGCCTTGGATAAGAACAAATATTAGTGGTCTTTAAGAAAAAGTTGTGATAAAATGACTCATAGATCAGTGCCATGTTCAGCCATCATCAAAGATGCTTCCTCCGTCAGAAGATGGGAACATCAGAGACCCACTGCCAGACATTACCCAGAGACAGACTTTGGAACACACAACTCTAAATGGGATGTCTCCATCAAGTCCCTCCTCTCAAATTTCAGAGAATCCTGTGGATGAAGAAGCAGAAAGATTGTAAGAGCCAGATGGGATGAAGGACACCAAGAGAACAAGGTCCTCTAAATAAACATGAGCAAAGCTCATATGAACTCAGAGACTGAACCAGTATACATTTAAATTTTTAATTAAATTATTTTAATTGAAAATCATATATATGCTCTATATTGCATGCTATTTTAATTTTAATATTATTATCACAATTATTTGAATGTATATCATGTATTTTGATCATATCCACTCCATATTACCCTATTTTATTCCCTCCCACTTCCACTGACCTTCTACCTCAAATATCTTTTCTGTTACCCACTGAATTTAACTGGGGTTGCTTATTTGTAAGTGTGGGTGGGATATTATTTACTGGAGCATGGGCAACTTCACGACTGAACAAAATGAGTACCATCTACAGCAACCATTAACTCTCAATAGCTCCTCACAGAAGTGTGGGGCCAAACAAGCCCATCTACTATCCATCCATTATGGAATTTTGGAGGGCCCAATCCTGTAAAGGCCTTGCATGGTTATACATAGATACTATTAGTCCATTATTGCAACTGATACACCATGTCCAAAAGTCAACATTTCACACTTCTTCCCATCTTCCAGATCTTACATCTTTTCTACCCCCTCTTTAGTGATATTCTCTGGGCCTCGAGGGTGATGATTATGGACTGATCTCCATTATGAACACACATACAAAAATTTTCAACAAAATATTTGAAAACCGAATACAAAATGCATCAAGATCATTCACTATGATCAAGTTAGCTTCATTCCAGAGATGCAAGGATAGTTCAACATATGGACATCAATAGATGTAATATCATATAAATGTACTTAAGGAAAAAAATCATATGATCACCTAAAAAGATGCAAAGTAAAGGATTTTAACAAAATGGACATCCTTTCATAACAGAAGTTCTTAAGAAATTGGGAATGGTTGGATGATTATCTCTGGTATTTTTAATGTAATTGGCCCCCATAGTCTCATAAAGAGTGGCACTATTAGGTGGTGTGTCTTTGTTGGAGTAGTTGTTGCCTTGTTGGAGGAAGTGTGTCACTGTGGGGTTGGGCTTTGAAGTCTTTTGCTTAAGCTTCACTCATTGTCATAGTTAGTCAACTTCCTGTTGCCTGAAGGATGTAGGACCCTCAGCCCCCTCTCCAGTACCATGTCTGCCTGTACACCGCCATGCTCCTCACCATGATGATAATGGACTAAACCTCTGAAAATGTAAGTGAGCCACACAAATTAAATGTTTTCTATATAAGAGTTGCTTTTGTCATGGTGTCTCTTCACAACAATAAAAGTCCCAACTAAGATAATATCTCAGCATAATAAGGACTGTATGTGACAAGCCTGTAACTAACATACTAAATGAAAAAATTCTCATATCATATCAATTAGTATCAGGAATAAGGAAAGGGTTTCTACTTTCTCCATTCCAATTCCATATAGTTCTTGAAGTCTTAGCTAGTTCAGTAAGACCAGAGAAACAAACAAAAGTAACGTGAATGGAAAAGGAAGTAGTCAAAATGTTCTTACTTGTAGTTTATAAAATTCTACATATGAGGAACCCTATAGTCTCCACCAGCAAATGTTCAGAGCTGACTAACACTGTCATCAAAGTCACAGGTACAGATTTAGCCCACAAAAGTCTTCCTACATACCAATAACAAAGATGTTGGAAAAAATCAAGGAAACCATTTCATTCAGAGTTGCCACAAAAATATAAAATGCATTGGAATGAACATAACCATGGAAATGAAAGGCATCTGCAATGAAAACATGAAAATATTCCAGAGAGAAATTAAAGAAGATACTTGCCTTAGTTAGAATTTCTAATATTCTGAATAGACACCATGACCATGGTAACACTTAACATTTAATTGGGTGGCTTAAGTTCAGAGGGTCAGTCCATTGTCATGGTAGGATATGATGGCATGCAGGCATACATGGTTCTGGAGAAGGAGCTGTGAGTTCTACATGTTGATCTGCAGGCACCAGAAGCAAATATATGTCACATTGAGCATAGCTTGAGAAAAGGAGATCTCAAAGCACACCACCCCAGTAACACACTTCCTCCAGCAAGGCCACACCTAATCCAACAAAGCCACACCTCCTAATATTGCCACTCTCTATGGGGGCATTTTCTTTCAAACCACCATATTCCATTGTCTGGCCCCCAAAGTCTTGGAGCTATATCATAATGCAAAAATGCAATCAGTCCAACTTCAAAAGTTCCCATAGTCTGTAACAGTCTCAAACTTACTTCAAGTCTAAAGTTCTAAGTCTGTTTTGAGATTCCTGAAGTCTTTTAACTGTAGTCCCGTGTAAAATCAAAATCAAAAGGCAGATTACATACTCCCAACATATAGTGACACAGTATATGCATTACTGTTCCAAAACAGAGGAAAGGGAGCAGAGTGCAGAAATTCTGGACCAAACCAAGACCAAAAACCAGCTGAGCAATCACCAAACTCTATCTCCATGTCTATTGATAAAGTGCCCTTCAAATCTTCAACTCCTTTCGGCTTTGTTGCCTGCAACACACTTCTTTCTATTGGGGTGGTTCCACCCTCTATTGGTAGCTCTCCTCAGCAGGTAGTCCATGGCTCTGGTGTAGTGTCAATCTGTGAGTCTGGTACAGATTCTCAAGGATTTATTATAGGGTGCAAAGCAGCGGTAAACATTCACTGATACAGAACAGGTAAGACACTGACTCTGTTCCAGCTGCCTTTGTCAAATTGATTGTCCATGGGTGAAGAGCAAGCCACCTGCTCTGCTCAGACCACCTAAGGGAGCATGAGCAAGAGAGTGGGCGACTGTCTCCCTAAGCTTT
Source organism: Cricetulus griseus (assembly GCF_003668045.3). Taxonomy (NCBI): domain Eukaryota; kingdom Metazoa; phylum Chordata; class Mammalia; order Rodentia; family Cricetidae; genus Cricetulus; species Cricetulus griseus. Next base: position 59,570,100 of record NC_048604.1, read on the forward strand.
GTCACATCCTCTGATAAGACCATGCCCTAGGGCTTGCTGCCCCAAAAGTCATTGGCTTAATGGATTGAAATACCACAACACTTCCCCCTTTTTTTCTAAATAAGAAGTTTCTAATCCTAACATAAAACTATTTACAATAAGAAAAACTATCAAGTATTTCTGAATAGGATAGCACTCTGTTCACTCAGAAAATATGGTCAGTAATTGACAAGTAGTATCATGTAAAATTAAAAAGATTCTATAAAGCAAAGAACACTGTTAGTTGAGAGAGGAGGTCTTATGGAATGGGAGAAAATGTTTGCCAGCTACATACACTGCTTTAAAATAAGTACATATTGTAGAGTAGCTAAAGTGAAGTGATATAAGTTTGATCGCATGAACTAATTTTTTTGTGAGTCAGTAACACATTTTGTTTGGACTCTCTTAGCTATTTTTAGAATATATTATTAAATGATAAAGATAGTTACTTTGATACCAATTTAATTTAAAACTCTGTCTATTCAAAAAGAAAAGAATAAAAGAATAGCCTCTTAAATATAGATAGTAGTTATGTCCAGATAATATTATAAGAAAATTTTCAATTTTATTCTATTCATTCTTAGGCAATCTTAATGTACCCCTGTCTTCTAGAGTCTGTGATTATTTCAGTAACAAAATGCCTTACATTTCCACCTCAGGTAACAGTATAATTTGTTTTCTTTATCTGGCCCTTTCTCTTGGAGATTCACTTTCCTATATTCTGGTTCATGAGCCAATTCAAGTTACAGTCAGTTGTCCCAACTCCTGGGTTCAACTTCTATCACTGCTATCTTCTTCCAGCCACATAGGAGGTCATCAGCCCTCCACTGTCATGCCTACACACTAACACAAAAAACAAAATTAGTGTTTACTGAGGGACTTCAATAGAAGTTTTAGTAAAAGGGTGGGTACATTTCTATGGTGCATCTAGGAGACAAATTCAAACAGAATATTGACATATTAGACATTTTCACAAGTTTCTAGCTGTCCTAAATATCAGTGTACCACTTGTTTGTCAGCCTCTTCTCCTCAAGCTCAAGTATTTTCTCTTCATTTCATCCATTTTCCTAGTTCTAAGATCCTTGGCCTCTTTCCCGTCCTGCTGATTCAAAAAAGAAATACAACTTTCTTCTTTGCCACTTAAATAAGTTCCTTTGTCACCTCCAACCCATGATAGTCTCTGAACACACCCTGCCTTTCACAGGTTACTTACTATTAAGGACATTTCTCACAGGAAAAACCATCTATCCCAAAATGCAGCTTAACTAAGCAAAGAGACATCGTAAGTAAAGACATGGATTTGCTTAGGTGGAAATTAGTGGGTTCTATTGGAAAAGGAAGTAAACTAAAATATTTGGTATATTCCTTTCAAAATAGAGCAAATTCTAGAGAAAATTTGTCTGCCTGTGATAGAGTCTATAATGAGCATACATTTTCAACTAAATAATAATGCAACTATTACTTTTTAAAGGAAATGTTTCTTATTGATGATTACCTCTAATGTAGTTTGCATATATACTTTGGTAAATATCCCAGTTTTCAGCTCTATATCTGTCTGGTTTCTTGAACCCCCTCATCTCGCAGAACTAATGTTCTCCTTACTCCCATGCTTCTTTCCTGCTTGCATCTAACAAGGGGGGCAGATATCTATCAGTGTAAAAGAGAAAGAAACAAAATACTGCTTATGACTTAGAGCAATATACATAAAAACAGAATGAGATACTGCATATGAGGATTGTACAAATATCTTTATTATTTTTAAGTATTCATTTAGGTAAAATTAAGCTGGAGTCAGAATTCAGATGACTATACTGGACCTTTTTTTAGCATCTTCAGAAATACGGATACTGGTCTATAAATTTTAAATGCATATGTATATTCATCATTCAACATTTATGTAGGTAGTTTAAAAGGTTATATTAATTAGAAATATTTTTAGTAAAATGAAATGCATGAGTATTTTTCAGTTTTAGAAAGAAAACCTGTGAGGTCTTGATTTACAAAACTTACTATTTATACTAGATCTTTACTACAAATAAAATGTTAGTTTTAAGAGCCTTCATCCAGTAGCTGATGAAGCAGAAGCAGACGCCCACAGCTAAATACTGAACTGAACTTCTGGAATCCAGTTGCAGAGAGGGAGGAGTGATGAGCAAAGGGGTCAAAACCAGGATGGAGAAACCCACAGAAACAGCTGATCTGAACAAGGGATTGATCATGGACCCCAGACTGATAGCTAAGAAACCAGCATAGGACAGATCCAGAGCCCCTGAAGGAGGAAGTCAGTTTGGAGGTCTTAATCTATGGGGCCTCTGATAGTGGATCAGTGTTTATTCCTAGTGTACAAATGGACTTTGGGAGCCCATTCCACATAGAGAGATACTCTCTCAGCCTAGACACACTGGGGAGGGCCTAGGCCCTGCTCCAAATGATATGACGGATTTGAAGATTCCCCCATGGAAGGCCTTAACCTCCCTGGGAAGCAGAAAGGGATTGGGATAGGGGGCTGGTGGGAGTTAGGGGAGGAGGGGAGGGAGGGATCTGGGATTGACATGTAAAGCAAGCTTGTTTCTAATTTGAATTAAAAAAAGGAAAAACTAAGGAAGAAGGAAAAAATAAGGCTGTCTTGGATTCAGTGACAAGTCAGCTCTTCACAAATTACACACACACACACACACACACACACACACACACACACACACACTGAGAACCATGACCTACTAAATCATGTGACTTAGTGATGCACAAGTGGGAAGCCACAGTTGAAATTATAAGCAGTTTGCAGATCAAAGAATCAAAAGTAAGTCAGACACTGATGGTGTTATCAAAACCAGTGCCACTGCAGAGAAGACAGAAAAAGAAGAGAAAGAAGACAAGGCTGCCCAGTCTTTACTCAGCAAGCTGATCAAAAACAACATTGTAGACAACACAAACCAAGTGGAACTCCTATATCATGATCCAAATTTCCCTCTCTAATAGTGAAAAGGTCCACCTAAAAGCACATATTTTCCTGGGAGTCTATGCCTTGCGCTTCAGTCAATCATCCAAGATCCAGGAGAACCCATTACCCATGACTCTTAGTGAACCTCCACTAAACATGAACACCCAGCCACAGTCTGGTACTGGGAAAACAAACAGCTGCTTCTATGCTGGCCATTCTAAACAGAGTAGATCCAGAAGAGAAATACCTTCAGTATTTATACCTGTATCCAACATACTGGCTGACACTTCAAACAGGAAAAGTGATTGAGCAGATGAATAAATTTCTTCCATTACCAAAGCTTTCTTATGCTATTTGAGGCAATATTAATTGAAGGGGTCCCACCCAGTATGAGCATTCTCAATACAATCCAGTAGCATTTTAAAAGTCAGAAAGACAACATGGATGATTTGGATTATCATTTGACAGAGAAGACAGCCAACTAAGAAATTTCACCAGCAATGAGCACTATCCTCAGTGCTGTCCTTTCATGGAAGACTAGTTACTTCATGGAATAGGCCTTAAAAGGCACATCAGAGATCAAGGCCTGAGTAGAAGCTACCTATCTCATTCAAAATTTATCTGGACTCGGCCAAAATTTGCACAAAAAGCTTGGAGAAATCCATGTAAAGTTTTACACTTTAAGAAATAACCTTCCCCTTCTCCTTTTAAATACCACAGTTCTCTTCTTTTAAGATGGTTCTACAATTGATGTTGGTGACGGTTGGGTGTGATCTATTAGACTCAGGGGTTAGGACTAGCCTCGAGCCTCAAATAAATAACAAAGTAAAAGTTTGAGGAAACCAGGCAGGACATGGCTCTGGCCCCACCAACATTCATAGTTCAAACACATTGAATTTCCCCCACTGGCCTTTCTCCTAAATTATGGCCATCTTCCAAAATGGAGAAACATTCTAGCCAGTCCCTTGTACCCACTAGAGCAGAGGCTGTCCTTTTTTTCTTTTGAGTATATTTCAGATTGGAGAAAAAGCTGGAAGTCATTGAATCACAGAAACAGATTTGGGAATGGAATCTGTCTGTTTTCATGGTCACTGCAGCTGTTCTGTACCTAATACACAGTAACAGAAACCAGAAGGTAGTAAGTGGTTTTCTGAACACTCAAATGGCTCCATTTTCTGGTTCTAATCTGTGAGGTTTCATGCCATGGCTGAAGCACAGCTGTAGTTTCAAAGGAGGTCATTACCCAGCAAAATATCTTATGATGTTAGTAGACTTTATGGGTTACTTATTCAGATGAATAATGTCAGATAAATTACAGTGATAAACAGCATTTGTTATAAAATTTAAAGTCTACCTTGACCTTACATGGATCTTCTGTATGCTGTTACAATTGCTATGAGTTAATATGTGCAACTGTCCTGCTTCACCCAGAGGACAAAGTTCTCTTGAATTGATCCACTCCTTAATCCTCTTCCACAATGATATCTGGTCCATGGGAGGAGGGAATATGATATAGATGTTTCATTTAGGGCTTAGCATTTCACAGCCCATTATTCTCTACATGTTGATCAGTTGTTTCTGTATTAATAATCAGCATCCATAGAAGATTCTCTGATGAAGATTAAGAGATTCATTAATCCATGAGTATAATAAGTCATTAGGAGTTAATTTAATACTATGTACATTTAGCAGCATAATAGTCCCTTAAAGTAGGTTCTATTGTAGGGACTATGACTTATCTAGCCTCGGGTTCTTTCCCTGACAATGATATCAGATATAGGCTTCATCTTGGGGAATGGGACTTCAATATAAGGAGGAAATGGTTGGAAACTCCCATGATGTTTGTGCCACTATTGCACAAGTGGATGTGTCTTGCCAGACCAGTGGTTATTGTAGTTCACAGGATTCACAACTGGGTAAAACTGATTTGAGGAGCTATTGGTAGCTAATTGATGAAGCAAGTCATATAGGGAGAATAATTTTTCTTCAAGAGTCTTGCCCCTAACACTCCTTCACTGCTGGTGGGAGTGCAAACTAGTACAGCCACTTCAGAAATCAGTATGCAGATTCCTCAGGAAAATGGGAATCAGTCTACCACAAGATCCAGCAATTCCACTCTTAGGCATGTACCAAAAAGATGCACATTCATACAACAAGGACATCTGCTCAACTATGTTCATAGAAGCATTATTTGTAATAGTCAGAACCTGGAAGCAACCTAGATGTCCCTAAACTGAAGAATGGATGGAGGAAATGTGGTACATTTACACAATGGAGTACTACTCAGCAGAAAAAAACAATGGAATATTGGAATTCACAGTCAAATGGATAGAACTAGAAGAAACCATCCTGAGCGAGGTAATCCAGTCACAAAAAGACAAACATGGTATGTACTCACTCGTATATGGATTTTAGACATAGACTAAGGATTACCAGCCTACAATCCACACTGCCAGAGAAGCTAGGAAGCAAGGAGTACCCTAAGAGAGACATACATGGTCCCCCAGAGAAGGGGAAAGGGACAAGATCTCCTGGGCAAATTGGGAGCATGGGAGAAAGAGGAGGGGAGAAGAGGAAGGGATAGGGGGACATGAGGGAGCAGGAAGATTGACTCAGGGGAAGAATAGAGGAGAACAAGAAAAGAGATACCATAATAGAGGGAGCCATTATAGTTTTAAAGAGAAATCTGGCAGTAGGGAAATGTCCAGAGATCTACAAGGTTGACCCCTACTGTTACGATAAGTCTTTCCACCAAAGCCACCCAAGCCCTGCTGCCACATGGGCGCATTCTGCCAACCACCTGAATTCTGCCCACCACATTAGGGCCCCAAATAATACTGAGACTTACATTAGGTACAAATGCTGCTTGGCCAAAGCCTAGGATTTCTTATATGCTAGCTCAGTCTTAATTATAATAAATCTATATATTTTATAAGACTTATCTTATCGAGGACACCTTCCGCTGGTGCCCTCTCTTGCTGGCAAATCACATGGCAACTCCAGAGCAAAGACCAGGAGGAAGAGAGAAAGGAAGGACTTCCTTCTTGCCCTTGTTTATATATGAGTCTCCCTGCTATGTTACTTCCTGCCTGGATCACAAGACTTCTTTACTACATTTCCCAGAATCCTCCTTGATTCCTGGTACCATCTATCTTGCTTTCCTATTGGCCAACAGTACTTTATTTATCAACCAATAAGACGAACATATACACAGAAGAACCTCCCCCATCACCCTACTAACAATCTAAGCAATAGTAGAGAGGCTATATTAAATGCCCTTCTCCGATAATGAGATTGGTAACAACCTTATATGCTATCTTAGTGCCTCCATCCAGTAGCTAATGGAAGCACATGCAGACACCCACAGCTAAATATTGAACTGAACTTCTGGAATCCAGTTGCAGAGAGGGAGGAGTGATGAGCAAAGGGGTCAAGACTAGGCTGGAGAAACCCACAGAAACAGCTGACCTGAACAAGGTGGAGCTCATGGACCCCAGACTGATAACTTGGAAACCAGCATAGGACTGTCCCAGACCCCCTGAAGGAGGATGTCAGTTAGCAGGCCTGAACAGTCTATGGGGCCTCTGGTAGTGGATTAGTGATTATTCCTAGTGTAAAAATGGATTTTTGGAGCCCATTCCACATACTAATACTCTCTCAGCCTAGACATACTGGGGAGGACCTAGGCCCTGCTCCAAATGATATGACAGACTCTGAAGATCCCCCATGGAAGGCCTCACCCTCCTTGGGGAGCAGAAATGGGATGGGATGGGGGTCAGTGGGGGACAGGGGAGGAGGGCAGGGAGAGGCAACCAGTATTGACATGTAAAAGAAGCTTGTTTCTAATTTAAATTATAAAAAAGAGTGTTGCCCCTGGTAAGTTCAAACCACTCCACTGGAAGGCTATTTCTAAAAGTATATGGCTGTCAGTAACTAAACTTGATAGGTGACAACAAAGAGGTTGTAAATTGAATGAATGAAGACAAGAAGCATGAATCTAGGAGGAGTTGGGAAAGCTGATGAATATATACAAAATACATGCCCTGAAATTCTCAAAGGACTAGTAAAAATAAAATTTGGAGGCTCTAGAAGTAGGCCTCTGTTAAGAGCACTTGCTATTCTTGCAAAACCTTTAATTACCAACACTCACATGGTGACTCATAGCCATCCATAGCTCAAGTTCCAGGGGCTCCTTGTCTTCTGACCTTTGTGGGTACCATGTCCTCATGTGGTATACAGATAAACATGCCAGAAAAAATACAGATAAATTAAAATAAATGTATTTTTAAACATCAAAATTTGAAAAGAAAATTTAAATAAGAAACATTTTACTAATCATAATTTATTTATACTTTATTAGACTAACATGTAGTTATTCAAAATAAAAAAGGATTACAATTAGGCATTTTGAGATTTGCAGAGTCTATATATAAGGGCTCAAACTTTATCCATGTGAAATAAAAGCTTACAGCATTTAACTGTGGATTTTTGGTTCTTAAACTAGACAATACTGTCACCTTGTGGCAGAGACTGGTTATGGAAGCTTTTGTTTAAGCACTCTAAAAACTGTTTTTCGCCTGATGATGTATCAGTAACAGTGGAATTTTAAATGACTGACAATATCATTAATTATTTCTAAGGTGGGACAAATTGCACTAACAAACTTTCTGTGAGAACATATATGTTTCCTTTTCAATTGCATTCAGTTGCAAAGTATTCAAACCTAGTACTTTTCTAAGAAAACAAGGGTGGGAGTGGAATCTAACAACTATGTCTTCAAATTATGTAAACATGACCCAAAATCCAATCCATCTCTCTAACTAATTCTATATCACCAATTTGCACATTCTAATCTTAGCCCTAGAGGATCAACTAGAAACATCATATAACCTTTCTAAAAATTAAAGCCCATATGTCATCCATGCACACAACAAGTTGCATAAACTTATTCATTTTGTAAAACAGCAAAATTGTGTATCTATTTCCCAGAGCTTTAAGAAAGAATGACTAAAATAATTACATGTTTTTTATTTTACTTGCACTTTTAGCTATGTGACATACGTCAAGTTATATAGTCTCTCTGAATCTTAATTTCTTCGTCTTAACAATGCAAATACTAATATTGCCACATAATGGATTGTGAGAATACAATGAGTTAATACAAGCATAAATGTGCCTGAAACCATAAGAAACATTTATTTTATCTCTTATTTCTATTACAAAATAGCAAGAAATGAAGTAGATGAATACCAGTTATGTACTTATAATCTAATAATTATTAAGCTTCACATAATTCTGTAGTGTGACTTAATTGACTTTCCAGGCCAAAGACAGGCTATCTAAGGACCAGCAGAAGTTTAATGACTCAGGTTTGACTTGAGCTCTCCCTTGTATAAAATGGGCCTTGAACACTAGCCTCATCCTAGCATTTACTGGTCTTGTGGAAATCAGTTAATATTCCTAAATTTTATATTATTGACAACATGAAAACAATTCATCTAACAAAGGATTGATGTAATGATTGAATTAATTCATATGTGATTTTTAGAACAGTATGAAACTTAAAATATCTGAAGTAAGTTTCTCTGGTATATAAAAATAAGTGCTATCTACAATGGTATTAATAACTGTTATTTAATATACACAGTTGAAGTAATAGGCCAGTATATTACATAATGAGAGAAGGAATACTATGGAGATTTGGAGTGATGGGACATAATTGGCCTTACAGATGTGAATGTGAAGAATGGGTAATGTGTTAGAATGAGGGAAGTGTAGTTGTAAAGATCCTGAAAAAAGAAGAGACCTGGGTATGATTTCATCCACTTTGACAACTTCCTGTGAGGAGCCGCACTCACATTCGCCATTACAAGATGGCGCTGACATCCGCTGCCGGATCAAGTAAACAACGTTGGTGCGCATGTGCCCAGTGTTTTTCCACTTGCCTAGCCTCGCCTCTTCTGTGGCGTCATATAGGGTGATGAGTCTTCCACCTATCCCAGCTATACACGCACTGCTCGGAGCTTATGAGCCTTTATAAGGGGACGGGATTCTTGGCTTGGGGTCTCCCTAATCAGAAGCTCTGTCTCTAATCTGTCTCTCAAGATGCATTAAAGCTTTACTACAGAAGGATCCAAGTGTCCTGTGTCGTTCTTGCTGGCGAGACGATCGCGCGGGACAACTTCCATGTGGCCTTGTTTATGTTACTAAATCTTTCGAGTAAATTCTCTCAAAATCAAGAATAAAAGGACTGCTCTAGACATGAGAAAAATGTAAAGTGGTCCCCAATAAGTCAATGTGATAGAAAAAATATTAACAACTCAAATACTACCTGTGGTGATTTGAATGAGAACAGTTCACATAAACTCATAATTGAAAGGTTTCACAGTTGGTGGGCTGTTATGGAAGGATTAGATAATGTGTCTTTGATGGAGAAAGTGAGTCACTGGGGGTGGGCTTTGAGGTCTCAAACATACATGCCAGGCCCAGTCTCTGACACTGTCTCTCACAGATAAGATGGAAGTTCTCAGGCACTGCTCCAGAGCCATGCTTACCTGCCTGCTGCTATGCTCCCCACCTTGATTGTTGACTGACTCTGAAACTGTAAATGAGTCCCTAATTCAATGTTTCCTTTTCGAAGTTGCCAAGATCATGGTGTTTCTTCACAACAATAGAAAAGTAGCTAAGACATTACCTGAAAGTTATTTTAACAAAATGGTTATCTGATTATCTCATTAGGAGACACCTTTTAAAGCATTGTAGGTTTTGGTTGGTTTGTTTGTTTGTTTGTTTTCAAGACAGGGTTTCTCTGTATTGTTTTAGGGCCTGTCTTGGAACTCACTCGACCAGGCTGGCCTCAAACTCACAGAGATGCGCCTGCCTCTGCCTCCTGAGTGCTGGGATTAAAGGGGTGCGCCACCAATGCCCAGCTACCATTGTAGTTTTTTATGTGCAAAAAGAAAAAAGATACAACAGTATTGGAAATAAATTAGCCAGTTGTAGCAGATATCTTTGAATGAAAGAAATAGTAAAACCGGCAGGAACACTCAGAGGTGTTGCTGAACATGAGCTTTGAGAAACTTCCCAGTGTCTTCCTTTTCTTTTTTCTTTAATCATTCAAACTGTTTTTTTTTTTTCTGAAAATTCAAACAATATATTCTGACCATGATGTCCTCCCTGACCCTGCGCACCCACCCCGTCCACTCCAAACCTTTTCTCTTTCTGTCCTTAGAAAACAAACAGGCAAATAAAAAAGCACACAAACCAGACTTTAAAACAAAATAGCAAAAAGGCCGGGTGGTGGTGGCTCACGCCTTTAATCCCAGCAGAGGCAGACGGATCTCTTTTGAGTTCGAGACCAGCCTGGTCTACAGAGCAAGTTCTAGGACAGCCTCCAAAGCCACAGAGAAACCCTGTCTTGAAACAACCCCCCCAAAAAACAGCAACCCCCCCTCTCACCAAACACACACACACACACACACACACACACACACACACACACACACACAATACACATAACGCAGAATTAGAAACCATAATATACAAGCAAAAGGCCAGTCAGATTTTTAAAAACGCCCAAACAAAGCAATATGAGATAATAAAAATCTACAAACAGACCACTGGGTTTGTTGTTTGTTAACCATCTACAGCTGGGCATGAAGCCGGTCCTTAAATGTGGTTTACATGACCAGTGAAACCCCACTGGAGAAAAATAATTTTTCCTTTACAAGTGGTTGTCTATAGAGATAGCTCCTTGGTTAGGGTTGGGAGCTCATGTCCACTTCCCCCTCTCTGCACTGGGACTCCATTTACCTTAACTGGAGACCCTGTAACTTCCACAGTCTCTGTGAGTTCATATTTGCATCAGTCCTGTTATGTGTGGAAGATGCTGTTTCTTTGGTGTCTTCCATCTTCTCTGGCCCTTAGAGTCATTCTGCCTCCTCTTTGGCATAGCTCCCTAAGCACTGAGGGGAAGGGTTTGGTGAAGACATTCCATTTAGTACTGCTATAATGTCTCTCACTCTCTGCATAGTCCAGATATAAGTCTCTGTATTAATTCACATCTACTGCAAGAGGAATCTTCTCTGGTGATGGCTGAGCAAGGGACTTATCCATGGGTGCAGCTGAATGTCATGAGGAGTCATTTTATTGCTACATTACTTTAGCAGAACAGTAGAGTTTTTTTCCATAGGCCCATGGCCCATCTAGTTTCAGCTTCTTGGCTACCTGAGCAGTGTCATGCACAGGTTACAGCTCATGGATTGAACATCAAATTCAATCAGATAGTGATTGGTTACTCCCAAAACATTCATGCCACTATGATGCCAGCATATCATGCAGGCAGGTCAACTTTGTAGATCATAGTGTTTGTAGAAGAGTTGGTGGGTACATTTTTTTTTCCTATGGCAGTGTAGAGTTGACAGAACTTCTAGTAACATGGACATTAGTAAGTAGGGGTGAAGGCTCTAGTTAGGCACCAGCTCAACTTCTTTTTGTTCAATGAGATATGGAAACGTTTTCTTCAGCAATAGAGCTTTTTCATCAGTTTTCTTCAGCAATAGAGCTTTTTCATCAGTTTTCAGAGAGAAACCAAATAGCTGTGTCAATAGCCTCAGTTATTTGGGGTTTCTATGGAGTCCAGCTGGCCTATAACTCAATTAGATATAATGCATTCCTGGCATTAGTGGTGAAAAGATGTGTGGTTTGGGCCATTGTCTCCCCCACTATTTGGTGACTCCATTTAGATATCTTTCACATATGTATATATTTTTAGAAATTTCTAAATTGCAGATTTTCATATGACCTTTAAAATGGCCCTTAGTGTTAGTTACACCCCCATATCATATTCCCTCCCTTACCTCCTTTCCATCCCCCTCCCTGTTTAATCCTCCTGTTCCAGTCTGCCTTCTGACTTTCCATAACTATATATTCTGTTCACCTTCCTTGGAAAATCCTCCCCTCCCCACTAGTCCTATATTCTCTGCATAACCTCTGTGATTATATAGATTTTAGTATGTCTTTTGAAGGCTTAAAAGCTGACATCTACATATAAGATAATACATACCATATTTGTCTTTCTGGGCCTGAGTAACCTTTTTCTCAGGATGGATATTTTCTTGATACATCAGTTTACCTGCAAATTTCATAATTTTTAATAGATGAATAATATTCAATTGTATAAATGTACCACATTTTCTTTATCCATTCATTCTTGTTGAACATTTAGGATGTTTCCAATTTCTGACTATTACAAAGAGAGCAGCAATGATCATGGATGAGCAAGTGTCTCTGTAGTAGGATATAGAGTCCTTTGGGTATATGCTCAAGAATAGTATACCTAATCTTGTGGTAGATGTATTTCCAGCATCCTAAGGAACCACCCATTGATGAACATAATGGCTATACAAATTTTCACTCTCTTAAGCAATGGATGAGTATTCCCCTTATCCCACATCCTCTACAGGATGACTTGTCATTTGCTTTATTGATTATGGCTATTATAACTAGTGTAAGATGAAATCCCAAAGTAGTTTTGATTTGCATTTCCACGATGACTAAGGAAATCTTAGTCATCTCATTAAATGCTTCTCAGCCATTTGTTTCCTCTTTTGAGAATTCTGTTTAGATCTGTATCCAATTTTTGTTTTCTTGATGTCCTATTTTGAGTTCTTCATATATTTTATATGTTAGCCCTCTGTCAAGTATGTTGTTAGTAAAAATCTTTTCCCATTCTGTAATCTACTGCCCTTTGTCTGAATTATGGTATTCTTTGTTATCTTAGTGATTTGAAAGAAAATAACGCCCAAAGGGAGTGGCACAATTAGGAGGTGTGGCCTTGTGGAGTAGGTGAGGTCTTGTTAGAGGAAGTGTGTCACAGTGGAGGCAGGCTTTGAGGTCTCATATATGTTCAAGATACTACCCAGTGTCTCAGTTCACTTTCTGTTGCCTGAAAGATACAGAAGTCTCAGCTTCCTCTCAAGCACCATGTCTGCCTGAATGTCTCCTTGCCCCACCATGACGATAGTGGACTGAACCTCTGGACTGTAAGCAAGCCACCACAATTAAATGTCTTCCTTTATAAGAGTTGCCACCAGGCGTTGGTGGCACACACCTTTAATCCTAGCACTCGGGAGGCAGAGGCAGGCGGATCTCTGTGAGTTCGAGGCCAGCCTGGTCTTCAGAGCGAGTGCCAGGATAGGCTCCAAAGCTACACAGAGAAACCCTGTCTCGAAAATAAAAAAAAAGAGTTCCCATGGCTGTGGTGTGTCTTCACAGCAATAGAACCTCTAACAAAGACAGAATTTGGTATCAGGAGCTCTTATAGGCCTGACCATGCTTTTATTTGGAGAAATTTGGACTTTGGAAGTTTGGTATAGGAAAGCAGTGGAATGCTTTAAGTGCTGTTTAATGGGCCACACTACTAGGAACATGGAAGACAGTGGTGCTGAGGGTAATTTGAACTATGAGGACCTGACTCAAAATTTCAGAAGAGAATTTTAGTAAGCGGCCTAGAGATCATTCTTGTGATATTTTGGTGAATAATGTGGCTGCTTTTGGGCCTTGTCCAAAGCCATTGCCTGAGGCTAAAGTGAAGAGAATATATTTGTTGCTTTGGTAGCTGTTAGTAGTGGAGGTTTCTTTCTGTTTTTTTGATTTCAGCTCTGGGTTTTCGTATTTCTTTCTTTATGCTCCAGTGAGAAACTTGGTGTTATTCTTTTTTTCTTTTCCTAGATTTTTTATTTAAATTAGAAACAATCTTATTTTACATATTAATTCCAGTTCCCTCTCCCTCCCATCCTCCCCTGCCCCCCACCACACCCGCATTCCATCCCCTCTTCTGCTCCCCAGGGAGGTTGAGGCTTTCCATGGAGGATCCTCAAAGTCTGTCACATCATTTGGAGCAGGTCCTAGGCCCTCCCCATGTGTCTAGGCTGAGAAAGTATCCCTCTATGGGGAATGGGCTCCCAATGTCCATTAGTACACTAGGGATAAATACTGTTCCACTACCAGAGGCCCTATAGACTGCCAGGGGAATCGGGGGTCTGTATTCAGAGTTGTAATCTCACTGAATGGAGATTAGGTAGGAAGTACTGTACCTGCAAGCAGACTGGTACAGGATGGGGGTGAGGCTGTAGAGACTGTAATAAAGGAAATGTAGTAGAGTGAACATCAACTACCTGAGTCCAGGTGTGTTGTGGTCACTGGAGATCACAGTAGAGAGTGTTTCTTGATATCCTTGACTAACACAAAGGAATGGGAATGGGCTAGAAGGGGGTTGAGTGGGTCCACAGGAAAGTGGAAAGCAATGTCCACACTAAGGTTCAGGAAGGTCCACAGAGAATGGAGGTAGGTTGGGAGGAGGGACACTTGCAGGCATAATGCTACAGTGCTGGGGTGAGACTGGAGAGCCAGTTACTTGCTCTTAAAAAGGGGCAATGATTCTGTAGTAAAGCAGCCCCTGCTGGGCCCCTACCTCACCACTTGGAAGAACAGCATATAGGCACAGAGACACTGGTATTGTGACTTCATCATTATGATGCAGTCCTGTATGGGTTGGGGGAGGGGTAATGTGGTAACACTCAGGATCATTTTGTTCTTCCTCTTCTGGCCTGTTGTCAGGGAAAGGCCAGATGGCAGGCTAAAATCCAACCAAGCTTGTGGTCTCTAGTGAAGTCAACTCCAGCATATCAGAAGCTCTGATCACCTTCCTCGGGTAGTCATCTCTATTTCCTGTTCCAACCATGACAGACGACTATCTCCAAGTGTAAATTGAAACTGGAAACAGCTGACAACTTTTCACCACAGCACTGTAGTCAAAGGATCCTGTCAACCAAGACTCTTACAAACCTTCATCTACCAACCAGTCATGGACCCATCAGGCATAAACCAACCAGACATGAACCAACCAGGTGTAACACAACCAGGTGCAAGTGAACCAGATATGAACAATTCAGATATCAGACAACCAGGCATAAGCCAAACAGACATGAATCAACCAGTTATGAGCCCAGCAGGCAGAAGCCCATACAATATGAACCAACCAGGGCCAAGCCAACCAAACATCAACCAGCCAAGCATCAGCCAGAATGGCATTAACAAACCAGATGTGAAAAGACCAGGTGGAAGCCAACCAGACATGAACCAACCATGCCTGAGCCAACCCAATATGAAACAACCAGAGCCAAGCATGGACCAGCCAGCCATGAGCAACCCAGATATGAACCAACAAGGTTTGAGGCAGCCAGACCCAAGCCAACTGGATATGAAAGAACCAGGTACAAGTCAACCAGACATGAATCAAGCAGGCATGAGCCAAACAGGCATAAGGCAGTCAGGCTCATCTCCTTCCATCAGGAATGAAACGAACTCATGGCAATGTGGTCCAGGGTATCCAGGCAGGAGTCCACCAGACATGGGGCAAACAGGACAGAGACAACCAGATACATGGAAACCAGATCCAAGTAATCCAGGAATAAAACAAACAGAATCATGGCAATGGGAGTCAAGCTCTCCAAGCTTGAGACAAACAGATTACAGCCCAAGCCACTTAGGCAAAACATGTTCAAATCCATGGCAAACATGCCTAAATCACCCAACCAATGGACAATTAGACTTTAGACAACCAGGTCCCACAGAACCAGGTATGAAACTATCTGATACATCACAACCAGGCCCTAGTCAACAAGTTATGAGACTACCAAGCCCAGGGCAAATAGGCCCCTGCCAACCAAGTATGAGACAATCTGACACATGTCAACTAGGCCCTAGCTTATTAGGTAAGAGATTATCTTTCAGCCAACCAGGCACATGGCAACCAGGTCTCAGTACACCAGGCATGAGACAGTCAGGCATATGGCAAACAGCCCCTAGCCTATTAGGCAAGAAATTATCAGGTACATGGCAACTGGGTTTCACCCAACCAGGCATGAGACAATCTGACATATGTCAACTAGGCCCTAGCTTATTAGGCAAGAGATTATCTTTCAGCCAACCAGGCATGAGACAATCTGACACATGTCAACTAGGCCCTAGCCGACCAGGTATAGAACGGTCAGTAACACAACAACCAGGCCTTAGACCATCATATATGACACAATCAGACACGAAGCAACTGGGTCCTAGCTCACTGGGCATGACACCATCAGACACAAAGCAATTTGGCCCCAACCAACCAGGCATGACAAAATCTGATATGTATCAATCAAGCACCAGTCAATCAGACAGGAAAGAGTTTGACACATGGCAATCATGCACCAGTCAACCAGACAGGAAAGAGTTGGAAACATGGCAATCAAGCACCAGTCAATCAGACAGGAAAGAGTTGGAAACATGGCAATCAAGCACCAGTCAATCAGACAGGAAAGAGTTTGAAACATGGCAATCAGGCACCAGTCAACCAGGCAGTAAACATTGGGATTCATGGCAATGGGGTCCCAACTACCCAGGCAGGACACAATCAGACAAATTGCCAATAGGCCATAGCTCCCTAGGTATGAAACAATGGGATTCATGGCATTCAGGCCCAAGCCAACTGGGCATGAGATATTCAGACTCATGGCAATGGGGCTCAAGCTCAAGCATGAGACACTCAGATTTATGGCAACCAAGCCCTGGCCAATCAGGCATAAGACAATCAGGATCATGGCAAACATATTCAAGCTACCAATACACAAAACAACTGGATACATGGCAACGAAGCCCCAGCATCCCTGGGGTAAGACAATTATACACATGGCATCCAACCCCCAGTTGGTCAGGTACAAGACAATCAGAAAAATGGCAACCAGGTCCCAGCAACCCAGACATGAGACAATCAGATACTTGGGAACCAACATCAAGGCAATCAAAGACAAGCACCAGCCAGCTGGGTTTGTGCCACGAAGACATGGACCCATCAGAGGAAAGCCAACCAGAAACCACTCAACTAGGCACAAACCAATTAGAGACAAGCCAACCAGATACCACCCAATCAGGAACTAGTGAATTAGATACAAGCCAACCAGACACTACCCAATCAGGCCAAAGAGGAACAACACAATCAGATATATCAGAGAGAAGTTCAAGTCAATCAGAGAGGAAAGCCAGCCCATCAGACAACACCATCGAATCAAACACAAAGCAAGTAGTCATAATTTCACCAGATGAAAGTCAATTAGAGCCAAGTGAATTAGTCATGAGTGATTTAGGTATAAATCAACAAAGAATGATCCAATCACCCACAATAAAAGAATGTACTGCTCCTTTCTACATAAGACCTGCTATGCCTGAAGACTGCCCAGAGATCCTACGACTAATAAAGGTAAGCCTGTATCTTCTTATCCCTTAGAGATTAGTTCAGGACTGAAAGAACAAAAGGAATGCATAGTCTAGGTTTGAATCTAGCTCTGTTAATTATGATCCATATACATAGTGTTTTGGAATTCACTAAACCGTTCTAATATTCATTTTCCATATAAATCAAGATTATAGTAATTGCTACACCAAGAGATTGTTGTAATGTTTTTATATGCAGAATATAAATTTTAATAAAATTTGAAATGTGGAATATAGCTTCATTGGTAAAACATATCCAGAAGTCTGTTCACAGATACATCCTATGAGTCTAAGTAACTGAGTGAAAGTTTTCTTATGCATACATTTATTTTAATGTCATTCCTAGAAACCATACCAGTGCAGTAAGGTGACAATGTAATAACTATAGTTACCATGATGGAATTTTGATGTACTGATGGCAGTCATTCATGTGATACAGATGTGTATTCAGTAGTTCTCTTTGCCCTTTATATTCTTTAATATATTTCCATTTCCCCAACACCTGATCATTTCTAAATTTAGAAAAACACTCTTTGCAAAGGAATTTATCAGTTTCCCATCAAAATTCCTTAGCTAAAAGACATCACTATGAGGCCCTGAGTAGCTGTATACTAGCATTGTAGCAGAGTATAAACCTTTTTCTGTGCTTGATCTTAAAAATTCTAATGTTTTGGTGTTAAAATGTTTTGCAGATGCATACACTAAATGACATCTTCCTCATGAGAAGTGTACAATTTTTTTTAAGTTATACACATATTCATATTATAAATCCAGGATATACTAATATCAAATAAAGTAGGTGAAACAAAGCTGGTAGTTTCTCAAAAGCAATTTCAGCAAAATTAAATACTGCAACTGGAGTTTTTATTACATAATTTGAAAATTACCAGAATACTCACTGAACATTTGTTCTGTTCAGGACTAAACAAACAGTTAAGATGTAAGTGACTTGTTAATACTATGAATTAGACTATGAGTACGTATATAGTGTCTGTGCTTTTATATATGTTTTCATATATACATGACCATTGTAATACATACGAATTAGATGTTATTACATAATTTCTAATACTAGGAATAATATTTTAAGTGTCAAAAATAACACTGCTCTCTTCAACTAATGGCCCTTTTATTGTGGTTCCAGGATTTTCTTTTCTTTGAGACTTGTACTTAACTTTTTCGCCTCTTAAGAAACAAATATAGGGTCTTGCTTGATTTTCTATAGCAAACAAATAATGCCTCTCTGCCATAAATAACTGACAATATATGCTATAATGTATCATCTGAATCACAGACCTATGGTATTTCAAATCTAAGTAATTTCAAAAGAAAGCAAACATTACTTAAGCTTACATACTTCAAATAACTATACCTTAGTCCAAATTTAGATAATTATCAGAATCTTCAACCCTGGTAATAATTCTATAGTTTTAATTTTCTGTGAAACACTTAAAATTTAAGAAAATTTTGGCATGTTCAGAAATAATTAAGACTTGTTTTTAAAATATAACTATGTGGTGTTTTTTCTTTTTGTTCTAGTTTTGTTTTGTCATGTTGTACTTTGTTTTGAGACAGGGTCTCTCTCTGTAGCCCTGACTGTCCTGAAAATCAATATGTAGACAAGGCTCGCCTTGAACTCATAAAGATTTGTCTCTGCCTCCCAGGAGCTGAGACTAAAGGTGTGTATCCTTATGCTTGGTGTTAAAGTATAATTTTTTAAAACAGACCTTATAGCAAATCTTAAATTTCCATTTTCTGTATAAGTGTTTGTTTAAAGCCAACTACTGTACAAAATAAGCAACCAGTTAGAAGCTTTTATTTTTATCTGGTAACACCCTAATTTGAAATTATTTGTGCTAAATGAGATTTTTAAAAATTTATCTCCTTTGTAGACATTAAAACAGCAATCATTTGATTTTAAATTGTCAACATATCCAAAATAATAGTGAAAACTGTTAATGTGAATTCATGTAAAATATATGTTGATTAGTACACTTATACACATAGTATAGATACCATATAGTTGAAAATGTTACAAAAGTATGATTATTCCTGAACTGTTATTTTCCTGCTGTACTCCAACTAACCAAGAACATATGAAGAACACTGATATGGAAATGATATAGTATGGACTGGGTAGGACGTTAATAATGAAGCTATATGTTTATGTCTGGATTTTTTGAAGAAAAAAATTAAAAGTCATTTTGTCTTACTTAGGATTACCATTGCTGTGATGAAACACAAAGACCAAAGGCAACTTAGGGAGGAAATGGTTTATTTTGCTCCCATATCCCAAGTCACAGTCCACTGAAGGAAGTCAGGACAGGGACTCAAACAGGGCAGGAACTTGGGGGCAGGAGGTGATACAGAGAGGCCATGGAGGAGTGCTGCTTACTGGTTTGCTTCTCATGGCTTGCTCAGCCTGCTTTCTTAAAGAATCCAGGACCACCAGGCCAGGGGTGGCAACACCACAAAGGTTTGGTCCCTCCCCCACCAATCAGAAATAAATGCTCTACAGGATTGTATGTAATGGCTTAAATATATACAGGCCTAAAATGACTATTGCTGGATCTTATGGAGGCATTATCTCTGTTTAGATTCTGTCCTATCAAATTGCTCTTATCTGTGTCAAATGACATAAAATGAGCCAGTACATTGCTTGTTTTTGAAGAACTTAAACTTAGTTCAGTTATATATATCAGTAAGGTCTTATTCAGGGTTAGGAAATATTCTGATTAATTTTTGTATCTTAATATGGGAAAATATGATATTTTCAGAGTTTTGTCAATGTAAAATAAAATTTAACCTGGGCTTTCTTAGAAAAAAATAAAAATGTAAATAAAATAATGTAGATAAAAAGTTTGAATATAAGAGAACATAACAAAACATTAGAAGAAAAGTTTTAAAAATGTTTAATACATGAGTACATATGTATTTTCATATGGCTGACATGATTGAATTTGGCATTGCAAATAGAAAATGTATGCATAAAAATTAAGATTTTATTGTTTTCCTTGTTCAGCTCATGTTTAAGCAGTCATTTTGGTGAGAATTTATTATGGGTTTAAAATCTGACATTGCTAAGTAAGCAAGGAGTATATGGGAGGGTATGAAGGGAGAAATGATGTAGTTACATTATAATCTCAAAAATAAATGAAAAGGTTTTCATAAAATTTTCAGACCTAGCAAAAGCTTAATGAAGAATCCAGAAGTTCTCTAAAAGCACATGTGAGAATATGGTATTTGGTATAAGGGATATTTCAAATCACTGAATAAAAGAGGGGTCATTCAATTAATGGCACTGGGATGGCAGGGTAGGTATGATGGTGACATTATACCTCAGTATATATACATGCAAAAATACACAAACAAAGCAACTAGTACGAATATAACAGGATAAAACCTAGCACTTTGTACAATTAATAGCCTCAACAAAAATAAAGAAAAGAAAAGGACAAGGGAGAACAAGAGTAAATATTTTATAACTTCCCAAGCATGAGATAGAAATCACAAAGAAAGAATTTGGATGTACAAAAATAATAATAATAATAATAATAATAATAATAATAATAAAGGCCACAATTTTAAAATTCTAAAGTTACATTAGCAAACACATTTTACAAATTTTTCTGTAAAGTCATAATAAATAAACATTGTGACTGCCCAGAAACAAGTTTTTTTTTCTTTACTTTCCAGGTTCCTGCTGGATTCAAAGCTAGTAACCAAGTAGCTAACCTTCACATAACTGAGATATCAAATCTACCATGTGTTTATTGTCTCTCTATAAATCTATCAGCCTATCTATCATCTAGCTAACAGCTACTTACCTACCTAATTTGTGTTGCATTGCTGGTTCAGATTTTAATTTTGAGATAACTGTGAACAAGTCTGACTTCTTTTTAATACATCACAGGATACCTGTGTGTATAGGTTTTCAATAAATATTTCAATGATTATAAAATTTACTAAATCACTTGCTGAAAAATGTCTTCTACTTTGACAGGAATTGGCTTCCCATGAAGGCAGGCAAGAAGAAGTGGCATTAACAGAACTGGGTAAGATGTTTTGTGGTAATTTTAGAGCAGGTAGAAACTGTGAATGCAGGCACACAGAATACTTAGATACATAGAAGCTGCTGTCCTCATTACAAAAAATGATCCTATTAATAATAATGAAATGCACAAGACATAAATTC
This sequence comes from Cricetulus griseus, assembly GCF_003668045.3. Classification (NCBI taxonomy): domain Eukaryota; kingdom Metazoa; phylum Chordata; class Mammalia; order Rodentia; family Cricetidae; genus Cricetulus; species Cricetulus griseus. The sequence continues at coordinate 59,591,567 of NC_048604.1, forward strand.
CATAGCCTTTTCAATATTTCACTATTTTTCATTTTCCCTCTTTTTAGCATGAAATGGATACATAATGGCTCATGCCTCTACAGATGCAAGAGACTGCAAATGCATTTCAAAATAAAAAGTATTACTTAGCATGCAATATTTTGGTAGGGACTTTAAAAAAGTTTTTATTACATTTGATAATCAAAAATACTAGTGGATAATGTAGAAAATTATTATGATTTAGAACTTTTTACACAGTAATAAGAAGACTAAAAGATGGAAAAACATCATGAATGGCAAAGAGCAAATAAGAAGGGTCATTCATTAAACAATAGGACAATCCAGTGAAGGATAGCCATTTTCAGTTGAATATTTAAGAATGTACATAATCTGCTAAGAACCTTCCACAAAATAAATTCTTAGACTCTGTGGAGATTTTTTTACTCTTTTTATAGTACGTGATTTTGTTGAAGCTTAGTTTTTCCATTTTCCCTTTTTCTTTTATTATGCTTTTGTTGCCACATAAAATGTTTTATAGATTTCCTGCATTTTCTTCTAAGAGTTTTCTAGTTTTACATCTACACTGGGATCTTCAATCTATTTCAAGCTATACTCTAAATATGAAAAAGATAAGGGTCCAACTTTGTTATTTTATATATGGAAATATAGTTTTCATAAGATGATTTATTGGAAAGTCATTCCTTTCCTCAATTAATGGCTTTGGTACCCTGATAATAAATTGGTAAATCATACAAATTTGTGAGTATTTATTTTAGGGCCCTGTTTCTGTTTGATTGGTCTATAAGTCAGGGTTGTTTCCAGTATCATACTATTTTAATTACTATAACATTATAGTGAATCTTAAAATTAAGCAATGTGCACTTTCCAACTTTATTCTTTTGTTTTAAAATTGTTTGGGATATGTAGAGTTCTTTGGAATCTCTAACAATTTAAGAAGGATGGTGGATGTGGTGGTTTGAATGAGAATGGCCCCTAGTTTATAGACGGTTTAGGAAGGATCAGGAGATGTAGTCTTGTTTGAGGAGGTGTGCCACTGGGGATGTGCTTTAAGGTTTCAAAAGCCCAGGCCAGTCCCAGTGTCTCTCTCTCTCTCTGTCTAGCGCATGTGAATCAGAATGTAAAGCTCTCAGCTACTGCTCCAGCGTCCAGTACATTAGGAACAAGACAGTTATTGATCAACCAGGACTCACTAACTACTCCAGAAACACAAGCTGACATTCCTACAGATACCTGCAAAGGGAGCTAGGCAGGTAGCTGACACCACATGAATGGCTACTTTAGCCAAAATGAACAGCAGATACAATCGGATTGTCCCGAAAGTTGTAAATATTGAAATCCTCATGTCAGATGGCTTTTACTAGTGTAGCTGCTGTACAGGTGGAAGATGTGCTCCTGCTGCTTCCTATCTTGTCAGCTTTGTTCACTTACAAACTTTGACATACTGTATATGAATTGATATTTCAGATTTATTCAGGGATGGTTTTGGAAATAATCCCCTTTTCTACTGCCTGATTGCTGAAGCACCCAATCAAGAAACCGAATCCGGTAAATATTCCTCCTCCAGTTTAATCTGTAATACATTTTCTATATCTGAAAGCAGAGTTAACAGCTAATAAATACATATTGTGTAATAGTATTAAACAGAGGAGTACAATATGCAAACCTGATATACTTTTAAATAACTGTTCTGTAACTCTGATTATAAAAGTATGAAAAATTATAAGAATGTGTATCAAACTATATGCTTTCTTTTAAAGGCTATAAGTAAACCTACATTATAAATTTATGTACTGATACTTTGTCCAACAACCACGTATTGCATTAATAGTTAAAGCAGCAAACACCCTTCCATATTCTATTTGAAGACATATACCGGTTTATGATTTAAAGCATTAGCCTCTTTGTCCCCTCTTCTGCCCAGGACTCCAAACTATTGGCTTTGCCATGTACTACTACACATATGACACATGGATTGGCAAAACGCTTCACCTAGAGGATTTTTACATCAGTGAAAAGTACCAAGGTAAAACTACAATCAATAGTATTTCCAAACACTTAAAAGTCTCTAAGGTATACTTCATGTAAAGTCTTAGTATAGATATGATTTCTAAGTTATTCAGATAACTCATTTCCATTTCTTGAGACTGACCAGGATCCTAGTAGAGTGAAGATTCAACTACAAGTGAGAAAGTATTTCAATAGTATCTTTTTAACACACTTAAGTAAGCTATGCTATCCCCAACTACTATTTTTACCTGTAAAATACAACTTTTATACTATGGGTTTGTTTTTAATAGACATAGTTGAGAAATATACCCTGCCCTAAGAAAGCAGTGAAGGTCAGCTTAGTGACACACACCATTAATTCCAGTTTTGGGGATGCAGAGGCAAGTGGATCTCTGTGAATTCAAGTTACAGACCATCCAACGATAGATCATAAAACCCTGTCTCAAGAAAAAGAAAGAATATAAAGATAGAGACTCATTTATTCACCATGGATTTTTAAGATAAAACTAATCTCTTTTGTATTACCATGGCTGCCGTGCCCCAATAAGATAAAAGATAATTTAAAGCATTCATGAGATCAGTTTCAACACAGTACTATGTATATATTATAATATATGGCAACCATAAACAGTTTGATCTTTTATTGCTTTAAAATTAAAATAAACAACTAGTTAAGTGAAAAATTTCAATTTACAGCCTTATTTGACAATATCTATTTAATAGGTCTAGGTATTGGAGCTGAAGTGCTGAAGAAGTTAAGTCAGGTATGTGTTATAGTTAGTATTGATAGTCTATATATTATTATTTTCTTCACCACGTGTTACTGAACAAGGCATAGATTAGGTAATTAATCTTATTAATTAAATATAACATCAGAACTTGCTCAGTTGATAAAGTGCTTGCCTTGCAAACATGATGATGTGAGTCCAATCCCCAGAACTCACATAAAAAGCTAGGAGTAGTGGTACACACTCTTATGCCACCAATGGCAAGGTGACAGGTGGCAACTGTTGGATTTCTTGAGCTCAATAGCTGCCACCCTAACCTACTTAGTGAAATTTCAGTCCAGTTAGAGACTTTGTCTCAAACAAAAATTGGAGAGTACCTGAGGGATAACAACTTGAGTTGCTGATCGCCACATGCATACACACATATGCATCCAAACCCATACAAACACGTGCACTCACAAACACAAAATAGTTTTGCAACACGTCCTTCAAAGGTTTATTAAAGTGGATTTTCAAGTTGAAAGCCCAGATTCTCTAAGTTATATTTAATTACATTTTACTCCTATATACTGTACAAACACACTATATGATGTTTGCCATCAAGGATAAGTAAGCATGAGGGAGAGCGGAAAGCAATTTTACTCATAAAATAGATAATGTGACTTGCAATAATATAAAAGAATCTTTAAGTCCAAAAATACTTGGAGTTGCCGGGTGTTGTTGGTGGCGCATGCCTTTAATCCCAGCACTTGGGAGACAGAGGCAGGTGGATCTCTGTGAGTTCGAGACCAGCCTGGTCTACAAGAGCTAGTACCAGGACAGCCTCCAAAGCCACAGGGAAACCCTGTCTCGAAAAACCAAAAAAAAAAAAAAATACTTGGAATATTTGAATTATTATATACATACAGTATTATATATTGTAGACCTTCAGTAAAATGTGAATGACTATAGTGTCAAATGAGGACAATATTTACTTGTTTGTTTTAAAACAGATAGCCATCAACACTCAATGCAGTGCCATGCAATTTCTTGTTGTCATTTGGAATCAGGATTCCGTTGAGTACTACACTCGCCTAGGGGCTTCAGACCTTTCCTGTGAGGAAGGTTGGCATCTGTTCAGATTTAACATTGAAGAGCTGCTGGAACTTGCCCAGGAAGAATGAAAAAGCCTAGTAACAACTCATCACAATATAGGCCTCAACATTTGAATGTCACCTTATAAACATCGTTTCAACATCAAATGTTGTGAAATAAAGCAAGTGAGCACAATATTCTTGTAGAAATTTGACTTTGAAACAAATTTTCCAAGATAGAGTCAATTCTTCATTATCCAAACTAAACACTAATAGCTAGTAAAAGTTCTAACAATCTAATTGACTATATCATTCAAAATCCACTGACACTGGGCTTGGAGTTTTTATTAACTATTTCATCAAATGTACAATGGTGATATTTTCACATAATTGAAATTAAGATAAGCACAATGCTCAAATGGCATTTTCTTAAGGATTTATGTTTTATATATGAAATATGAGTATATTTAAATAGAAATAGGTATGAAATTTAAAATTTATTTCCTTCAGTGTTGCTAAGTTCTGAAGACCTTACTTATGAAAAATGAGTGATCCCTTTATCTTGAGCATTCAGTAGCACTATTTGCTATTGTTCCATAACTACATTCCATCCCTGAACATCTAGAGCTCATTGGTTGTACTTAGAGAAGATACCACATTCAACACTGCTAGTTGTATATGTTTCCATCCTTCCTGGTATAGCTGTTTTATAGAGTTACAATTATTTTGGAATTATGTAACCATCTAGAACCATCAGAAACAGGTGAGCTCCTGATATATACCAGCCATACCCACCAAGGATATTTGTCTGTGAGAAAATACTTATTGAAAAATTTGTGTACTTTATATAATATTTCTAAATACCAAGAACAAGGGGTTGCAATGAATTCATAACTCCTATTTGGAGGATTGGAAAAGGTGACAATAAAATTATACTTGAAGGTTGGGTAGGACATGAGAACATAGAGTGAAACAAGACAAAGGGGTATGCTGAGAGGAAACAACTCAGGCAGTGAAGAGACAGAAAGAGCAAACATGTTCATTAAGCAAGTGGAAGATCATAAATGTACATTTGAAGGAAGATGCATAAGAAGGAAGATTAGAATATGAGACAGAGAAGATAGCAATAAGTTTCCATTTGATTTTATTGGCAATGATGAGCCACTAAAGTTTTGATTAAGACATTTACTTAATATTTGTCAAAAAGATGACTGTCATAAAATCAGAGATGAGCTATAAGAATCAGGTAATATATACTTAAATCAAACTCATCCATTTCTAATCTTTGACATCTTGCTTTTCCCTAACCACAAGAAAAAATATTGTCTTCTTTCTTTGAGTAAAGACTGTGACTATATAGGTTCTGGTTTAGATATATTCAGAAATCTTCTGGTGAAAACAACTCAGGTGATCCTTTGCATACTATATACCTGTCCCTCTGTCTCCCTGCTTTGGATATGTAACATGCTCCCTGGAGGTACAACATTCATCTTGTGACTCTGAAATATACTAAGCTCAGTGTGAAAAATCTAGGTCTTGATGCCACCAAGGACACATTGTATTATACGTATGCCACCTTATTTCTGGTTATAAATACATTATTTGTCTAAGCTCTTTACCTGGTTCACATTTGAGCAAAAGACATTCTGAAGTAAGAGAGAGGAAGGTTGGTGGTGTGCAGATCCTGCAATCTCAGGAGAGTGATGATGATGATGATGTAATAAGAATCTGATAGGATTAAAAAAGGGAGACTAATAGACTTGAGAAATAAGAAATGAAAAAGGTAGACATTTAGTTTTACACACAGTGACATTGAAATACGTTTGAAATGCTGAATCGATATAAATATTCATTAGAAATATGGGTTGGTTTATAATACTAGAAAAAGATTGAGGCTATATTATGAAGAATAACTTAGAAGTTGTTGCTGAAAATTTGTTTCAAAGTCAAATTTCTACAAGAATAAAAATGAAAGCATATAGAGAATGAGAAAGGATCTCAAAGAATGGAAGCCGAGAAGTCTAAGCCTTTTTAAGAGTTTTAGAGCAACAGAAGCATGAAGAGTAACAAGAAATGTAGGAATAACAGAAAACAAGAGGAGGAGGAAGTTTCAAGGAGGGAATTGTGAAATGATCAATGACCTAAGAATTCAAGTACATAAGTTAGGATGTTCCAAGTTCAAGAAAAGTTAAGTGAGGAAGCTAGACAGGGAATTGATTGCCCTTTTATGTCAAAACTAAACTTTTTCTTATGAACGTAAAATTAAAATGACAGCATAAAACTAGTTGGGTATCTGACATTGTATCTGAAAACCCAATGTGTCAAAGTAGCTCTAATTATCAGGGAGTTCTCAGATGCTCATCAAGTATCTCAGTTCTAATTTTCCTTTTAGTATGCTTAATTTTTGAAAGAGTTGTTCAGAAATGTAGGGCAGCGTAAGGGGAGTGTCTAGGGGTACACACAGGCTCAGGATTGGTGTGCCTCGAGGCTTGGAGGGCTTACCCTGTGTTGATTGGCCAACTGGTTGTTATGGCCCTTAGGCCCTCCCAGGGTGGTTGCTATGCTCTGTGCGTCATTGCTGTGCACTTGTCCTTAAAGTACACCCAGGGTCATAAAGCATAGTGCCAACAGCTAACTTCTGATTGGTTCCTTGTCACGAGGCAGGCACCTAACCTCTAGTGACTAAGACAAGGTCATAGCGAGCATGTGTTACTGTCATGGCTGCCGAAATGGGGAGCTGGTCCCTTCATTCCCCCATTTTCTTTTTTGGAAATTCCAATCATGGAATTGCTATCTCTCTAGCACCCCCATCAGGGAGTGAGAGATATTGGCATCCCCATGCAAGGGAGTCCCTCCTGACTTAGCATTTTAACCAGGGAAAATGGGTGGTGAATTCTTTCCCAAGCTACTTCCTGCTGACTTTGGGACGAAGTTAGGGACCCCAGAAGGTTGAAATGCTAGTCAAAAGCAAAAAAGGGAATTTAGGCAATGGGGAATCCATCAGGGGCTGTTGGCAGACTTTGTTGCAGAGACAGGGGGTGTCCACATCAGCTGGACTGGTTCAAATCCACAGCAAGTCCAGGGCTCGCAGTCTGCTTAGAACAGCTTGTAGTCAGCAACTGATACTCAGATGTCTGCCAGAAGCAGAAACCTGTTTAAGACATGTTTAAACTAGGAACGGAGGTTAAAACTTATTTACTGAAGCCCACAGTGCAGAAAAAGCAGATATCTGGATATCTGTTCAAACAGCAGGAACATATTTATAACTTTTGAGTCCTAGCAAAAACTACAGATTTGGGCTATAAGCATGTACATTTTTCTTCTGTCCAGAGAGCCAGGTATGGATTGGACAGATGTGCCTTTGGCCTGATTAAAAGCCCTTTAAGTTTGTACTTAGATGACAACCAAAATAAACCTAAAAACCTTGAGCTTGTGCCTGAACAGTAGATAGTCACTATTTTACCAGCTAACATGCTGACTATAGTCTATAGTGGATCTGACTGTCTGATGCTGCCAAGTTGACAACCATTAATATTTCAGAGATCTGAGAAGGGTATATTTTATCCGAATCTACTAAAAAGTGACAGAAGCCAGTCCACATACAGTTAGCCATACCCAAGTTTCTCCATTACCGCTGGAGGCAGGTGTCTCAAAGACCAGCATTCTTCGCCAGGCCTATAAGGTGAGAGATTTTTTTTTCTCTCTGTGGAAGAGGGCCATGGAAAAGACTGACCTTGTTTTGTCTAGGCAAAGGGGGTGCAATCAATTGAGAAATGAACTTTTTTTCCTTTAAGTTCAGTATAAAATTTCAGCTCCATGCTTTCTATTTGAAAATTGTCAGACAACAATTATGTTGACTGAAAATGGAGTTGCAAATATAGTTTTTCATAAATGTTAAAATTTGTTTTCACATTCTTGTATCAAATTTTAAAAAGCAAGGTTACATATTTTTTAGAGCTCAGGGAACTGTTTAGCCAACATGACAACATAGAATAATTTTAGTTTCATTTGGGACACTGTAATAATTTGACAAATCATACTGATAAGTTGATTTTTACCTTGAAAATGCATATTTATGTCACTTAAGTGAAAATGCTGAGTCTGTAAACCAGTTTTCATCATCAAGTTCTGGCATGAAATTTTGTATATGATACCCTAAAGGACTTGATAATGTCTCACAAATCATATTTTTTCAAGATTTGGCCTCAAATCACATTACTTCTACAAGGAAATAATACTGCCATGTCAAAATTAACATTTTGAAAGAATTCCTGTTAACTGGTGATAATTTAATCCATTGGGTCTTATGAAATTCAGGATTAAAAATGATGTACAGACTGAGCAAGTTGTATTTATATATCTAGGAATACACACATACACAGAAATACAGACACAGACACACAGACACAGACACAGACACAGACACACACACACACACACACACACACACACACGCCCATGCATAACAACAACTAATAGTAAGAGGCTGTAACACTGAAACAGAGCAAGGAGGGCTATATGGGACTTGCAGGGAGGAAAGGGGAAGGGGAATTATGAAATTATAATTTTAAGATTGGTTTAAATAATTAAAATATGCATATTAACTCTTTAGATTTTATTTTTCTCTGCTTTGAATTTTTTGAGACCATAATATAATTACATCAGTCCCCCTTCTCTTTCCTCCTTCAAAATTCTCCCATGTCTTGTTCTTCTTCAAATTTATGCCTCTTTCTTCATTAATAGTTTTTACATACCCGTATACATACATATTCCTAAATACATAAGTACAACCTGCTCAGTCTGTACAGTGTAATTTGTGTTTTCAGTGTTGACCATTTGGTACTGAATAACCACCTGGCATGCTCTTCCCTGAGGAAGACTATTTCTCCTGCTCTCAGCATCCTTCATTGCCTATGGTTCTTTGGGTTGGGCTGATGCCTCCTGGCATTTCCCTACCCAGTTTTCCATGTCTATCCTTGTCCCTGTTTCATACATCTATACAATGCATTCTGACCATATCTATCCACCACTGCTTCCTCTCTCCTTTATGCTCTCCACTCAGTCTCCCTCCTAACTTCACAACATATTAATTTTTACTTTATTAATAACACTGAGTCTCATTAATAATGCTCATATACACATGGGTATAGGCAATTCAGTGGGGCATCAGCAACCTACCATAGGCCACACACCCAAGAGAAAGTGACTCTCCCTCTGACAGCAGCAGTCAGTGGATCACAGCTTCTTGGATAGGGGGTAAGACCTCAACATGGAGGGGAAGCGGGTCTCCTATCTATGTTGGAATTTTGACTGGCTTGATCTTGAACATGACACTATCCATTTTTAATACTTAAAAACTCTCATGAGAGTGTGTGTGTGTGTGTGTGTGTGTGTGTGTGTGTGTACATTAGTGAGTGTGGGCACATCTATGCTACAAGTATATGTGCAGTGATCAAAACTTGTTTGAGACACATTTCTTGTTTTTCACTATTGCATACATCAGGCTAGCTAACCACAAACTTCTGGGGGTACTCCTATCTCCACATCCTACCTTGTAAGAATGTAGGAACTGAGATTACAGAGGTGCACTGCTGCACTTGGCATTACTAGAGATTTAGACTCAGTTCTTCATGCTTCCACGACAAGCCTGTGACTCACTAGACCATCTCTCAGCCCCATTTTAAAGGTCTGCACACAAAAACTGCTGGTGTGCTATGCACTGACACTCCATTAGACATAAATTTGAGGAAGCAATTTCATTGTCTTGCATTAATTTTACAAATTCCTGTGTTTTATCCTCCACTGCAGGGACACTGTCCATAGCTAGACTAAATATGTTGACAGTGGATAAGGAAAATTCTTCTAACATATGTGTTTCTGCTTCATATAAATCTCGTGCTTTAGCTGTACACTTTAGTGTCATTAAAGAAGTCTTTTTTTCAGTAACACTATATTTGCCATCAATGCTATCATTAAGATATCATATTCAACCATATTTGGAGTATCAGTGCTATCTTCCATCCCTAAAGCATAAAATTTAAAATCAGTGGTTCATCTCCCATACTTATTTCAATGGACTTTACCATTTCTGCAATTTGCCTAACTATACTCTCATGAGATATGGTTATTTTAGAATTAGGTCCTCCTTTCTAAGGGTGTTATAATTCTCATAATCTCTACACACTGTTTAAGAAACTCGTTATAAGTGGTCTTAATTTTGCTATTAAATAAGCTACCAAAGAACTAGCTATTGCAATATAACAATATAGTTCATATGAGTTATAACTTAAACCCTAAATTTGCTGAAAAGACAGACTTTTTTCAGTCCAGCTGCTTTATCTTTAACATACAACCCTTGATACACATCCGATTTTGCAGCATGGTTTTGCATATAGGCCTTTTCAAATTATAGTCTTTGAAAGCTCACACAAATTCCCTACAAATTATACAGAATGCCTTACTATTTGTCTTAAGAAAAAATGTATTTTTTCACTGAACAATCTTCATTTATAACTTTTCCATTTGATTTCTGCTTTCTTTAAAGATACTGTAGAAGCCATTGTAGAAAAAAATAATAAGGGTCTGGGTGGTAGTGGTGAATGCCTGTAAACTGAACACTCAAGAGGCAGAGGCAGGTAGATTTTTATGAGTTCGAGGCCAGCCTGATCTACAAAGCAAGTTCCAGGACAGCCAGGGCTGTTACATAGAGAAACTGTGTATGAAAAACAACAAACAAACAAACAAACAAAAATAATAAAGGACTATGTCTATTTAAAAACAATTATTTAGCTGGGCAGTAGTGGTGCACACCTTTAATCCCAGCACTCAGGAGGCAGAGGCAGGCAAATGTTTGTGAGTTTGTAGTCAGCCTAGTCTACAGAGCTAGTTCCAGAACAGCCAAGGTTGTTACACAGTAAAATCCTGTCCTGAACCCCCCCCAAAAAAACCAAAAACAAAAAACAAAAACACAAAAAACAGAGTATTTATCATGTGTGCACATGGGCATGTCACTGTCTTTGTATGCAGGTCACAGGGTAACCTGTAAGACTCAGTTCTCTCATTGTACCATGTTGGTCTCAGGGCTCTAATGCAGGTTATCAGGCCTCAGTGAAAACACTTTTTCTTGCTAGGCAATCTCTCCAGCTTTCTGTTTATTTGATCATGAAAATTAATAGACATCGAAGTAAAATACAAGGTCTGAGCTCATCAACATGTCAGATGCTGATGCAGTAAGAAAGTACTGATGTAAAGTACTGCAGGCAGTGTTAGGAGTGACTGAGGTTTGAAGCATCCTTAATAATCAAACAATACTTGCTAGTCTTCTAAATAACTAACAGACAATGGTTTTGATGGTCATTAAAATATTATTGATAATCAATGTGCTTCACTTTATTTACACATTAATAGCTTTTTAAAGATGTACATAAATTATAGGAATATATGCAAGAGAAATGACAGTTTGAGAGAAGAGGCTTAGTTAGGCTTTCTCTCGCTCTTTTTTTTTTTTTACTGTACTTTTGGATTTTCTTTTAAAAAAAAGAAAAAGAAAACTAAATCTATTTACCAGTTGAGGGATTGAACTGAGTGAAGAGAAACCGAAGACTGAAGGTTAAACAGGATGAAATACAGCCCAGTAAAAATGGAAAAACGGGAATCTGAGAAGGAACACTCATCTTAGGAAAGAGTGAGTGCAAAGAGTCACTCTGGAAGTTTGATGACTGGTTGCATTGGAAATGGTCAGATCTAAGTATTGTACATTCCTGCTCTATAAAATGGAACACAGACAACTTGGATGGGTTTAAGAGGCCTGAGAGGAAGGAAACAGAAAAGCACAATATCCAGGAAGCAATAGCAAAATTGCTAAGCAGTACTAGGACAGCGTAGTAGATGGTCTTTTAAGCAGATATTTTCAGGCATCTAAGAGTGGTTAAACTAAATAAAACAAAGACATAAATCCAACTTCATGTGCCATAAAATATGGATATTTTATTCCAACTCTGGGAAAAAAAAACCACACCCTTCTATCCAGCATTCTAAGTTAACTGGCAATAATTGGGAAAACTGAAGCAGATATATATGTTTCAATATGTATATGTATGTTTACATATGCATATTTTCAGATTTTAGTCTCATAGGCATTTTTATCTTCACTCTATTTTGCTTTCTAATAAGTTCTCTTACAAGTCATGAAATGTACTCCTAGCACTTCTACTTCAGTTGCTTCTTCAATCTTTTAACATTACTTGTGTTGTAGTCATTAATTTGTGTTTTAACCACTTGTAACATTGGCCAAACTCTTTATTTGAAAATGTCATGGAAAAATTTCTAGTCATGCTCTGTCAGTTACCCATCCATTACATGATGTGTCACCATTCTTTGTCACTTGGGACATCTTCTCTATGTAGGCTCCCACTGCCATCTACTTCAGCTTCTAGTGCTGTACATATCTTTATCTTCTGGATGAGACTGTCCATGATCCAGGAGCTTGGGGTCAGGTATAAACTGTGTCGTGCCTGATAAAGTATTCAAGTGAAAAATTAGACATTTATACTTGGTACTGGGAATGTAGCAGTTAAACAAAACATAAAATCTCTTCAATATGAGCCTAGCATGGGTGAGGCAGACAAGGTAAGTAAAATACACAGTACATCCTATGGTGGTTAGGTGTAGCCCAGAACACAAAATCAGGGAAGGACACATGAAGTGTCTGAGTAATTTCCAATTTTAAATCATGTTGCTTAGAAAGGGTTTTAGAAAGGTGATATTTGAGCAAAGAATCAAGGGAGATGCAGACATGTGCTCTGTAGATATCTGTGAGAAGTGACTTCCAGGATAAGCTAAAGGCAAGGCATTCTGAGAACCCAGTACAACATGGCTGGAATACAGTAGACAAACAGGTGTCAGTGGCTGAAAGAAGAAGAGCTCAGGCTAGCTCAGAGTCACCTTTTTGTTTAAATTGACAAGGCAATTTTAAGTAGACAAGTGACATAGTTGTGTTTAATAAGAGCATTTTTACCTAGGTAAAAGAGACCATAGAGGAACAAAGTAGTAGGCATAGAGGATAAGAAGCCGCTGCATTGCTCCCTGAAGGGCTTCATGGTGACAGTTGTGAGAATTATGACAAAGGACTCTAAATAATTCTGAAGGTAAAACGAACAGGATTGCCTAGAGGGACTGACTGTTTAACTTGAGAAACCAGAAAAATGGAACTGACATTTATTGAGACAGAAAAAAAAAAAAGTGATACAAGTAGATTCCGGGCAAAGCAAATGAAATGTTAACTTTGGGATGTGATGAATCTGAATTACTGACCCAACATAAGAGTAGAAATACTGGGTAGGCAGCTAGAATGTGTCAGTACAGCTCACAGGAGGACTTAACTGGTTTATAGCAGTTCCAGCTATACAGCATTTAAAAACATGGAGCTAAGTAGGATTATCTACAGATAAGCACAAGGGAACTCTCCGCAATGCTGTAACCTTTTCAGGTCAAGATTAAGAGACTAGCTCTCTCTCTCCCCTCACTCTCTCCCTTTGCCCCCTCATCTCTCTCTCTCTCTCTCCTCTCTTGCTCTCCCTTCTCTGCCCCTCTTCTCTGATTCCCCCTTCTCTTCTTCCCTTCCCCTTCAATAAACTCCATATGGTTAATTAATATTTTGGTTCGTGTTCCATTGTGCCTATAATTTAAACAAAAGAACAACATTGGTGTCGAAACCTGCTCAGGCTCTCTCTGTAATCTCTCCCGTCACCTGTTGGCGGGCAGCTGGAGACACTCGAGGATCCTGATGGCGAACCGACAACCCACTTTTCATCTACCTGTTCGCTGCATTCTGGTAAGGTACCCCCTCTCCCAGTCACGGCAAACATTTCCCTGAACCCAAAGGATTGACTACCGATTGTCCACAAACCTTCTGGTGTTCTTGGAAGCGGGGGAGCCTCCAGCCACAGTCTTTAAGGCCACAGCTGACCCCTCTCACTGACCATCATCTCTGTTCTATTTCCCACAGATGAGGTTCAGCACCGCACTCCTTGAGCAGTACATTCCATTCAGCTTTAAGCCTCCAGTGGTTACTGTTTAAGGTCTTCTGGACTGCTGAGTTCTATCAGACTGAGTCCTGTCAGGCCTTGCCCTTGGCTGTGTTCTCGTGCTGATGAGCTCCAAGAGCAATATATGTCAAACTGGCCACTCAACGGCTCTTTAGATCAGAACATTTTATGGGACCTTTCCAATTACTGCCAGCAGGCAGGCAAATGGAGTTATCATATATCTAAGCTTCCTTCTACCTCTCTGCTAAACAATCTCTTTCCTTGAACTTGTCTGTTTCCCTCCTCTTCCTGGCTTGCTAAAACTCTCCCGCCTGCCACAATGGTGTCTTGCCACTTCCCAACATGGCTAACCCTGTCTCAGGGCGGGAACCTCCTTCCACCTGGGAATGTCCTGTTTCATAGACATCTTATGCTCCTGTTCAAAATATCTGTCCTGTTTGTCCTTTCTCTGCTGCCCTTCTACTGTTTTTCTTCTCAGTGCAGATGCCAGTGGCTCACAGTGCCCTGGCCTGAGGCAGCATCTTTTTTCATTTTTTCCCATGAATGAGACTTTTGGGTTTTGTACTCTAGCACCACTCATACAGATTGATACATTTGTTCCTCAGACCCAGGAGGGACCTCTCGGATTTTGTAACCCAGTACTGGCCATAGACTGGTGCATTCGTTTCTTAGAGCTACAGTGGTCTTTTTGGATGTTGTGCCCCTAGGACCCTGGTGTCCCGTTGGTTTCACAAATCTTTTTGCCTCACTTGTGAAGAAAAAAGCCAACCAATTTATATCTCAAAACTTTCTAACTTCTGCTAGTGGACGGGAACATATTTATGGCAGCCTCCATCTTGACCATGTGGCCTAGTCGTAGGTCCGCCCCACTCTATGCCTAGGCAGAGGGGTGGGTTAGCCAACCCTGCCAAACATAATCCATTTACTTTTTTGCCTTTTATTTCTTTGTCTCTAATTTCTTCTTTCACTGGCTCTGTTGCACATGGCTTGTCTGCGGAGTGGTGTGCCTTCCCAAGACCTGGTAGGGCCCACATTTCATGCAAAAACCTTGCCAGCCATCTGCAGTGGCTCTGCTTTCTTGTCACTGGCAGTTTTAAGTCTTCTCTGTCTCTTTAAATCTCCTGTCTGTTTGCTACAATGTCCAAATCAGACTCTGGTTGTCCCTTTTTTACTTTTATCCAGTCCTGTTTGATATATCTGCTTGTCTCTGTACATGTGATTTAAATTTAAATATATATATATATATATATATATATATACATATATATACACACACACACATATATATATATATGAATGTAAGGTAACTCTGAAACTTAAATACAACTGTGCGAAGTCTCAAATATTTCTAAATTGTTATGTATCTTTAAATGATGATAAAAATTTAAGGTTATAAAGCTCTATTTCAACTCATCAAAATATTTTTACACCACCCAGTCCTTCCTTTAAGCTGTTTACAAAGGTTAAGCTTCTATTACAAAAGGGGATTCTTCTCTATTCTTTGTCCTTTACAGGCATAAATCTAACCTACTAAGTTAAAACCAGTTGCATTCCAACTGGAGGGCTCTGAGTAAAATATCCTTAAACAACCTCTCAGCTTCAATCGAGTTCTCCAGACAGATCCTACCCTAATGACAGTGTAGCCACACTAATCTGTAGCCATATAAATTTACAGGGATAAAGCCTTACCTAGCCACCTATGTGCTTAAGGCAAGTAAATAAAGACAAATTTTATATACTGAGATATACTAAACAGACAGCCCTCAAATGCTCAGAGATCTAGAGAATATGGCATTTAAAATGTTTTATTAAAAAAGCTTTCCATAACAGAGAGACAGGCCTGCAGCTGGCATCAGCCCATTTCCTCCAAAGAAGACTGGACACTGAAGTACTCCACCCACAAAAGTGGTAACGCCAGCCACTGAGCGATCTTGCCTTTCACCTCAACTGCTGCAAAGGATTCTTCGGACCATGAACAAGAGGATGGTGGAATCAACGTCTCCACGTTGTTTGGACCAATGATAGGCAAGTCTTCCTACAGCTCCTAATCCACAGGTCTCATGCTATCAGCAGAAGGCAGGTGTCCTTAAAGCCTCTGCCCTCAACAACTATAGAGGTTGGCTTGGGGGTAGCTGTCCATGTGGTCAGATAGCAAGTCTCTCTCATTCTCTAATAGTTAATTCAGGTAAAATTTTATCCTTCTCAAGAACTCTAATGCAGTTTGAAGGCTGTTGGCTTCAGTATAACTTCTTATCCTTCCTTTGTTTAAAAAGAGTTTTAAAGTATAATTAACTTAATGTATACAAATGCAAGTTATCAGATTTCTTTCTCATTATGCTACTGTTCATAGTCTTAATATTAATAAAGGTATTAATCCAACTCTGACAGGGTACTGAACAATATACTATACCACTATCCAATAACTACAAGGTCAAGATTAAAGTGCTTTTCATTATGCTAAAGATATCTGACAGTTTTAAAAATGTTAATGCTTTCAGCCAAATCATTTCTGACATGAGTACACTGCCATTTCTCCAATGCAAACTTCAGCACAGATCATAAACAATGGAAAAGCTAATGTGTCTAAAACTTATGTTTTCACAAACTTAAAGGATTCTTGAAACAGGTCAGATTCACCCCAAATATTATTCAATCTTTCCCTGGTCCTGGGACTCCCTTCCCTCATCTTGGGAGCCCCTGGGGAACCCCTCCCTCTTCTTACAATCTTCCCCTAAAGTACCAGGACCTAAGAAATTTTTTTCTAAACTTAGCCTTGTCCTCTGCTCTGCCAACATCTTGCCAAGTCTAAAGAGGTGCTAGAGTTCCATACAGCCAGGACTGCAATGAAACAACCAGCTACCCCAGGACATGGCAACACTACAGCTTTCTCAGGAAGCAGTGTTGAGAACTTGATGCCCTTATTCCCTAACCTGCCATGCCTAACTCCCCACCTGTTCAATAATAACAAGAGGTAGGAGTGCTGGAACCCAGCATTATGCTCACTGCCCCCTGACAATGGGTGGGACACACATACAGCATTCAGGCAGATACTTAGGCAGCTCAAAGGGCCCTGTCATGGCTAGGTCATGAGTTACAGGCTGCGTAAGGACTCGGTACACATGTGCAAGCTTCCCCTTTTAAGCGAGCACCTCCATGTGTTCTCTCTCTCTCTCTCTCTCTCTCTCTCTCTCTCTCTCTCTCTCTCTCTCTCTCTCTCTCTCCCCCTCCCTCTCTCTCTCACCTCTCTTACTCTCCCTTCTCCACCCTTCTTGTCCCTTCCCCCCTTCTCTTCTTCCCTTCCCCTTTAATAAACTCCACGTGGTTAATGAAAATAAAGATTAAGAGACTATAACAGAGCACATACATTCACATAAAGTCTGAGAAGGCTTTAAAAAAAGGATTATAGACACACAAAAGAGAGTCAGAAACAGCTTGTTGGTAGCCACATTTTTTTTCAGGTAGGCTCTGTTTGCTGGCAGCAAGCAGATGTGTGGCTCCTTTAAGAGATGGCTTCCTGGTTCATGATGGTGGCATGCAAGGCTTATATATTACTACATATTTAAATTTCATTTGAAAACCTTTTGCAAAGTGTCTAAAAATGGGTAAAGAAATGCTAGTGGTTTTGCACTTAGCAGCTTTTCTCACGTACATCTTCACTGTTACCTGGTGGCAGTCACTGCTCAATAATGGGAAAAGTCTTTTTGAACTTTTCTTAAATTCTTTATTTTTGAAAGTTTTTATTCAAATTTTTTTTGAGTACTGTATTTATAGTATTTCCACTCCTTCGCCTTCTAACTCCTCCCACGTAAACTCCACTTTCAACTTTATGACCTCTTCTTTAAATATTATTACATACATACACACATACATAATTTTTCTGTTTTCTTTGAGTAAAAATTGTGGCTACCTAAATTCTGGTCTAGATACATGCAAAAATCTAAAGAGACTCTATGAAAGCAATTACTCTTACTTACTAACTTCAGAAATCCATCCCACCATGCCGACTCCTTCTCTCTCTCTCTCTCTCTCTCTCTCTCTCTCTCTCTCTCTCTCTCTCTCTCTCACACACACACACACACACACACACACACACACACACACCCACCATGTTCATTATTGCTCATATGTACACTTTTAGGGCTGACCATAAGGGATCAGATAATCTGTCGTGGGGCTTGTCCCTGGAGAAAACAGATTTTTCCTTTCTCAGTAGCCATTGATTGGTTATTGCTTTCTATCTAGGGGTGGGAAGAATTTCATGCATGTGCACAATGCTACATAAGAATTATCTGCCTCCCATTTCCCACCTCCATATCTTCCCAAACATGTCCCCAACTTCATATCATTGCCATTATTATTATTACTATCATTGTTACTATTAACAGTTGTTTGACTGCACGTATATCAGCATACCACATGCATGCCTGGTATCTACAAAAGCCAGAAGAGGGCATGAGATCCCCTGTAAATGGAGTTACAGTTATGAGCTGCCATGTGGGTGCTAGGAATCAAGCCTTCGTACTCTATAAGAGCAGCCAATGCTCTCAACTGTTGGGCAAACTCTCTAGCCCTTTTATTTATTTATTTTTGATAAACCACTAACTAAGTCCTGTTAGTGCTTCCTATATGTGCATGTTTAGGTCCATCTACTGAAGCATAAGAAACCTATCATCAGTAGCCTTCATAGATGTATATGAGGTTTCTTAATTACCTTCTCAGGCCCTCACCCTGATATAACCCCCTTCCAACTTCAAGTCCTCTACCTCTCGCCCTCTCTCCATCTCTTTCCCCTTCCTTTCTTTCTTAAATAATCCACTGAATCCAATTAATGTTGCCTGTATGGACATAGCTGTGGGGTTGTCCATGGGGGCATGGGCAACCTGCCAGTAGCCATCTCTCTAAGAAAAGTTTGTTAAGCAGAGACATTAGTAGGTACATGACAAGTCATTTTATGTGTCTTCTGCTTTCAGATTTGCTTAGCAATGCATGCAAATTTCCTAAGCCCTCTAACACTTCTACAGTAATTTAATTTTAATTTTTATTCTTGGCCACAGTTTGACTCATGCAAATTTCCTAAACTAGAAAGGACCTACTACCTTTAGAACTCTAATCCTCAGAAACACATAGTCTATATAGTCTATCTAGATAGAGGATTCACGCAGCACTGAAGAGGCTGAGGCAGGAGGACTTCCAGCAGTTCAAAGCTAGTCTGAAATGCATATTGAGATTCTGTGTCAGGGTGTTGTGTGTATGTGTGCATGAGGGGGAGACGGAGAATTTAACCCTCACAGCAAACATATGAGAAGTATTATTCTCTTTTTGTTTGTGAGTGAGGAAGCTGAGTTGCCGATGGGGAAACTAAACCTAAATGATGATGGGTCTCTTATTCCATGTAATAGAATATTCAAATACTCGGTTTGGTATTCACCTTCAAGTCTTATCCCAAAACCTGTGATCATAGCCAGGCAGTGGTGGCACGCTTTTAATCCCAGCACTCAGGAGGCAGAGGCAGGTGGATCTCTGTGAGTTCAGGACCAGCCTGGTCTACAAGACTACTGTTTCCCATGTCATGGAACTTTTTGATTACATGTGAAATGGAGAAATGCTCAATTCTAAGGCTGAGATAACTAACCCTCAAAGATATATTGTTACACTGAAACCCTAACCACCAATGTGATGGTATTAGGAGGCAAGACCTCTGAAGGTAATCAGCATTAGATGAAGTGATGAAGTCCTTTTGAGTGGAATTTGTGCCCTGTGAGATGTCTTGACAATATGCTTGGTTCTCTTCTCTAACATGTGAGGATACAAGACACCAATTGCCTAGGAGCCAGAAGAGTACCTTTCTATGATCCTGGCCATGCTGGCACCCTGGTCTTGAACTTCCATTCTCTTGAATGAAAGCAATACAGTCTATGATATTCCTATTTATAGTAGCATGAACTAAGACATGTAATAATCATAAATATCACTGGTATCTCTGTCTCACTTCAAGTCTCCTTAGAATGCTCTTCATGTACCATATCATCTATGACAGGAAACAGGTTCCAAATCACAGATGGATAAGGACAAATACTGGATGGGAATGATTTGAATCCTACTTTAAGCTGTATTTGGTTTCACCTTCACCAAGATACTTGGGAATTGACAGACATTTAGAAAAATGACTGCATATATTATATCCTTTGTAGATATGCTCAGAGAAAGTTTAAAAGTTGTATAACTTATCTTGATTAGAAAGGAAAGACAGAAAAATATTCAAGTCAGGTTTTGCTATTTGGTAACAAATCTTGTCTTATACTATTGTTATTATCATCTTGGTCTTTTGAGACAGGGTCTTGGTATGTAGCCCAGACTAGTGTAGGATCGCACTAAATAAGTAAGAGCCCACACTGGCTTCCAATTCCAAAGTCTTCTGTTTCAGCTTCCCAATTGTGTGGCTTACAGGCATGACCCATAGCCTACCACCAGATGGAGACAGAGAGGTGTAGGAGAATAGAGGAAATTGGAGACAATGGGAAAAGGCAGGACTGTGGGGTCAGGAAGATGAGCAAGAAACGTGTCTCTGCTACTGATAAGTTGTACAATTTGAAGATAAAAGCTATTTATACTAAGAGACATTCCATCACGAAATGGGAATAAGTACCAATACATCAGAGGTGGGTTTTTGTTTTGCATTGTATTGCTGGTTTGAGTATAATACTTAAAAGCAGTCTATATCATAGTATATGCTTTACAAGGGGTAGATCGCAGTAATATTTGCACTGAATCTGGCATATTTCCTTTGCAATGAGGCAGCTTATGGGCTGAATCGTTCACACTGTACAGAAAGGCAAATCTATGCAAATCTGTGGCAGACAGGCTTGTGTGAATAGACTGTCAAAGTGGTTTGAAATATTTGGCTACATTCTTTTGTATCATAGTAGGATTTCTTTAGAAAGTATAACTAATACTCTTTGGTCCCACAAGTTATTAATTGTCAATAGTGAATACTAGCAAAGTTTAACAGTGCTATATATACTATTTCATGTTGCAGTTTCTCCTGGTACCTGAATGTAATAAAGCACCGATAGTGGAAACTAAGACTGACAGGAGACTGACAGGAAAATAGCATGAGAAATGAAAGCTGATAGGCTTTATGTAGGTGTGACTCATACCTGTCAGTGGATAGAATTCTGAAAGGTACACTTTCCTCCTCCTGATAAAATAGCTCACATTTATAAAGTGATATTAAATGCTTCACTCCATCATACTGACAGTACTACTCTATACCCACACACATGGAGACTTGTATTATAGCTACGTGGTGATTTAAAAGAAAAATCTCAGGTATCTAGGGCCCTCCTAACCAAAAATGAAATTCAAAGCATACACATAAGAGACAAAACATGTAAGTTCAAAGTATCAACTATAATGCTCTAAAATTATTTAATAAAAATGAAAACAAAATTAAAACTTCCAAACAAACCTGCAGTGGATTCCGATTTCATCTTTGTTGCAGAGGCAAGTTCTTCTGGAAAAGACACTGAGTGTTTCAAGTCAGGTGTTTTGGCATATATTTCATCAGGCCTTCCTACCTGTTTACCAAAAACAGATATCTTCTTCAGAAGCAAATTATTTTACTAAAAGAATATACAATTATGCTATACCAAGTTGTTGTCTTTCATTTATCTCCATTTTATCTTTGACCTCTCTGTAGTGTCATCAATATAAGCCAATTCTTACTCAAACCAAAATTAAATGACTACCTTTTTTGGTTTATTTAAAGTCTACCTTAGTTTCTTCCTTTGGTTCTGGGAGTGATTCTTTTTCACTGCTTTTTGTCCACAATGACTTAATGGCTTGATAAATTTGCTGGCTTGTGGTATATGCCTTTTTCCCAGTTATCTACAAAAAAAGTGATTCAAATAGTTAAAATAAAAACTTTTCAATTCAGATCAGGTATTTTATATGGACACCTAAGTTGCAATCAACCATAAAAATATCAATGTCTAGTTCACATAAAATAAAGCACTATTTTCAAAATCTTATATGAAAAAATGAGGAGTAACTCCCTATAAATGCTAACAAATAAATAATTTCTTTCACAGTATTATATCAATGTAAGTTATGCCTACTTGTTTTAACATAATTTTATAGTGTTAGGGATTGAACTCCAGGGCTTGCACATAGCACTCTACTAAGGAGCCAAATCTCAGCCCCTATTTTACTATTAGGAAAATGTTTTTAAAAAAGAATAGTATCATATTGAGTGAGGCTTTTATTTGCAAACTACAGTTTAGATTATCATTTGTTTTGAAAGCTGTCAGCCCTTTCTTTCTAGAAAGAAAAATACTTACAATAGAAAAGCTGTTATCTGATATCACTTTAAGGGGACTTGTCTAAGTAGCCGAAGATCTTCTAAGATTTGTGTTTACTTATTAATTACCATTAATTTATGTGTATAAATGTTTTGCCTGCATATACATTTGTGTATGTGCGATGCTTGTGCAGAAGAGGGCATTAGACCCTCTAGAACTGGGGTTATAGATGGTTGTGAGTTGCCATGTGGGTGCTGGGAACTTAACCTGGGTCCTCTGAAGATCACCACGGTACTCTTAACCACTGAGCCATCTCTCCAGTCCAAGTGTGTAGGGAGACACTGTAGCCCTGCCTTCTAGTAGCCCCGACAGGTGTGCTTGGACA
This sequence comes from Cricetulus griseus, assembly GCF_003668045.3. Lineage (NCBI taxonomy): Eukaryota > Metazoa > Chordata > Mammalia > Rodentia > Cricetidae > Cricetulus > Cricetulus griseus. The sequence continues at coordinate 59,614,106 of NC_048604.1, forward strand.
CGCCCGTAAGGGCGTGGTCAGGGGAGGTCCAAGATGATGCGGGGACAAGTCTTAGGGGACCACGCACACGTGGAAAAGCCCTTTCTCTCTGGCCACACTAGCCTGCGACCTCGGGGCACACTCTGGCTTGCGTTTGGGCTGGTGTTTATCTGAATAAAGAAATCTTAGTCTTACAACTACGGATCATCTTTGAATGGATGGATGCATCATGGAATGATCAACACAAGTGAAATATTATTTTTAATTTTATAATAAAAGATACTCATAAAATTTTGAATACTGATCACTAGTGGCTACTTTCAATATAAAAAACACCTTTTCCAAACTGCCTTGAAAATTTCTTCCATGATAATTTTCATAAAGACAATTACTTTCATGTCCATTGACCATATTCACTCCCAAGCCCTTTCCATTCCTTCTCCCTTGCTTTGAATCTTCTTCCTTCCCTTGGACTCACTTATGCTTTCATGTCATATATGAATGTGCATATATGTGTTGTCATGTCACATGCATATGTGTGTGTTTGGTTTTATGCATCAATATATAAATTAGGATCCACAAATGAGAGAAAATATTCATTATTTGTCTTTCTGAATCCAGCTTATTTCACTTAATATGACTTCTTTTGCAAGTTGACTAATAATCTTACATTTGCTTTTTCTACAAGTTTCTACACCAGTTTTATTTGAAACTAAACAATTTAAGTACAATAAAATATATTTCTAGGAAATTATTTCTAGGAAAACTAAATTAAATGCATTATAAAGATTTGAAACTGAATGTTTAAAATATAACTGCTTTAAGACTAGCAGTTTAAAAAGCTGGGACACATACATGCATGCGCGCGCACGCGCACACACACACACACAAAATCTAGGTGGATTCTGCAACCATGTTTTTTCAATGACTTAAAATGATCTTTTCCTATTTGAAAGAACATGTATTAGAAAACTGAAAATATAATTTAGCATATTGTTATTGTAAGAAAGAAAGATCTTAACAAAAAAACCCTAATATTTAGTGAACAATCTTCCTGTAAAATAGAGAAAAGGGGGTGGGGGCTAGAGGATGTGGTTCAGTCAGTAAAGTGTTTGCTTTGCAAGCATCTTACTTCAATGCCTATAACCAACATAAAAATGTCCAGTGGGATGGTGTCTACTTGTAATTCGAGTTCTGGAGAAGCAGAGGCATGACAATCCCTGAAACTAACTGGCAAGCCAATCTAGCCTAATTGGTGAGCTCCAGGTCAATGAGAGATGTAGCATGAAAAATAAAAGATAAAGTGATTGATATTGGGGTTCAAACTTCAAGCTGAAGATCAGAAAAGCAAAGCAGCTTGTCACTAGCTCTGACTCTACCTCAGAATGAAATGCAATCATGGCTCCACCAAAGCTCAGACTGCAACCTCTCCTCAGTGTGGCTGGAGAATCCTGAGACTTCAATGTCTTCCTGTCCTCAATGTGGCTGGAGAATGAATCCCTGATACTGACTGACTACTGAAGACCCTGCTCCTATCCTTTATACCCCTCTAGTGTTGGAATTAAAGGCATGTGATCCCAGGTGCTGAGATCATGTTTGTGTGAGCTGTTTCTCTTTAGGACTCGATCAATATTGTGTAGATCTGGGTGGCCTTGGACACACAGAGATCCATCTATCTCTTAATTGTGAGCCCTAGGATTAAAGGTGTGTAGGAACACTTCCTAGCTTCTGGCTGCTGGATTTACAGGAGTGTATCACCACTGTCTGATCTCTATAGCTTGTGGCTGACTTCGCTTTCTGAATCCTTAGGCAAATTTTAATAAATCATAAATGATATATCACCACAGAGAGACCCTGCCTCAAAGGAGGTGCACAGTGTTCCTGAGGATGGTACTCAAGGTTGTCCTCCAGCTTTCACATGCACATGCGTACATAGGTGCATATGTGTACATATATATGGACACGTGTGCATGGACATGTACACACATACATTTTAAACAATAAAATAGACATACTACAATCTGAATTAAAATTTCAGATAAATACTGCTTTCAAATTTTCAGGTAATTGCTATGTACCAGCCTGATAATATCAAATAAGCAGAAAGGTACTATATATACACATTTTTCATACAATTTTAGATAGTGTAGGAGTTATAGACTTTCTGAATCCTCAGAAAGCCATGTTATTTCTATTTACTTATCTATCTATATATGTACATATATGTATATTCTTATATTTTGGGTTGTGAGCCCAGCCTTTAATAGCTGAGCCATCTCTCCAACTCTATATGTATATTCTAATCTGAAAACATTATATATAATATACATAGATTCCAAAAAGCAAGAGTTTCATTGTTAGAGATTTTGGTGATTTACTGTAGAATAATCTTAGTAGTTAATATTAAAGTTCAATTCTTTAAGTTTTTTATTTTGTTAAAATAAATCAAATGTAATACTCTTTAGAAAGATCTATACCATGACATTATTCTTATCTACATACTTACCTATTTTTCTATTTCTATGTGATCATGTAAAAGATGGCTAGAAGAATATTGGAAGAGAATTTTGACACTGATATTTTTATGGATGTAAGCATATTTCAGGGGTTATATTTCTTCTAGTCTAAACTTTTCTGTAATGCTTATATTTAAGGATGAATTGGTATCACTTTTATGAAAACAAATACACATGCAGAGAGAAATTACCGTAAAGAGAAAAAGAGTTGACTCAGTGGCAGCATCATCCAGTGGTAATACTAACAGACACAAAAGTGGGATAACTCAAGCTGAGTATGACTCTGGATAAGGCAGTCCCTGGGAACCTTCACTGGGCCATCTTTTGCTTATCAGCAAATGAGATCAATATAAATGTTAAGTAAAATGAGCTTAAGTTTTCCTTCAGCATCAACATTAATTTGAGTGGCTAATTCTCATGTAAATTCATACGAAAGAGTCTTTTAAAACAAATTCATCACTTTATCCAGCAATTTTCTCAAGTATAACTAGATTTAATGAATAATGTTCTTTTCCTGTTATAAGCTTTTATAGCTTGATCACATAACAAACTGCAGAGTTCAGAATATCCTTAACATTCTCAAAATATTGAGATACAACAGTGAGAATACAAGCACAGAACATCCTTCTGGTAACAATATTTAAGTATGAATTGGAATATTAAATGTTGATAACTAATGGCAGAAAAGAAGAAAAACTTGCATACCCCAAATCTGTGCTTCTGAATCTGAGTTTGTGATAAAAATACAAGGCCTGCAGATAGAGTTTATGGCTTGACCAGCATAGTGTCTGGGACTCTGGGACTAACCCCTATCATTGTAAAAAGAAAAAAATCAGTAAAATCATTCAAATTATTAGGAGACTATTCTGATGTACAGCAATCACAATGAGCTGGAAGATATTTTTGTTCCAATGGTTTCAAAATTTACTTTGTTTATATATTTTTAACCTCAGAAGTCTCTGTAAATTATTATTTGGCTGTTCTTGCATTGTGTTAATATTCTGAACTAAGCAGTTGCCAGCAGGTATAATTTTCTCTTAACTAAGAAAAAATGTATATAGTCCAACTATGAAGCAGTATTTCGCCCCATAAATTCCAATTGTGTCTTTAAACTTGATCTGTCAACTTGCTTTTATATTGCTGAACTACAGTTACACAAATTCATCCTATTTATTTGTGATGATCATAAAATAAAGAATGGCATTTTCCATGACAGGATACTACTGCAAGTTTGCCAACCCAAAAGCTTATTCCAACTACATGCCTCTGAAAATCAAATAACTTTTGTGACATTTAAATATTACATTGGGAGTTTAAACGAACACTGCTCTCACTTAAAATGAACTTACCTTTGCAATTATTACCGATTGAGCCGGGTAACAAACAGTTGCTCCTAATGAGGCTAATCCTAGTGGATAAGCAATCTTCTTAAACCTAGAACCTAGGAGATTCAAACATATCATTCACTCCAAATAGATACCACCAGAGACTTGATGTTCTTTTAGTGTAATATTTTCTTTGCCCCTCTTTAAGCTATCACCCTATGTTAAATTGCTCTTTAGTTAGTAATACCAATCAAGATGGTACCTAAAATGCCCTTAAGACTCTCAATTCAATTAATGTCCCTTAGCCATCATGTCCAATTTAAGAAAAATGTTCTGAACCTAATAATTATCTACACAAAGGAATTAGTAATTATCTTCTTTTTTAAAAGATTGATTATTTTTTCATGTCCTAAGAAATGTAAAATTATAATTACATTTTTCAACTATCTAACAAAGCATGATAGCAGAATTAATCAACTACTGTGTTCATCAAAGCAGGTTAAAGTGAAATGGACTCTCTTCTATATGCCCTCTCTGATTAACACTTAGAAAGGTGAAGGATCTAACTAACCAATCAGCTAAGGACTTCAAAAGGTACATAACTTCTTCATGTCACTGATTCAGAATACTGAAGTAATACTAATTGCAATTAGCTTGACATAATTAATTCGTTTTCAAAAGTGCCTTAACTAAGCATCTAAGAGTCATTTTCATATCATTTTTTTGACAGGAAAATCTCTTTTTAAAAAATTCCAAAGAGAATTTTACTATGAGCTCACTAGTTCTCACTAGGAGCCTGTCAACTGAAATTGCTTGATTAACCTGGGTGTAAGAAGTTCTGCATCAAGCCCTGTCACAGAGCTTGTATCTTATCCTCACACTCCCCCTAAACACTTGCACAGAACCACCGTAATGCTGTATAACAGTGGGAAACACAGCATTCTCAGCTGAAGCTTAGACCTACTCAAAGATTTTAGTTTGCTGAGAGAAAAAGTTTTGAAAGATTTTGGTTCACAGAGAGAAAAAGCTTCCCACAGGCTTGGCCCATTACAAGGAAGTTGGCCCCAACCCCAGGCACATCCTATGGTTTAGACAGGGGCAATCGCCAAGACAACCCTCTTTGGGTCACACCTGGCTGGCCAACAGACAATCAAGGACTTTCCAGGTTACGTTTCTGTGGTTTTTCCTTTGTAAAAAAGCAGGCCACACCTGGGTGACCACTCTAACATGAGATCCTACTTTGTAATCAATCACTTTGTGCCCCTTGCCTGTATGCTGATCTGTGGATTTTTCCTATATAAAGAGCTTGCACCCCATGCTGAGGTGTGCAGCTTCCCCGATATTGCTGACACCCGAATGCGCATTCGTTCAATAAACCCTCTTGCTTTTGCAGCTCTTGGTCTGGTTTCTGACTCTAGTTTCTGAGGGCTCCTTGGGATCCTGAGGCCCTTAGGAGTCTGGGGATCTTTCACTACAAGACCACTGCTTCACAATGATATGCATCCTAAATGTCTGTCTGGGTATATCACAGTCTGAATGAGACTAAGCAATTACATGTTGCTTTTTCAACTAGAGTAAGTACTGTTAACTCTAACCGCTTTTTGGCCCCTAATTTAAAAAGGAAATATCAAAATATTAAGGTGAAAAAATACCTGAAAATGTCTCCTGGTAACTTTACAGTTTGTGAAATGTTACAAACCTTGTATTTTCTCTGTCTGGTTTAATTATTTTTAATGAAGCCTGTTAAAGTCAGGTCTACAATAGACTGAGCTTTGCTAAGGTGGGTAGGAAGGCTGCTTTCTATGGTATAATGGGAGAAAGTTTATGCTAATTAAAGCACATCCTAAACTCAATCTCAACTCTGCTCCTCCCTCAGTATTTTTGTTTAGTTGATTTAACAATCTCAAGGATTAGGATCTCTTAACTCATCAAAATTATGGTGGTGTATGGCAGCTTTTCTTTGATAAACTATTGGAAAAAATGACATTCACTCTTTCCTTACTTGTATACAAGAAACAATTCTACAAAATGATATGTTTCATGTAGGTTCAATAGTTCTTTTATAGTTAAGGAAGAATATTAACACAGATACTAATTAGCTATGTGATATACACTTAGAAACATACAAATGGTTTTCTTTTAGATTTCCATCTTCAATACAACAGCGTTAGAAGAAAGAAATAGCTTTCTTCCTTTCACTGTACTATAACATATTTAAAGAATAAGGTTTACGTGATCTATAGCTGATCACACATAGCACATTTCTCTGAGACAAAAGTTTCATGATATTTACTCAAATACCAAGCACAAAACACTCTATTCACTATTCTATCAAAAATCATTTTTAAAAATACACCCTCAGATCTATTATGCTTACTTCACTACCACTAGTAGTTTGAGCGCTGTAACCTGAAAGAACCAGGTTATGGATTATTCTAGCTCTCACATTCAAAAGCATGATAAATGACCTAAAGAATAGTCTCTCTTTCCAGAGGATTGCTACTTTATAATTAAGAAATCAAGTGATACATTATGGACAATTTCCTTCAAAATTCAAGGAATAAGATATAGAAGTAAGTTGGAAGAAAAATACCAAATACAGTTACATAGAGATAATCAGTTCCAATGACCTATATAGTACATTGAGGTTACTACAGTTTATAGTAACCTATTATATGTTTCATGAATATAAAGAGTTTAAAAGGGCTCCATATAAAGAAATAATAATCTGATTTGAGACAGCTAAAATTGATGATGTGTATATAAAATAGGATTGTTAAAATATCATGCATAAAGATTTAACACACAGTAAACTCAAGACTGTTGCCATCAGAAGCTTCTTTTAGCATCTGAGAACCTTTCCTCTTAGAAGTCTGGAATTTTGTTAGGTACATACTATTTATGTGACTAGCCCTCAATGAAACCTTGGCCACTCTTCTGCTTGGCTTTATTCATATCATCTCAACTTCTTACTAGAGAAATTAAGACTACATTGTATTAGTCCCTGGAAAAAGACTTCTAAAATTTATAACTGATTTTTTCTAAACTTTGCCCTATGTCACTCCTGCTTTTTAATTTCATCTTATACCCTCCCATTGCAGTAATTCTTATCCATGACCATGACTACACACCAAGCTTTGTGAGTCTTTGTAACTAGTCATCAAGCCTTATTATAACCTTGTGAATCTGACCATTCACATGAGAACTACAGTCAAATGGAGGGGTACTACTTACTGGCTTGCATCTTATGGCTTGCTCAGCTTGCTTTCCTATAGAACCCAGGACCAGCAGCCTAGGAGTGGCATCACCCACCATAGGCTGGGTCCCCCCCAACAATCACTAATTAAGAAAATGCCTTACAGCTGGATGTTCTGAGGGCATTTTCTCAGTTGAGGTTCTCTCCTTGCAGATAACTCTAGCTTGTGTCAAGTTGACACAAGACTAGCCAGCATATCTAGGGTAAGTACATACTTGGGGATGTGATTCTTATGTTGCTTGATAGATAAGTGTATGTTTAATTTTATGAGAAATTATAAATTTTCCAGAATTCCTATATCACTTTGCATTTTTTTACCAGCAGAACATAAGACATTCAATTGTTGTTCATTCTTTACTACAGTTAGTTTGGTCAAGTTTAACCTTTATAAACATAAATATGGTACAGTAAAAATCTAAACATTTTGCTGGGCAGTGGTGGCGCACACCTTTAATTCCAGCACTCGGGAGGCAGATGCAGGTGGATCTCTGTCAGCCTGGTCTACAGAGTAAGTTCCAAGCAAGGCTCCAAAGCTATAGAGAAACCTTGTCTTGGGAAAATAAAGGAAATCAAAATGTAAACATTTTATGCTAACCTAATCTGATGTTGTCCAATAAATGTAATGAAAGTAAAATTTAGAAATAATGTAATAGCATTGAAAGAGAAAATATATTGTACAAACATACCTTTTCTTGCTGAAAGCAAACCTGCCAGTCCTGAAGCTGTAATCACTCCCATTTTAGGTAGAAAATCTTGAGGAGGATTCTTTAGATAGACATATGCATCTGAAGAGACCAGTTAAAAATGAGTAAGAATGACTGACTACAATTGGACAGTCTATATAAGTATACTACAGAACAGCTAGAGATTAGTATGTTAGTGTCAGACAATATAATGTTAGTGAACAGTTTCAATATTCTTTAAATAAATTTTACAAAAATTGATATAGACAGAAACAAATGATTTGTTATAATACTAACTATAAAATCAAATTTACCTTCTATGGGTCATTTAATACTTTCTTTCTTTTTTTTAAGAACTAGTGTTGTTTAATTTATTTTCTTGTGTTCAGTTGGACAGTCTTCTGGTGCATATTCAAAAATATTGTGACTATCCAGTAACTCTTTACAAGCAGTTTCCATGTGGTATTAACAATGCATATTCAATCTGAATTTCTAGCTGTTTATTAAACATGAATTGATCATTCAAATAATTTCAGGTCAATCCTTATCACTAAGCTATACATCTTAGCAGCTAACTGGTTTTACAATTCAGGCATTATTTTTTTCAAATGATAAGTCAATGTGCACTGCATCTAAGAGTGCAAATATGAATATTATTGATTGAGATGATGATACATGCTTTTTATGGAAAAACAAAACTATTAACTTCAGAATATCTAATTAGAGATAATACTTGCTTTCTTTATGACACAGATTACTATTATTATTAAATGAATATTATACCAGAAAGTACTTAAATAAGGAGTACCATAAAAAAAATTCCTGATTGTGTTTGTTTTACAACCCTACAATGAACAGGCTTTTGCTGTTACCTGTTTAAACACTGGTAGGATCCAGCAAGAATTAATGATACCTTATAAAAGATTTTGCAAGTAGACACTTCTTGCTACCATTTTCCAAAACCCTCACATTAGTCATTAAGTAAAAGTAAAGATCAAAATGAGAAGTGAAAATAGAAAAAAAATAAAGCATGATCAAAAGTATATATGCTTCCATGTTTTATACATTAAAATTAGTTCTAGATCTAAAAAATACTCTTCTATCATAGTTATTTGATGACAATCACATATGTAATTATGTTCCTCAAGATTAATGAGGTATAGCTGGTTATACTGGTTATACCCAGCACTTGAGATGATAAGGCAGGAAGACAATGAGTTCCAGGTTCACCTAGGCTGCATAGTAAGACTCTTGCTCAAAAAATACTGATAATGTTAATCCTTAATGCATATTAAGTAATAATATTTCAAATAACTTTCATTAAGTTTATTGTAGTTACCTAAAATGTTAGCTAATTTTTCTTTCTTTTTTTTTATTTGAATTAGAAACAAGATTGTTTTACATGTCAATTCCAGTTCCCTCTGCCTCTCCTTCTACCCTGCCCTCCCACCCCACCTCCCGCAACGAACACCCTACCTATCCCATACCCTTTCTGCTCCCCAGGGTTCATGAGGCCTTCCATAGGGGATCTTCCGAGTCTGTCATAACCTTTGGGATAGGGCCTAAGCCCATCCTGTGTGTTTAGGCTCAGGGAGTATCCCTCTATGTGGAATGGGCTCCCGAAGTCCACACCTATGCTTGTGATAAATACTGATCTACTACCAGAGGCCCCATAGATTTCCGAGGTCTCCTCACTGACACCCACGTTCATGGGGTCTGGATCAGTTCCATGCTGGTTCCCCAACTATCAGTCTGGGGACCAAGAGCTCTCCCTTGTTCAGGTCAGCTGTTTCTGAGGGTTTCACCAGCCTGGTCTGGACCCTCTGCTCATCATTCCTCCTTCTCTGCAACTGGATTCCAGTTCAGTTCACTGTTTAGCTGTGGGTGTCTGCTTCTACTTCCATCAGCTGCTGCATGAAGGCTATAGGATGGGATATAAGTTAGTCTTCAATCTTGTTATCAGGGGAGGGCATTTAAGGTAGCCTCTCCTCTGTTGCTTAGATGGTTAGTTGGTGTCATCCTTGTAGATCTCCAGACATTTTCCTAGTGCCTGATTTCTCTTTAAACCTATAATGGCTCCCTCTATTATGGTATCTCTTAGCTTGCTCTCCTCTATTCTTCCCTCGACTCAACCATCCTGCTCCCTCCTGTCCTCCTCACCCCTCTTCTTCGCCCCTTCTCATTCTCCTAGCTCCCTCTCTCCTGCTCCCATGCTCCCAATTTGCTCAGGAAATCTTGTCCCTTTCCCCTTCTCCAGGGGACCATGTTTGCTTCTCTTAGAATCCTCCTTGTTTCTGTTTTCCATAAACATTTATTTTTGCCAACTGCTCTAAGCAAGGAATATCAGGAAGTTATGTTTTCTGCCAAATACCATTTAGAAGCTTAAACATCAAATACAATTACTTTCCAACATTAGCTGAAACAGTTCAAGATGAGTGATTGCTATGTCATTTCCCAGCAATTGATACAAAACATAATGCATTTTAACAGATAATAGCACTATTTAAACTAATTAGCAAAAGAGGGTATAAATCTTCACCTTATTCTTTATAAATATGCAATGTGGACTTTCAGGCAAAAGTGACCTGAAATTGAATCTGTGTATTGCCTCCTAGTAATCTTGGGAAACTAGTTAAACTTTCTAAAGCTCATTTTCTAATCTGTAAGAGAAGACTCTGTAGTTACAATAGCAACACTCAGCAATGCGATGACGCCTTAGCATGTAATAAATTGTAAAATACATAGTCTTACTATTGCTTTATTATATCAGTATAATCATAGTAATGGGTAATATATTATGCTCATATTCTTAAATTTTAAACAATACAACATAAAACCATAATGCATTTCTAATTATTACTCACTTACCTTTTCCAAACTGTACTGTATCTATTATCCCATTCTTCATAAAGATATAAACATCCTAAGCAGAAAAAGGAACAAAAAAAAGAGATGTGAATTTTGAAGTGGTTGTCGACACAATAGCCCACAATTCTGAGATTACATTTAGCTGTTGATTTAGTATTACACTCAAATCTAAACCCCGATTTTCTGTTTATTCCCTATGAGTATACTTGCTTATGACATCATCCGTTCATCTCTTATTTTCCATTCTTTTTAACACAGTAATTCTGGTGTAGTATTTTTCTCATACAAGTGGGTAAAGTAATACCTTTAAAATAATCAGCGGTTTCACAAGAAAGAAACTGAAAAACTTATAATGATTTATCACCTTACTTTATAATGGCCTGGATAAAATGAATGGATCGTCAATAAATCATGAAGAGAGGTGTATCTCAGCACACACACAAAATCATCTGGCTAATAAGAATGCAATAGCAACAGCATAATGATTTGTAGAGAAGAAAACAGATGGGAAAGGCCTAATGAAAAGCGCTTCATCTCTTACCTTTACCTTAGTGTACCCTTAGAATGAGACAAAAGCAAATGAAGTGTTTATTTTTAAATAGGAACATAAATTCTCCACAAACAAGATCAATAATAGCCCACCAAAGGGATTAAAGCTCTAAAGCATGTTTTCTGTTTATCGGTTTCTAATTTAACGTGAATGCCAAGATACTGTTCTAGTCATTGGATGGCAGGTGTTGTCTCACACTGGGAAGGTATGAGTGATCTACTCAGAATCGTGCTATATTCCATGCTGGATTCTGTTGTACAAGCAAGAAAACATAATCCAAACATATGGCCTCCTTATGTATGAAACCATGAGATGGAAACAATCACAACAGATATTTTCAGTGCAGAAAAACAGAAACAATTGTAGTGATGAGAATGAGATGTCTTCATCTACGAATTTTGTCTCCGTTTAAGATTGAGCAGAGATGCTCGCCCTTGTTTAAAAGCTATACAAACTAGCATAAAACATAAAGTGTCACTGAGACATTTCTCTTGAGGGACTGTATTTAGAAAACATCACCTGTAGCATTAAAATATTTACTGATATGTTTTGAACCATTTAATCATCAAGGAAAACAACTGGTCTTTGGGAAAATTTTCTTTAGCTGTGTTTAGGAATTCATTTTTTACCACTGGGGGGCACTGTTACATAAATTTCAAGACACTTTCTAAAGCATTGGCTAGGAGAATGCATTGAATTTGCACTACATGATGCTACTTTTCACAAAGAAGTAATTTAAATCAGACCTTTTTGAGGAATAGATTGCGTATTTAGGAGAAAATTAGAGAGAAAAGTTGTTTACATTGAAGATGAAATGCATTTGCAAGTGCCCTTCATCAACCTATTTGCTTCAGCATATTAACAGAATAAAATGTTCTTTCAGTCTTAAATTGGGTGATAGTTACAATAGCAATTTAAAGATCTCTCAGGAACAATTACCTCACTGAAGACACATCTGAGTACACTATAGAAAATTAGGTCTCAAGAGACCTAAGTCTGAATCATCTAGTTCTTGGCATATAGCCTGAGGGGCATGACTCAGACCACAATTAGTTAAGATATTTCCCGCAGAGATCACATTATTAAGGGTGACTAGCACAACCAGTACCCTGGAATTGTATGACAAGCACAAACTTTCAAAAATAACTCCACATCACATTTGAAATACCTTACAGATTGATGAGAGTTCACTGATTAGATGTGGCACCTAAGGATGCTATTTTTTATAAGTTCGTTTAATTTTCTTGATGATGATGATGATGATGATGATGATGATGATGGTGTGTGTGTGTGTGTGTGTGTGTGTGTGTATGTGTATCTGTGAACATACACACACAGTGTGTGGAAGTCAGACAGAAGTTTCTCTTTCCTCCTTTCATGGGTTCTGGGGATCAAACTCAGGTCACCAGGCTTGCATTGCAAGTATCTTTACCCACTGAGCCATCTCTCCAGCCTCAAAATTTTCCTTTGAAAGGGAATATATTAGAACTATATATGACAGGGAATCTGCATCTAGAAATCTTAACATGGTAGCCTAAACAAGACCTTCACAATCAATTGACATTCGAACTAGGATAGAGGAAATCTCACAGAGCCATGGGCAATTAATTAATGGACTTTAAGAGAAGAGGAATCAGTGTTCTCTGGAAACAACCTCCATGATAGGCTATCCGAAGCCAAGTGACCAGTCCTAAATACATATACATATGAACAACACTAAAAAGACTCAACAGTGTGTGAGTGTGTGTGTGTGTGTGTGTGTGTGTGTGTGTGTGTGTGTGTGTGTGTACATCAATAATAAAGAAGGGGTCATGAAACTAAGAGGGAGTGGTGGGAACACAGGAGGAGTTGGGGGAGGTAGAGGTTGGGGTGAAAATGAGGTAAATGTACTGATGTAAATGCTCATATATGAAATTATCAAAAAACAATAAACGTTAAAACAAACATAGGTTTACAATCAGGCTGCATTTGTTGGTGAAGTAAAAGCTGTGATTATTACTCCAGAATTAGAAAAACACTAGTACCACTATTACTAAGATGCTCACAGTGGAGGTGTTGACAACACACAACTAAATTTATGGTGATGATATCAAAACATCAGTGTGCTATCAGCTGCCATCCCAGTCAACAATTTCAGCCAAGCCTAGTCTTCCAGCCATCCTTGACAGGGTGCTAAAGATACAAGTTAAGCTATTTTGGCCTCTAGCTCAGCCCATCTGCCCAATGAATGCCACTGAGTGGCCTCAGTAAGTATCACAAGAATAGAAGAATCAGCTGTCTGAACACTCATCATATTCCTAATTCTCAAAATAATGTGCCATTACACAATGCTTTGTATTTTAAGCCACTAAGTTTCAAGGTGTTTTCTTCTCTTTTTAAAAATGCATCTATAAATACCTGAAACACTTAATCAAAAACACTGATATTTAACTACTATCGAAATAGACTTACCTTGCACCAGCCAATATAATGAACAGTTGTAGTACGGATGGATGCAAAACCCATTTGTAAATAACCAGGCTGTTCTTCAACATATTTAGAATGGAGAGGAGGTGCAGTATATATGGGGAGCTGGGAATAGAATAAAGTTCATATCAAAAACAAATAGCTGGGCTGCCTTTCCCAGCATTGTATCAAAGCAGGAATCATCATCGACCTTCCTTCTAAAAAATGGCTAAAATTGTTTATAGACAATACATTGAAGATGATAGAATAAACTGAACATAAAAACTATGTAGAAATGTAGAATCAAGTGATGCCACATACAGTGTGACAAGATGGGTTGTTTTGTTTATATGACAGGGGTTCACTATGTAGTCTAAGTAACTAGGCTTCACTATATAGCTCAAAGTATTAAGAAGGTCTCAAACTTATGATTTTCCAAACTCTGCTTCCTGAGTACTGGGATTACAGATGTGGATCACCATACCCAAGAGACACATAAGTTTTAATCCTAGCATTTTAAATGAAATTTGATTTAATTGTGTGTGCATGCATGATTATGCTCACATATGCTATGGTTTGCATGTGGGAGTGTATGGGAGTTGGTTTTCTCAATTCACCATAAGGATTCCAGGGATTGAATTTAGGTCATTAGGCTTGACGTCAAGGACCTTATCTTAATTAGAATTTCTATTGCTGTGATGAAAACATCAACACCAAAAGCAAGTTGGGTGTAAATTTGGCTTACATTACCACACTACAGTCAGAGGAAGTCAGGACCGGAACTCAAATAGTGCTGCTTACTAGCTTGCTTAGCCTGCTTTCTTATAGAATACAGGACCACTACCCCAGGAACGGTACCACCCACAAGAGGCTGAGCCCTCTCTCCTCAATCACTAATTGAGAGACATGCCTTACAGCTGGATCTTATAAAAGCATTTCCTCAGTTAAAGTTCCCTCCTTTCATATGACTCTAGCTTGTGTCAAGCTGGCATAAAACTAGCCAGTCCAGATCTTTACCTGCTAAGCCATCTCTCCAGCCCTTAATCCTATCGAAATTTTAACTGTAAAAATCTGGAAACAAAGCTGGGCGGTGGTGGCACACACTTTTAATCCCAGCACTCAGGAAGCAGGGGCAGGTGGATCTCTGTGAGTTCCAGACCACTCTGGTCGACAAGAGCTAGTTCCAGGACAACCTCCAAATCCACAGAGAAACCCTGTCTCAAAAACCAAAAACCAAAAAAAAAAAGAAAGAAAATCTGGAAACAGCTCTCTTGACCTGCGTCCCCCACTCCCCCACACCTGCCTCTCCCCCTTGTCTCTCTTTGCCCTGCCACGTTCTCCCCTGTAATAAACTCCATGTGATTGAAAAATATCTGGAAACAACTCAAATATTCATCAAGGTTAAAGTAGACAGTTAATCTAGATTATATACATATAACGGACTACTATAAATTAGAGTAAAATATAAAAATTACAGTCACTATAATCACACTGCTGGGCATGATGGTGTATGCCGTTAATCTCACTACTCAGGAGATAGAGGCAGGCAGATCTCCACAAGTCTGAGGCTAACCTAAATGACACTGCTAGTTCCAGGTCAGATGGAACCACATACTGAGATCCTGCTGCAATTAAAATAAAAAATAAAAATCAGTTACAGCCACATACAAAAATCAGAATGAATTTCAAAATACTACTACTAAACTAAAAGGCTAAGATGTAGAAAATTACATGCAAGTTGTCCCATAAATACCATAAATATATAATTCAAATATGTATAAATACCTAAATTGCTTAGCAAAACAGATAGATAAGGTATCATAAAGTGTTTTGCTTTGTTTTGTTTTTTTAAGGAAATAATGGAACTGGAGAAAAAGTACAGCAGTTAAGAGCACCTCTTCCAGAGGACCCATGCTCAATTCCCAGCACCCACATGGTAGCTCACAACCACCTTTAATTCCTGTTCTAGGGAGGATCCCCTGATCTAAAATGACAATAAAAATAAGTCAAATTCATGGCACTGAGGAATGTAGAAAAGAAATTTCCAGGGATATTTGTGGCGTGACCATTCATTCTAGATCTACAAGTTTCTTGGTTAAAAGATGGCTATCTCATAGTCCTGAAAGGAGGATTTAACTATGTTCACCAAACAATAAAACAAGAACATATTGATCCTTTTGTAAAAGATGTTTACCAAGAAAGTGGAACCAAAAGTTTTTTGTTCAACTAGTAGGAGGAAAAGGGTACCATAGGTAGGTAAAAGAGTCAGAAACAGTCCCTACTCCCACCGTCAGGGGTCTCACAAGAACACCTTGTTACTTAGCCATAACATATGTGCAGAGGACCTAGGTCAGACCCCTGCTGGCTCCATGATATCGAAGCCTCTATGAATACCAGTCAGTTGTTCTGTGGACCATGTTCTCATGGTGTCCCTGTCCCTTCTGGTTCCTCAAATCCCATTCTTCCTCCCCCTCCACTCCACAGGACACGTGAGCTCTGCATAATGTTTGGCTGTGGGACTCTGCATTTTTCTCCCATCAGCTGCTGGATGAAGTCGCTCTGGTCTCTTTGATGACAATTATGCTAGGCTCTGTTCCCAGAACCCTTTTCAGGGAGGACAAACTGTAGGTGGAAGGCTTTGTAGCTGAAGACCCCTTTCTTACTGGTTTGATGTTAAGAAAAATCACCATTTTTAAATTACAATTTTCTGTTTCTACTAAATATATTATGTATTTTAGATATCTCATACCCTATTATGATAGATGTAGTAAAAAACACACCTACATAGTTTTTTTCTATTATCTCTATATTATGCAAAATTCACAAACTTTGGAAGGCCAATTACCTGTTCTGGTCTTACTAGCTGCTTTTTGGGTTCCTCTTCTTTGGCCAGATGTAGATTTATAGATGCATATATCAGACCTGCAGGCATGGTTGTCAACTTTCCCATCTGAAAAAGACATAGCAAAAAGACCACTGTAAGTGAAAATATTCTCTTTTTCTATATCCTGATAAGTATTGGAGGAATTTTGAGGAATATATTAAATATGCAACCATTTCAAATTACTCTATCCATTTACAAAAATCCCTTGTGCTGCCCTAACTATTGTAGAGTGCAAAGATCTTATTGTCTTCTTCAAAGTTTGATTTTAAATAAACATATATGAGCTCTTATCTTTACTGCAGTCTCCCAGAAGTGGAAATATTACTTGCCTAGCATGCACAAAGCCATTCCCATACTACATAAAGTCTATTCCCATACTACATAAACCTACTGTGGGAGGTAACTCATGCTTGGAATACTAGCACTCAGGAGGTAGAGATGAAAAAATCCAGAGTTCAATAGTGATCCTTGGCTACATAACAAGTTTAAGGCCAGCCTGGGCAACAGGAAACTGTCTCACAAAAGGCAATTGTGAGGCCAATAAGATGGTTCAGCAAGTAAAAGCACTTGCAAATCTGGTAACCTGAGTTAATTCCTGATACTCAAATAAAAAGCCAGATGCAGCAGTGCACACCTGAAATACAGCCTATGGGGAAATGGAAGGTAGAGGCAGGAAACTCTCCTAGAAGCTCTTGGGCCAGTTAACTTGGAGTGTGCCATGCCTCAGAAAGAAAAGAGAAATCCTGCCTGGAAAGGTGAAGGAGAGTCTCTACTCCCAACAGTTGTTACACTCTGACCTCCACAGTCACACCATGGTACAAGCATGCCATGCCACATGGATGACTGCACTAACACACACATATCACACAGGCACATGTGCAATCAAAAATAAAAGGGCAGGTGACATGGCTCAGCTGGTTAGGATACCTGCCATCAAGCCTGACCACCAGCATTCAATCACCAGGACCCAGTTAACAGAAGAAAAGAGACACTTCTACAAACAAGATGTCCTCTGACCTCCACATGAACACAGTGACACAGGTATACCCTGGCACACACAAAATAAGTTAACAAAAATATAAAAACATGGAAGATTTTTGGGGCTACATTGTTAATAGTATGCTTTCCTGATTCATCCACTTTCTTGCAAATTTCATTTCGCTATAAATGTGTGTAAGACCTATAAAACTACCATGTTTGTCTTTTTGTGACTGGGTTACCTCACTCAGAATGGTTTCTTCTAGTTCCAATCATTTGCCTGCATATTTCAAGATTCCATTTTTTTCTGCTGAGTAGTACTCCATTGTGCAAATGTACTACATTTTCTCTATCCATTCTTCCATTGAGGGGCATCTAGGTTGCTTCTACGTTCTGGCTATTACAAATAATGCTGCTATGAGCATCGTTGAACAAATGTCCTTGTTGTATGAATGTGCTTCTTTTGGGTATATGCCCAAGAGAGGAATTGCTAGATATTGTGGTAGACTGATTCCCATTTTCCTGAGGAATCACCATATTGATTTCCAAAGTGGTTGTGCGAGTTGGCACTCCCACCAGCACTGGAGAAGTGTTCCCCTTTCTCCATATCTTCTCCAGCATAAACTGTCATTTGTGTTTTTGATTTTGGCCATTCTGACAGGAGTAAGATGGTATCTCAGAGTTGTTTTGATTTGCATTTCCCTGATGGCTAAGGGTGTTGAACACTTTATGTGTCTTTCAGCCATTTTAGATTCCTCTATTGAGAATTCTCTATTTAGTTCTGTACCCCATTTTTTAATTGGATTATTCTGTGTTTTGGAAGCTAGCTTCTTGAGTTCTTTGTAAATTTTGGAGATGAGCCCTCTGTCAGATGTGGGGTTGGTGAATATCTGACAAACATGGTATGTATTCACTCATATATGGATTTTAGACATACAGCAAAGGATTACCAGCCTACAATCCACACCGCCAGAGAAGCTAGGAAATGAGGACTCTAAGAAAGACACACATGGTCCTCTGGAGAAGGGGAAAGGGACAAGATCTCCTGAGCAAATTGGGAGTATGGGGGGAGGGGAAAGGAAGCTAGGAGAATGAGAAGGGGCGAAGAGGAGGGGTGAGGAGGACAGGAGGGAGCAGGATGGTTGAGTCGAGGGAAGAATAGAGGAGAGCAAGCTAAGAGACACCATAATAGAGGGAGCCATTATAGGTTTAAAGAGAAATCAGGCACTAGGAAAATGTCTGGAGATCTACAAGGATGACACCAACTAACCATCTAAGCAACAGAGGAGAGGCTACCTTGAATGCCTTCCCCTGATAATGAGATTGATGACTAACTTATATGCCATCCTAGAACCTTCATCCAGTAGCTGATGGAAGTAGAAGCAGACACCTACAGCTAAGCACTGAACTGAACTGGAATTCAATTGCAGAGAGGGAGGAGTGATGAGCAAAGTGGTCAAGACCAGGCTGGTGAAACCCACAGAAACAGCTGACCTGAACAACAGGGAGCTCTTGGTCCCCAGACTGATAGCTGAGAAACTAGCATAGGACTGATCCAGACCCCATGAATATGGCGGTCAGTGAGAAGGCCTCAGAAATCTATGGGGCCTCTTGCCATAGATTAGTACTTATCCCTAGCATAGGTGTGGACTTTGGGAGCCCATTCCACATAGAGGGATACTCCCTCAGCCTAGACACGGGGGGGGGGAGAGGGGGGAGCTAGGCCCTATTTCAAAGGATATGACAGACTCTGAAGATTCCCCCATGGAAGGCCTCACCCTCCCTGGGGAGCAGAAATGGTATTGGATAGGGTGTTAGTGGGGGGGGCATGGGAGGAGAAGAGGGAGAGGGAACTTGGATTGACATGTAAAACAATCTTATTTCTAATTTAAATTTAAAAATGGGAAAAAAAGACCTATAAAACTAGAAAGGAGAAAAAGAAAGGGTAGAAACAGACACCATGAAAGGATGAGGGTGTGCAAAAACACATAAAGGAAGAAAAGAAACTGAGTACAGGACAGAATTGGGAGTCAGGGCAGGGTTCACTGAAAGGATGAAAGGCAATGAAAATCTACTTAAACACATGTTGTTTGAAACTGCCACGGTACCTAATAGCCTGTATGTGAATTCGAACAGCATTTTAAAACTTAAAAGAAGTATTGGGTCTAGAAAGGCGGCTGAGCAGTCACAAGCACATGTTGCCCTTGCAAAGGATCTAAGCTCAGTTCTCAGCACCCACATGGCAGCTCACAACT
This sequence comes from Cricetulus griseus, assembly GCF_003668045.3. Taxonomy (NCBI): domain Eukaryota; kingdom Metazoa; phylum Chordata; class Mammalia; order Rodentia; family Cricetidae; genus Cricetulus; species Cricetulus griseus. Next base: position 59,633,845 of record NC_048604.1, read on the forward strand.
TCCTGTAGCTCAGCTCCATGGCACCTTAGGCCTCCTTGAACAGCAAAGGAAGGCAAGTTCTAAATCAGGTCTGGCTATATAAGGAACTTTGAGATCCATGTCTCTTTCTAATTCTGCTGTTGTTCCTAGACATACAATGTACTCATCATCAACCAGATCATTAAAAATTCCATTACGAAAAATCAAAATGATTAAAATTGATGCCATAAAGCATGCTTACCTATGAACCTATGGAATTTTATTACTAAACCCCTAAGATGATTCTGTGAAATAGGTCAAGGCTTATAGTATTTAAAAACAATTTTTCCTAAGATAGTAATCCTTAGATATAAAGGAAAACACTTTTGAAGTATTGTTAATATAGGGACACTTTTCTACCTACTATTCTTAGAGTAGTTATATTAATCATGCAACACAGTAATATCATCTAGACTTTAAAATAAATTCACATGAATTGGTTGATAATTATGATCTACTACAAAAGCAGATTAACATACTCTATAAAAAGGAGTAGATGATGGCATAGCACACTGAAACACTAGAACAAGTGTTAGCAAACTACAATGCTGGGCCAATTCTGGACTGAGCTCTGAGCCCAAAAGAATGATTGTAAAGCATACTTTAAGTTTTGTAAAAGGGAGAGCAAAGAAGTCTAAGTGACTAGAGACCTTACATGTTCCACAGAGCCAAAAGTATTATCTGACCCTTAACAGAAATACTACAATACACATTGCCAACTCCTGATTTAAAATCAAATAAAAACAAAGTATTTTTAAGTACCAGAGGAATTTAAGAACACTATAAAATTCTAAGGTAAGTCTGTCAATCAAATATCATTAAAATTAAGAAGTGGTGCTCTGTCTTTCACACAAGAATGAAAGAACTTGAGTTAAAACTATTTTGTAACTGCAAAAATAATGATTTGTAAAGGGCAAATTATAAATGACTTTTTTAAAAAAGCCAATGAGAATTAAAACCGGTTCCTCCCAAAAGACAGCAGGCCTTAGGAAGGGCATTCTATAACGTAAAGATTATAAATAGCAAAGATAAACAGCACATAACTCTCTCATTCCGGTACAACTCATCCCTTACCAGCATTTTTATAATGAAAATAATTGATTCTTGTTATCTTTGATTGCTGTTCTATAAAGTAGCTGGGAACTACTGCTCCTGGGGAAAACCCAGGGTTAGCTTCCCATGATTCACTGGTTTTATTTTCATCAATATATAACCTTGTTTCACATTCATTTCTAATTCAAGACATTTTATTTAATATATTTTATTGATTCATTAACACTGACCTCATGGCCAGCAGCACTGGAACTCATGCTTGGATAAAGCTAATCAACATACAAGGAGGAGGAGGTAGCACAAATAGAGGAAGGATGAGGAAGAGGCAAAGATTATCATGTACACACTAATGAAATCGTACTGGGGTTACAAGGACTGATCAGCATTCTCAGAATCTCAGTATAATAACAAGAGAAACAATATATAATACAACAGTTTATGTCAATGAGTGTTAATAATATAGGGATACAGAAATGACTGTATGAACCACCAACCTAGACCATCTATTTGGTAGTACAAAGAGGGCAGATTTCAGAGTCAAATTTGAATTTAAATTATGGCTCCACTCTCTGTTCATGATGTGACTTTGAGAAAGTGAATTCATGTGTCAATGTCCATATGTCTAATGTCACCTATCACAAAGGAACTAACACAGAGGAAAGGTTCAGTATATATTAGCTGTTACCATCATCATCATCATCATTGCTGTCATCCTTAGTCTCTCCTAGCCCATGGCCACAACTCTATAGACTCATCTAACTCCAGCCAAGTGTAATTGCCTCTGTCAAGTCAAGATAATTTTATTGTCAATCAGATCACCATCCTGCTTCAAGAAAATAAATTGGCTTCCTCTTTCCTAACACACTGCTTAAAACCATATTTTTTTTTACCTTTCATGTTCTCTGCAATCTATCTCCAATCTATACAGGCAGTCTTCTTTCTCCCTAACTCTTATCCTGAGCTTTTTATTTCATGTGTCACTGGCATGTCCATTTACTCCCCAAGTAGACTATTAACTCCTTAGAGACAGAGAGAGAATATATATATATATATATATATATATATAATATATATATATATATATATTATTTTTTCCTGGCAGCAGTGACAGCTTTAGCTAGATAGATATGGAGATTCAAGTAGAAAAGTTGTGGGCCCAGGAAATGGGTGAGTTAATTGTTTATCATTTACTTCTGGTCGCTTCGCAGCCTTTTGGCTAAAATCAAGTGTATCTTTCACTTGTAAAGAATTTTGCTCATGAAATCCACCATGACATTTTAAAATGTCAGATCTAATAGCAGCAGCAAATGCTGTGGGCAGGGTTAGAACAGTTTTACTGTTGGAGAAAACTGAAGCTGGCCTACATTATAATCTGTCCTCACAGAATTACAACCACAATATTTAGCCTTTTGATCAATACAATTCAGAAAAGTGACTGTGCTTTCTCCCCATCAAAGAAAGAGAAATCATATTGCAGACACCTGTGGTGACATGCCTCAGTAGCTGCTGGCACCCTGGAGTACAGCCATGCAACAAGTACCTCATGCAAACAGCCAGCTGGTCCTTCAAATTGAGATTTGTAAAATTCAATTGTGCTTGCAATATTGCAGGTATAAAATGCTTTAAAATATTTGGCTCAGGAACTTAGTGAGTCTATTTCCAGTACCTAATGAGCTGTGACAAGTTGAGATTAGTCATCAAAATACAGGACAGCCATTAGCAGCTTAATAGAATTTCGTACTTTACAGCGCCCTGGGGCTAGTTCACTTGTGAAGGTCTAAAAGGCAAAGGTAAAAATGGCTTCATTGAAGGAACACAAGGCTGTGACATAGAAAAATTGGGTTCTAACCCAGCTCAGCTACTAAATCACTATGTGACCTTTTGTATACAGTATGCCTCAGATTCCCCACTTTTGAAAGGAGGTTGCACTACAAAACATCCAGAGTTTCTTCTAATTGTGACAATGCATGATGGTAAATGGCAGTGATAATTTTCAAGTATATAATTTTGCAGCAAATAAGCTATTGTCACCTTTTTCCTTGAAAAAGGGAAGTCACCAGAAGTAATCACTTTATATTTAGTGATGTTGTACTGATGATATAAGTTTCACTCACATCAAACATGAGAGTATGGAAACTACAGCAAAATTTTAATAATTTAAAAATAAAGGTAACTGTTGGGCATTGGTGGCACACACCTTTAATCCCAGCACTTGGGAGGCAGGCAGATCTCTGTGAGTTCGAGGCCAGCCTGGTCTCCAGAGCGAGTGCCAGGACAGGCTCCAAAGCTACACAGAGAAACCCTGTCTCGAAAAACCAATAAAATAAAATAAAATATAATAAAGTTTACTATTAAAACAGGTGCCCTGGAAGCAGGGAGAGAGGGAAACAGAAAGCAGAGAGGGGAGAATACAAGGCACCAACAAGGAAGGAAAGGGAAGTGGACAAGTGGGAGGAGAGAATCATATATAACCCTCTTTATTTAAAAAGACATTATAATATTTAATACTTTATATGCTAATTTAAAAATTAAATTAAGGGCTGGAAAGATGGCTCAATGCTCAAGAATATTGCCTGCTCTTACAGAAGACCAAGGTTCAATTCCCAGCACAGACACGGTCCATCACAACCGTATGTAACCCCAGATCCATGTTCTCTTCTGGCCTCTGTGGGCACCAGACACACAAGTGGTGTACATACATACACAGAAGCAAAGTACCCAAACACAAGAAATGAAGAATACTAATATTAAGTACACATGATTAAGAACTATTCCCCAACATTTAAATGAAAACTTCATTCTGAAGTCCTACTTTCTTCTTTCTTTTGAAATTGCATGTATTTTATTTATTTTGTGTGTGTGTGTTCTGGGGATGGGTACATGCCATGCACATATGCAGAAGTTGGTTCTCTCCTTCTACCATGTGAGCCCTGTGTTTCAAACTGAGATCTGTAGGTATGGAGGGCAAGTGTCTTAAGCCACAAAGGCATCTTCTAGACCTCCTGTTATATGTATTGATAAAAATAGTTGAATTTGTATGGTAAGAAAAGAAGCAATACAAAGTATTACTAAACATGACAGATGGAGCAGAAATACTCATCACGATTTGATCAGCAACTGCAGAGTTTTGAAGCTTTCAGATGCAGACAGCACTAGCTACTACTCACAGCATGACTGGATTCAGTCCCAGATCTGTGCTTAAGCAAATATGAAAAGCCAAACTAGGCAGTCGTGTCTTATTTGCAATAAGAAGTGTTTAGGGCAGATACTTAGGGCCCTCGTCACAGGTGCTATTTATACTATGATCAATTAAAATTAAAATTAATTTAAAAGCCAGCTCTGGTATCTCACTAAGCCATATTTTAAGGCCTCAGTAGATAAATGTGTCTCTGGTGCTATTCTACTGGGTAGCACAGACTTAGTTTCTGTTATCGAAGACAGTTTTATTAAACAGTGCTGCTTTGGAGCTGCAACATTTAATAACTCGTGATTCTTTCAAAAAGGAGAGATTAAACTATTCTCATATCAATTTTAACTCTATATCTATCTATTCAGAGCATATAAATGCTGCCTTGAAAGTGGGAGCAAAGCTAGTCATGGTCACTATGAAGAAATACAATGGTGTTATTCTTCCAAGAAGGATAAAAGGAAATATTAAAAATGAGAAATTTTATTCTCACATGGGATAGGTTTTCCTGAAAAGATGGCCTAACTCTATTAAGTCAGAGAATGGTGATCATAAAAACAAGAATATATTTTATTTACATCTTTCTCAGTCTTAAACAAATATGGATACTGTTCTGGAGATATAAACATAACAAACAAACTGCTTCCTCCTCGCTCAGTGCCATCTCTGAGGAAACACACCATCCAGTATATTCCTAGCTTTGTGTCTCCTTTAGTACTTTCCTTCAACATTCTTCCGACTACACTCTGCATCATTGCCTCAGAAAATGTCATTTTTGAGAACAGACCACTCCGTTTCTCTTTTAACTTGGGGGTGGGGTGGGGGGCATGGGCATGGTGCAGGTGCCACAGTGCACACATTGTGGTCAGGGGACAAGTTTGCAGTCTGTTTTCTCCTTCAACATACGTGAGTTCTGGGATGGAACCAGGTCAGCAGACTCGCTCTACTGGTTCTTTTACCAGATTAATTAATTCACAGACCCAAGAACTGCTAGATAAGGGCTCACAATGAAGCTTCCCACAACCCTTTAATTAGATTTGGTTTCTCTTGCTACTTTGAACCTCACCATTTTCATCTTACAGTGCAGCTAATAAATCTAAGAGGCTTTACAGCCAATTTATCCCTGGGTTTGTATCAGGCACATGTTTTAGTACAAATTAATGATAGCAAATCATTAAGTTACTCTAATACAAATGTAAGATCTAAAATATAGAGTAATTATATCATCTTTACCTATTCTTCTAACTTTTTACAATAAACATAGTTTTCAATGGTAATTATTCACTATTACCTTGAATTTTCTAAAATATTTTTTATAAAACATGTGAACACCAATTTTGTATTTCAAGCCTAACAATGTTATGGGGACACACAATCAAGTACAATCCCAATCATCTGAAATAAGGAAGAAGAAAATCATATTCTTCAGGAAAAATATTTTCCTTTACTCCTATACAATTTCATTAATACATTTGTTCAGTTTTACAAAATCAAATAGTGTGATTACAAAGGAGATTCATTTTCCTGTTCAGACACTGGAAAATGTCTTCTTCACAAATCACATACTTGAAATAGGTTCTTTAGCCTAAGCATTAAAGAGCAATAACAGCAAGTAGAGACATAGGACACAAGCGAAAGTAAACTATTCTGACGATATCAGCTATTGAGAACTTTTAGTGAAGTCCTGAAATCCTAGGAAGGAGAAAGGAAACAGGACTGCAAAATTTAAAATATCCTGTCCAAAAAGCTTTCCCTGAACATCCAATAACTAACTGAAAGAAAGAGTTAAAGAACTGAGGCTATTCCAGTGGCTGTCTTTATAAAAAGCTACATTAAGTAATGTATTAGTCAAAAAGTGAAAGAAATGACAAGAAATAGAAGAAATAAGAAAGACCAGATGCACAGCAAATGATAATAGTGGAGGCACACAACGGTTAGAAAAGAAGGAAAAACTGCAGTCAGGTAAAATCAGATATGGAATGGTTCTCCTCTCTGGAAGAAGTATGGTATTGTGCCATACCTTACTACAGTGCCTCTAGTCACATAAAGGTTCTCTGAAGACACTGTGTTCTGTGTTTGGGGAGCACTTAGCATGTTCCCGGGAACATTGCATACACGGAGTTGGTAAATCTTCATGGTAATTTTATATAGTTAGTTTCTTTTAAAGTGCTGCTGGTAAAAGCTTCGGAAAACTGACTGAACAACAACAAAACCTTCCTCTCCATTGTAGCAGGAAGTATAGAAATATGCAGAGCTTTAGGAATGGTTGATTCAGTGGCTTAGCAAGAACTCAGATTCTGGGAAATAGACTTCAGTGAGTTCACTAGATCCCTGAATCCCTCTTCCCAAATGTGGCCACAATGAACAAATCTCCCTTTTCTCCTTTCCACTATTAATTTGACTCTTCTAATTACCTTATTGAAGACAGGTATCTGATCCTGGCTTGCGGGACAGGCTGTGACTCCCGAAGTTCAAAAGCAAAATAGCAGGCTGGGCGTTGGTGGCACATGCCTTTAATCCCAGGACTCGGGAGAAAGAGGCAGGCAGATCTCTGCGAGTTCAAGGCCAGCCTGGTCCCCAGAGTGAGTGCCAGGATAGGCTCCAAAGCTACACAGAGAAACCCTGTCTCCAAAAACAAAAGCAACAACAACAAAAAAAAAAAACAAAATAGCAACTCAGATGGCCCTAAGACACATTTTGGGTGGTATCTTCCACTAGCACTGTGCTTGACCTGAGTAAGAGAGGAAAGATGGAAACTCCCAGCAGTTGCTCAAGTCAATTTACTCCCGGGTCATTTTCCCATCTTTACAGTTCAGCCAGCATCAGCTGCTTTTTTTTTTTTTTTTTTTTTTTGCATTTCAGAAAGAGAATGTATTAGGAGTAGATTTGAAGTAGCTCATAAACCAGCTAAAAGGCACAGAAGTTTGTCCTTTGTGTGTGAAAAAAGCATAGAGTTAGTAATTTGGTGGGTTGTTATTGTTTCCTTGAAGCTGTCCAACTCTTTCCAACCTACCACCCTACCCTCCCTGAGATAAAGAGCCCATCTTCAGAGGAAAATGTGACTGTTGGCATTCCAGACTTTAAATTTTGCATTCTAATAAGTAAAGTATAATGTAGAAGGAAAAATGGGTGTAATTCTTGTTCTTCATGGGAACTTCTCAGAAGTGCTCTCAAAATCTCTACAGGGTCTTACTGGGTTGAATTCAACTGCATTGGAATGTGGTGATATATTGTTTATGATTTATTAAAGCCACTGGAGATCAAAATAACAAAGCAGCCACACTGGTTAGCCATAGAAACTAGGCAGTGGTGGCACACACTTTTAATCCCAGGACTCAGGATTAAGAGGTAGATGAATGATCTCTGTTAGTTCAAGGCCACACTGACTACATGAAGTTGATCCAGTCCTAAAAGAAACCGCTCACACAAAGGTGATCTCAGCACCTGGGATCACAGGTCTTTAATCCCAGCATTATAGAGGTCAGCATTATAGAGGTGGAGACAAGAATGATATGGCTGTGCAGAGAAAGAAATAAAAGGAGGAGACAGGAACTGATAGCTTTTGCCTCTGAGGATTCGTTGAAACAGGATTGCTATTTCAGCTGGGTAGAGGTAAGATCATCTAGCTTGGCTACTTTGCTTCTGTGATCTTCAGCTTGAATCTTGAACCCCAATATCTGTCTCTGGGTCTTTTATTTTTATGTTACATTGGAACACATACAGTAAAACAATCTGTGAAATGTAATCTTTGCAAATCACCATTGTATCTAGTTAAATTCCAAGAATCTACCAACAAAGAAGATGAAGGAAAATGGGGAAAATATGAGGTCCTTAGTCCTGGAAAATGTCATTGTTTCCTTGTGTCTTAATTGACACTGCAGAAGCCCCATGACAAAAACCTTAGCTGTGAAGGATCTGCAGTTAGGAGCAAACCAATGATTCAGAGAGCACTGGTTTCAAATTATAGCTTTACAACTGAAGTAAGATAGAGGGAGACAGTACAGGTTTGGAGAGAGTTCTGGCACAGGGAAAATGTTAGGGGATTCACAGGGATGACCCCAACTAAGAATCCAGGCAGTGGTGGAGAGGATGCCATTGATGTCCTTCCCCTAAAATGAGACTGATGTCTAACTTGGTTACCATTCCTACAGCCTTCATCTGTTCGAAGCAGAAACAGGCACCCACAGCTAAGCACTGAACCATACTACTGGAATCCAGTTGTGGAGAGGGAAGAAGGATGAGCAAAGGAGCCAAGACGGGGCTGGAGAAACCTGCAGAAACAGTGGAACTGACCTACCGATAGCATGGAGACCCTAGTCATACAGCTGGGAAAACAGCATTGGACCAAATCAAGCCCTCTGAATGTGGGTGCCAGCTAGGAGGCTAAGACAGTCTATGGGACCTCTAACAGTGGAGCCAGTCTTTAACCCTAGAGCACAAATGGACTTTGGGAGCCCATTCCCTATGGAGGGATACTATTGCAGCCCACATACAGCAAGTAGGGCCTAAGCCCTCCCCCAAATGATATGATGGACTTTGAAGGTCCCCTGTGGAGGGCCTCACTATCCCTGGGGAAGAGTTGGGGGGTAGGTTGGGGGAGTTGGTGGGGAACATGGAAGGATGTGAGAGCAAGGGAACATGGGGGGTGTGGATATGTAAATATGAGTAGTAATTAAAGAATTAAAAAAATAAGATAACTCCAGTACTAAAATACAGTTGCAAAGTCACCTTGTTAGTGTGTGTCAGTCATGTAAGATGATGGATTCCACTGCAATACTGCTGTGCAAGCATATGACAAACTTTGGCCACATGTGACAGTACATGGTTTAACTAATCAAAAGTGTTATAGACGTAGAATAATCTTTGGACCTATTGTGAAACTGAATGTCAGAAAGACAGGAGGCATCAGCTGCTTTTTACCTCTATTTGGTGAAGCAAAAAAATCCAAGTTTGGGCTGGAAGCATGGCTCAAGGGTTTAGAGTTAAGTCCTGCTCTCCCAGGGATCAGAGTTCAGTTCCAAGCACCCATATCAGCAAGCTCAAAATGGCCTATACTTCTAGCTCCAAGGAATCTGATACCTTGGACACACCACAAACATATGGAATACACACACACACACACACACACACACACACACACACACACACATTTAATTTCTGACAATTTAAAACTTAATAGTGTTGGATACTTCTGTATTTATTTTTAAAATCTACTCTGTCCTTAATACAGATTTATGCCAAGGCTAAAAAAAATACAAAATAAAATTGGTATCTCACCCTAATTATAAACATTCACAGTTTGAGAACTAAAAAGATTCATTTACTTCAAAACTGTTAATGTTCTAATGAAAAGGTACCAATGACAAACTGGAACTTAATTCTTATGTATAAAAAAGTTGTTGAAAAAGATTGTCTTGGAATTGGTCCCTGAGGACCCTGGGATCCTGACTCTGCTGAGATCGCTGGGCTATTCCAGCCCCCACAGAGTACAGAGAGTGCAGAGGTGAGCTGATTTGGACCCTACCTTGGTCCTAACTTCCACCTGCCCACCCTGGCAAATCCCGCCCTGGGATCTGCAGGCAGACTGAATCGGTCCCTGAGGACCCTGGGATCCTGACTGCTGAGATTGCTGGGATATTCCGGTCCTCACAGAGTGCAGAGAGTGCAAAGGTGAGCTGCTTCAGCCCCTGCCTTGGGCCCAACTTCCGTCTGCCCACCCTGGCAAACCCTGCCCCAGGATCTTCGACAGGACGACTCGACTCGACCCCTGAGGACAAAGCAACCCAGAGTCTGCTGACATCTCTGCACCAGTGCTGCTCTCCCCCACCTGGAGAGCAAGTGCCTCAGACCTCCCTGCACCCAACTTGAAACCCATCAGAGTATCAAAGTCAATTGCACACACCTGAAGAGAACACCTGACCCATACACACCAGGAAAGGAAGTGACACCAACTGTACCAACTGGAACAAGAGACGGGAAGACAACAATATAAGAATACATCCAACAACAGGAAAACAAATATGACACCACCAGAGTCTAGGGACTGTACACCAGCAAGACATGAACATCCCAACACAGAAGAAACAGAAGAGAGCAACTTTAAAAATAACTTCATGCAGATGATAGAAAACATAAGAGAGGAAATCAGAAAATCCTTCAGAGAAATGGAAGAAAAGACAAACCAAAAGATGCAAGAAATCAAGGAAAGCCAAAAAACACCAATAAAATACAATTAAACAGCTGAAAACAGCTGAAGGAAACAGTTCAGGACCTGAAAACTGAATTGGAGACAATAAAGAAAACAAAAACTGAGGGAATGCTGGAAGTGGAAAAGCTGAGTAAACAATCAGGAACCACAGACGCAAGCATAACCAATAGAACACAAGAGATGGAAGACAAGAGTCTCAGATGCTGAAGACAAACTAGAGGAAATAAACTCATCAAGAAAAGAAAATCTGAAGTCTAACAAATCCATAACACAAAATATCCAGGAAATATGGGACACTGTGAAAAGACCAAACCTAAGGATAATAGGTATAGAAGAAGGTGAAAAAACCCAACTCAAAAGTGCAGAAAACATATTCAACAAAATCATAGAAGAAAACTTTCCCAACCTAAAGAAAGACATGCCAATGAAAGTACAAGAAGCCTACAGAACGACAGAGTGGACCACAAAAGAAAGTCCCCTTGTCACATAATAATTAAAACACCAAACGTACAGAATAAAGAAAAAATATTAAGAGCAGCAAGGGAAAAAGGCCAAGTAACATATAAAGCCAAACCTACTCCATGGAAACTCTAGAAGCTAGAAGGACCTGGATAAATATTCTGCCAACTCTGAGAGAACATGGATGCCAGCCAAGACTACTATACCCAGCAAAGCTTTCAATCACTATAAATGGAGAAAACAAGATATTCCACGACAAAACCAGATTTAAACAATATGTAACCACTAATCCAGCCCTACAGAAAGTACTGGAAGGAAAACTCCAACCTAAGGAAATTAACTCCACTCGAATAAACATAGGCACTCTACAAAAACACAAAATAAAAGGCAGGGTAAATCCACATACAATACCAGTACCAACAACAAACCAAAAACAAACAAGAATAAACACTGAATGGAACTTAATTTCCCTCAATATTAATGGTCTTAACTCGCCTATAAAAAGACACAGGCTAACAGATTGGATACGAAGACAGAATCCATTCTTCTGCTGCATACAAGAAACACACCTTGAATTCAAAGACAGACATTACCTCAGAGTAAAGGCTTGGGATAAGACACTCAAATCAAATGGACCCAAGAAACGAGCTGGGCTAGCTATCCTAGTATCTAACAAGATAAACATCAAACTAAAATCAATCAAAGGAGATGAAGAAGGTCATTTCATATTCATCACAGGAAAAATCCATCAGGAAAAAGTCTCAATTCTAAACATCTATGCCCCAAATACAAAGGCACCAACATTCGTAAAAGAAACATTATTAAAACTCAAATCACAAATATAGCCTCACACAGTTATAATGGGAGACTTCAACACCCCACTCTCACCAATGGACAGGACCACCAGACAGAAACTTAACAAAGAGACAAAGGAACTAACAGAAGTTATGACCCTATTGGGATTAACAGACAGTTATAGAACTTTCTATCCAAACACAAAAGAATATACCTTCTTTTCAGCATCACATGGAACCTTCTCAAAAATCCACCACATTCTCGGCAACATAGAAAACCTCAACAGGTACCAAAAAGTTGGAATAATCCCCTGTGTCTTATCAGACCACCATGCTTTAAAGTTAGAAATCAAAAACAAAGTGCAAAAAACCTACCAGCTCATGTTAATTGAAAACACGAAATTGTAACATTCCTGGGTCAAGGAAGAAGTAAAGAAAGATTAAAGACTTCCTAGAATTCAATGAAAATGTTGACACAACATACCCAAACTTATGGGATACTTTGAAAGCAGTACTAAGAGGAAAGTTCATAGCTCTAAGTGCTCACATGAAGAAACTAGAGAATAGCCACACCAGAGATTTGACATCACAGTTGCAAGCTCTAGAAAAAATGGGAAGCAAATTCACACCAGAGGAGCACACGCCAGGAAATAATCAAACTGAGAGCAGAAATCAATGAAGTCGAAACAAAGAAAACAATTCAAAGAATCAATATAACAAAGAGTTGGTCCTTTGAGAAAATCAACAAGATAAACAAACTGTTATCCAAACTAACCAAAGGGCAGAGAGAGAGCATGCAACTTAACAAAATCAGAAATGAAAAGGGGGACATAACAATGGACACTGAAGAAATCCAGAGAATCTTCAGGTCATACTTTGAAAACCTGTACTCCACAAAATTTGAAAATTTAAAGCAAATGGACAATTTTCTGGACAGTTATCACTTACCAAAATTGAATAAGGAATAGATAAGCAACTTAAACAGACCTATAATCTCTAAGGAAATAGAAGCAGTTATCAAAAGTCTCACAACCAAAAAAAGCCCAGGGCCAGAAAGATTCACTGCAGAATTCTACGAGAAATTCAAAGAAGTGCTAATACCAATACTCCTCAAATTGTTCCACACAATAGAAGCAGAAAAGACATTGCCAAACTCTTTTTACGAGGCTACAATAACCTTGATACCCAAGCCACACAAAGACACAACTAAGAAAGAGAACTACAGACCAATATCCCTCATGAACATTGATGCAAAAATTTTCAATAAAATTCTGGCAAATCGAATACAAGATCATATCAGAGAAATCATCCACCATGATCAAGTAGGCTTCAACCCAGGGATGCAATGATGGTCCAACACACGAAAATCCATCAGTGTAATCCACCATATAAACAGACAGAGAAAAAAAAACACATGATCATCTCACTAGATGCCAAAAAAGCCTTTGACAAAATCCAACACCCCTTCATGATAAAGGTCTTGGAGAAATCAAGGATAACAGGAACATACCTCAACATAATAAAAGCAATACACAGCAAGCCAACAGCCAACATCAAATTAAATGGAGAGAAACTCGATCCAATTCCTCTAAAATCGGGGAAAAGACAAGGCTGTCCACTCTCTCCATACCTCTTGAATATTGTCCTTGAAGTTGTAGCTAGAGAAATAAGACAACAAAAGGAGATCAAGGGAATACAAATCGGAAAGGAAGAAGTCAAACTCTCAATATTTGCAGACGATATGATAGTCTACATTAGTGACCCGAAAAACTCTTCAGGGAACTCCTACAGCTGGTAAACACCTTCAACAAAGTGGCAGGATACAAGATTAACTCAAAAAAAATCCATAGCCCTACTATACACTGATGACACATTGGTGGAGAAAAAAAATCAGAGAAACATCACCCTTTACAATTGCCACAAACAACATAAAATACCTTGGGGTAACACTAACCAAAAATGTGAAAGACCTGTATCATAAGAATTTTGAGTCTCTAAAGAAAGAAATTAAAGAAGATACCAGAAAATGGAAAGATCTCCCATGCTCTTGGATAGGTAGGATCAATATAGTAAAAATGGCAATCTTGCCAAAAGCAATCTACAGATTCAATCCAATCCCCATCAAAATCTCAACACAATTCTTCACAGACCTTGAAAGAACAATTCTCAACTTTATGTGGAGAAACAAAAGACCCAGGATAGCCAAAACATCGCTGTACAATAAAGGAACTTCTGGAGGGAACACCATCCCTGACTTCAAGCTCTATTACAGAGCTATAGTCCTGAAAGCAGCTTGGTATTGGCACAAAAATAGACAGGTAGACCAATGCAATAGAATTGAAAACCCTGACACGTATGAACCCACACACGTATGAACACCTGATTTTTGACAAACAATCCAAATTTATACAGTGGAACAAAGAGAACATCTTCAACAAATGGTGCTGGCATAACTGGTTGCAGACATGTGGAAGACTGCAGTTAGACCCAAGCATATCACCTTGCACAACACTTAAATCAAAATGGATCAAAGATCTCAACATAAATCCAGCTACACTGAACCCATTAGAAGACAAAGTGGGAAATACCCTTGAATTAATTGTTACAGGAGACCGCTTCCTGAACATTAAACCAGAAGCACAGACACTGAAGTCAACAATTGATAAATGGGACCTCCTGAAACTGAGAATCTTCTGTAAAGCAAAGGACACAGTCAGCAAGACAAAACGACAGCCAACAGACTGGGAAAAAATATTCACCAACCCCACATCTGACAGAGGGCTCATCTCCAAAATTTACAAAGAACTCAAGAAGCTAGTCTCCAAAACACCAAACAATCCAATTAAAAAGTGGGGTACAGAACTAAATAGAGAATTCTCAATAGAGGAATCTAAAATCGCTGAAAGACACATAAGAAAGTGTTCAACATCCTTAGAAACCAGGGAAATGCAAATCAAAACAACTCTGAGATACAATCTTACTCCTGTCAGAATGGCCAAATCAAAAACACCAATGACAGTTCATGTTGGAGAAGATATGGAGAAAGGGGAACCCTCCTCCACTGCTGGTGGGAGTGCAAACTTGTACAGCCACTATGGAAATCAGTATGGTGACTCCGCAAAAAAATGGGAATCAGTCTACCACAAGATCCAGCAATTCTACTCTTAGGCATATACCCAAAAGAAGCACATTCATACAACAAGGAATATGTTCAACAATGTTCATAGCAGCACTATTTGTAATAGCCAGAAACTGGAAGCAGCCTAGATGCCCCTCAACTGAAGAATGGATAGAGAAAATGTGGTACATTTACACAATGGAGTACTACTCAGCGGAAAAAAAAACAATGGAATCTTGAAATTTGCAGGAAAATGGATGGATCTAGAAGAAACCATTCTGAGCGAGGTAACCCAATCGCAAAAAGACAAACATGGTACGTACTCACTCATATGCGGATTTTAGACATAGAGTAAGGATTATCAGCCTACAATCCACACTGCTAAAGAAGCTAATAAAGAAGAAATAGCTGACCTGGACATCAGGGAACTCTTGCTCCCCATACTGATAGCATGGGACTGATCCAGACCCCAGGAACATGGGTTTCTGTGAGGAAACCTTGGACATCAATTGTAGTAGTACCGTACTTATCCCTAGCATAGGTGTGGACTTTGGAGCCCATTCCATATAGAGGAATACTACTTGAGCCAATACACACAGGGGTGGGCCTAGGTCCTATCCCAAAGGATACAATAGACTCTGATGACACCCTATGGAAGACCTCACCATCCAGGGGGAGGAGAAAGGATATGTGATAGGTAGGGTTTTAGTTGTTGGGGGGGGTAGGGGAGGACGGGAGGGAGAAGGGAACTGGGATTGTCATGGAAAACAATCCTGTTTCTAATTCAAATAAAAAATATTGAAAAAAAATGATTGTCTTACTCTTTGTGACGAACTTAAGGCAAGATTTTATGTTTTGCTTAAAAACTGACTTATGTTTTCTGATGTTTGTGCTTCTGACTTGCGGTTACTTAGAAAACTGTCTTAACAAAGCCAAATTTCATTTCAGGATCAGTTTTGTATTGAAATCTTTTAAATGACTACTTTGCAAGTAAATAATTTAAATGGACTCTACTACAATTGATGTCTCGTGTATCTGTGACTAGAAACATATAGCTGTGTATCTAAGCTTTATATTATATAAACTTCAAAGCATGGAAGGTTCATACATGCAAAATATCCAACATTGTTATTACTCAGCACAGTGCCTTCTAAACAGCCAAGTGTGGAAGGAGAGATATTAATAGGCTGTAGCCAGCCAGAGCAATCTGAGCAATGGGCACAGCACATCAGAGCATTCAAAGGTTGCCCTGGACTATGGGCCAGACATTATCCTGGATAAGAATGAGAGAAAACTCAGAAACTGTGGATTATGGAGGACTAACAAAACATTCTTCCCAACCCTTTCTTTCGTCCTGAAAGACTCCCCTGAGACCTAGACTGGTTAACATAACCCGAAAATGTCTCCTCTACACACTCTGTATTTTTTAACTTACAGAAACATCTTTTCTCTGTCTCTAATAACTAATAAAGTTCATGATATTTATCTTGGCCACTGGTACGTTCAACAATAAGCATGGCATATGTATTTAATAAGCATGAATAAACAATTTGATTGATAGGTAAATGGGCTGTTCCAAATGCCAAAAAAATTCTTCCCATCCACATAGCTTTACCTAACTGTGTTCTTTAAAGAAACAAACAATACAAATGAGGGAATCTTTTCAACCTGTATTGTACTGCGCTAGCATTTTTTTTCTTTAGTCACGTTAGTTGCTGATTCCAAAAACCAACTGGCACTTCCTTAAAACAGATAATGATGGGACTTCAGAGACCCTCCCACTCTCTGGATACAATGTTTTCATTATGTGTATGGTAAAATGCTGACCTTTTACTGTCTTACATACTTAAAAAGGCAGTAAAATAGCAATTCTGAACAATCTTGCTAATTAAAACCTGGAGATATTACACATATATGCCTGTATAATACTCTTATATATTTATTAAAATATTTAATGTATATTATACATATCTCTGTTTATAATATCCATACACTCTTATAATAAGTACTTTGCTATTATATATGAGATATACTTGTATATAATCTGTTTGTAATAGCACTGTTCCCCAAATTTGTAAGAGATTTGTTTGATTGTCAGTGCTATAGGCTTTTTCTACTAAACCAGAGTCTATATTTTGCTTTAAAAATAGTTTTCATGCAGTAATTCTGTAAATTATGTTAATTGTTGCTTAATGTTTACATCTATGGATGCCTCAAACTATATAAATCTTGTAAAGCTTAACACATATTGGATACTTATAAATATATACAATTAATTTTCAAAATAGTTTTACTCGTTTTTTTAAAGGAAAGGATTTTTTAGATTTTAATTATTTATTATGTATACAACATTCTGCTTCCATGGATATCTGTACACCAGAAGAGGGCACCAGATCTCATAACGGATATTTGTGAACCACATGTGGTTTCTGGGAATTGAACTCAGGACCTCTGGAAGAGCAGCCAGTGCTCTTAAACTTTGAGCCATCTCTCCAGCCCCTAGTTTTACTCTTGATGGTTATATTTCTTTAAAGCCTTATAACTAAATTGTCAACATTGTACAGAAGTACAACTTCTGACAAAGACCCTGAACGCTTTGAAGTGCTAGGATATTACCCACAGGATAAGCAGAGAGAACTTCAGGTATGCCAGAAAGCAGTCACTTCTTCTATACTTCAGGTACTTAAAATTGAGCCCAAACAGCCCACAGAATGGGAAAAGAGGGTCTGGAGAGATGGTTCAGTGGTTAAGAGTACTGACTACTCTTGCAAAGGAACCGGGTTCAATTCCAAGCATCCACATGGCAGCTCACTTCTGTCTATAACTCCAAGATCTAACACCCCCACACAAACATACATGCAGGCAAAACACCAGTGAAAATAAAGTAAATAAATTATTAAGAATGGAAAAAGATATTCACCAACCCAGCATCTGACAGAGGGATAATCTCCAAAATTTACAAAGAACTCAAGAAGCTAGTCACCAAAACACCAAACAATCCAATTAAAAAGTAGGGTACAGAACTAAATGGAGAATTCTCAATAGAGGAATCTAAAATGGCTGAAAGACACATAAGAAAGTGCTCAACATCCTTAGCCATCAGAGAAATGCAAATCAAAACAACTCTGAGATACAATCTTGCACCTGTTACAATGGCTAAAATCAAAAACACCAATGACAGTTTATGCTGGAGAAGATATGGAGAAAGGGAAACATTCCTCCACTGCTGGTGGGAGTGCCAACTTGTACAGCCACTTTGGTAATCAGTATGGCAATTCCTCAGGAAAATGGGAATCAGTCTACCACAAGATCCAGCAATTCCACTCTTGGCATATACCCAAAAGATGCACATTCATACAACAAGGACATTTGTTCAACTATTTGTTCATAGCAGCATTATTCATAATAGCCAGAAACTGGAAGCAACCTAGATGCCCCTCAACAGAAGAATGGATAGAGAAAATGTGGTACATTTACACAATGGAGTACTACTCAGCGGGAAAAAAAAAACAATGGAATTATGAAATTCACAGACAAATGGATGGAACTAGACGAAACCATCCTGAGGGAGGTAACCCAGTCACAAAAAGAAAAAAATGGTAGGCACTCACTCATATATGGATGTTAGACATAGAGCTAAGGAGTACCAGCCTACAATCCACACTACCAGAGAAGCTAGGAAACAAGGAGGACTCTTTGACAGACATACATGGTCCCTCAGACAAGAGGAAAGGGACAAGATCTCCTAAGCTAATTGGGAGCATGGAGGGAGGGAAGAGAAAGAGAAGGGGATAAGAGGAGGGGAGAGGAGGACATGAGGGAGCAGGAAGATCTACTCAGGGGAAGAATAGAGGAGAACAAGATAAGAGATACCATAATAGAGGGATCTATTATAGGTTTAAAGATAAATCTGGCACTAGGGAAATGTCCAGAGATGTACAAGGGTGACACCAACTAATAAACTAAGCAATAGGCCAGAGGCTACCTTAAGTTCTCTTCCCTTGTAATGAGATTAATGACTACCTTATATGCCACCCTAGAGCCTTCATCCAATAGCTGATAGAAGCAGAAGCAGACTCCCACAGCTAAACACTGAACTGAACTCCTGGAATCCAGTTGCAGAGAGGGAGGAGTGTTGAGCATAGGGATCCAGACCAGGCTGGTGAAACCAACAGCTGACCTGAACAAGGGAGAGCTCATGGACCCCAGATTGATAGCTGGGAAACCAGCATAGGCCTGATCCAGACCCCCTGAATGTGGGTGCCAGTGAGGAGGCCTCAGAAATCTATGGGGCCTCTGGTAGTAGATCATTATTTATCCCTAGCATAGGAATGGACTTTGGGAACCCATTCCACAAAGAGGGATACTCTCTCATCCTAGACACACGTGGGAGGGCATAGGCCTTGGTCCAAATGATATGACAGACTTTGAAGATCCCCTGTGGAAGGCCTCACCCACCCTGGGGCGCAGAAATGGGATGGGGTAGGGGTTAGTGGGGTCAAGGAAGGGAGAGAGAACTGGGATTGACATGTAAAACAAACTTGTTTGTAATTTAAATTTAAAAAATAGAAATAAAGTCGAGCCTAAAGGGATTCTTGGCACTAATTCATTGACATCTGTCACTTTCCCGTCCTGTTCAATGTGGATCAATTCAGACAAACAGGACACATCTTTCTATGACTTCACAGGACAATGTAAAGAAACCACCAGATGGTTAATCAGTAATGTCTTCAGAGAAAATTGTTTGGAGACAAACGGGAAGTTGTCAAAACTGAAATAAAGTCACACTGGTCATGGTAGTGCTTTCCCATAATCCCAGCATTTGGGAAACTGAGACAGGAGGTCTTTCACTTTGAGGCCAACCTAGGCTTCATGGTGACACCCTACCTTTAATGAACAAACTGAATTTTCTTTGTCAGCTCTTCCAAAAGTATCTAAAAGCCAAAGATTATAAAAAATGGTTCTTATCCACGGTTACCTGGCACTAACTAAATTTGTTTTAATGCTGGTCTCTACTTGAATTCTGTTTATTATATTTGTTTCAAAGAGATATATTCTACCTCAAGACTAGGGTATTTAAACGAAGTGGGGAATTATAACTGGCATGGCAGAAAATAAAGCTATTCTAAAGGACACTTGTGTTTCTCAATCTGACTTTCAGACAACTGAAGTAATGAACACTGAAGAAATGGGAATTTTCCAAGAATCTCATGCTGGAAGAAGGAATAGGTCCAAATCAAAGGGAGAACTTGTGTCTTGGAAGAGATTTCACACAGTTCTATCAACAACTTGTTGGAGTATCTTAAGGGGTAAGTCTGAATCACAAACAAGGATGGACCAATTGTGGGCAGTACCACACCTTGTCTGGAATTGCTTAGCTGGGCAAATCCTTGGCCTTCTATTTTAACTTTAATCTCACTTCAGGCCCCAAGACAGACAGACCTGGGGGTTTGTAAAGATGGACTTGCAGGTTTTCCCTGGATTTCTTTGTCCTTCCCAATGTGACCACTTTGAATAAATCATTTTTTTCTGCTTTCTACTATTTAAAAAAAGCTTCGATTTCTCCATGTCTCTGCTCTATTGCCCACATTCAAATGCCATTTAAAATGTACACAGGAGCTGGTATTGGATTCTAAATATTAAGAAACACTAACAGCAAGTAGTGATGTGTGACACATCTTAGGAAGAATGTGCTCACAAAAACTGTGGTTTAATAATACACTGTGATGGGAAAGTGGCAGTTAATTACCATTTTCTGAATGCTTCCTCTGCATCAGAAAATATGTTAGGAGTGCAGAAAGTATACGTAATATTTTGAAAGGGTCAGATAAGTAAATAGATACAAGTACTCTGTAAAGCCCTTGAAGGACTGAAAAAACACTGGGGAGAAAGGCTGGCTTTTATTCACTGAGCAAATCACCCAGCCTTCCCAGAGAGCCAACAAGTTGTACACATTCATTTCACATTTATGAAGAAAAAAGAAAACACCAAAACACTTTACAAGACAGCAATTTCTAAGGTTCTTTCTGAGCTCAATTATCCATTCATGTCTACTTCATTTAAATATTGTAACAGCCACAACATAGTTCAATTAGCAAAATTGAAAAGCAAAAGAGAGTGAGTGGTGAAGAATGGGCTTAACTCCCTAGTCTAAGATGGATGGGAATTACATGGTACATGTGAGATTAATTTGCATAAAAATTAAAGCTCTAGCACTTAAAAGGCCAATCATAAGATAACCAGAACAAACAGCCCAGCTTAATGTGGCTGTATAATTCAATAATAGAACCAGAATGATAACATATTTTAAAGTGAATATTTTAATTAAAATATATGAAAGTACTAAATTATTGTGGAATTTCTAAACTTGTTATGACTCAGAATGGTGGTACAGTTATTACTGAGTGGCACTTGAAAATTCATCTTAGAAAAATAAAAATCCAAGAAGTACAAAACTAAAAGTAAAAACATATGTAGTCAATATAATTAGAATTCTTCAGAAACAGCACAAGATTGGCAGAACTCAACTTTATATTCAGTTTGTGGATATCAAGGTCCGACAAATACTATACACTGTCAAAACCAGTAATTCTATTTTAAAATCCACCCAAAGGCCATGTTTCACACACATATAAACATGTGTGCACTGTGTGCAGGGGGAAATGATGCTCTGCATAGCTCTTAAGAGATGTAGGAAAGGAACAATGAATGGAAACACTCAAGGAGATGCCACTCAAGTTGTTTTCAATTCAGGGTTTGTATGTTACAAAATTTAAAAACAATTAAATAAGTTTTATAGGATTGCTAAATTAATCTGTCTAAATTATTGCTTTATTCTCCCACCTCAACAGCCATCTGTATTCATCTCTGCCCATACACCCTTTGACTGTAGCTAAATGAATCTTTCCAGACCTCAAACACGTAAAGCACACTCTTCTCTCAGTACATCTTTGCTACCAGAACGACCTCCCAAATCCTGCAACTAACATACCTGGCAAATAGCAGGTACTCAAAAAGAGCCATTGATTTTGTTTTTGTTTTTTAGTAATTGGTTTTATTTAAATTAGAAACAAGCTTCTTTTACATGTCAATCCCAATCCCTCTCCCTTCCCTCCTCCAGAGCCATTGTTAATACACTTACTTAGTTCTGACCTGCTCTGAGACTAGCTCAAGTCCCACAGGCCCACTCAAATCCACCTCTCCAAATCACATAACTCTTATTTGTGTGAAGCAATAATCTGGAACTTAGAAATATAACATTAAATTATTATTTTTGAATGCATGAAAACTATTTTCTCTCCTAAAATAGAGTTCTGTTGGGCAGCAGTATATTTCTCTGAGTCCAAAGGACTTTGGATGACGAATGACTTCTTATCCAACTAATGAAGGATCCACAGTTGTAAACAAGGTAGTAGAAATACAGGCTCTATTAAGCTCTTTTATGTAACAGCTATTGAAAGTCTATGTGGTATTTGTAGTGGCAATAAAAATCAACTGCAAAACAACTGAAAATCTTAAGGTTAATCTAAGACGGAAGGACTGATTCAACACTAATAACTTTGAACTTTCTGAAAAACAGAATAAAAAATATGAAGTATCTTCTCCCAAAATGTGTTTACTCTGAAAATTTTGCATATGCTCCTAAGTTGCAAGACTAAAATAATATTTTATCTTGATATATGCAAAAATTCTCAAATTCTAAGACCCATTCTAAGAAGAAAACATTAAAATAGATAAAATGTTTAGAGGGCTGAAAAAAAGAGGATAGTCATAATTTATAACATATTTCTAGCTCAAATTTCAAAGTTTTGAAGATCATTTCTTCAAAATGCCAACAGAGCATAACTGCTTCTTATTAAAGAGAGAATTCAACTTTGCATATGAAAAAATCTTGGTAAAATTAATTTTAGTGTATCAAATACATAAATAGATAGCATTTTCTATCCAGATCAATATTTTAGCTATAATAACCAATAATCTTTTCATGAGTTCCCTAGGGAAATATGCTTGTAGTATAACTGCTTAAATATTGTTTAAATAGATCTCATTTTGTGTAGGCCAAAAGAACAGTGAAAGAAGACTGTTGAAACAAGTTTAGAAGAAATGAAGATATTCTAAAGAGATGCCTCTCAATTTGACTATCAAACTATTGAAACAACAGATTCCAAAGAAATGATAACTTCCCCAGTGAAATTTCATCCTTGGAGAAGGTAAAGGCCTCAGTCAAATGGGAAACTTGTCTCCTGGAAAGAGATTTCACAAAGTTCTAACAACTTGTCAACCACTTTACACGGAGACTGATGCCCAATTGGCGGGACCACACCTTGACTGGGACCACTTTGATATGCATATCCTTAGCCCTCTATTTAAACTTTACATCACTTTAGAACCCTAAAGAGGGACTTGGGGGAATAAATGGGTATATTTGTCCTACTTCTTAATGTGGCTCCTTTATCTGCTTTCTACTTTTAACTTGTCTCTTATGTTTTCATTTACTCCTAGAGAAATATATCAGCACAAAGCTATATGTAAACTCTGTATGACTAGATTGGAATAATAATCTGGGAAGTATATTTCACCAACCTAGCTAAAGAAAAAAGCCGCCTACTCACCTCTTCTTTTAATTGTTATTCTATTCCTTCACCCACTCTTTATTTTTCTACTCACATTTGTTCCAAATTGCACTTTCTTCAATTATTCTTTTAAATCTCTATTTACTAGTTCTTCTTTCTTTCTTTCAGCAGAGAAGGGTGAAGTGTGACTAACTATACGAGTAGTGTTCTTTCTGGGTGATATCCTCTTTCTACAGAGTTAGTGTGTACACACCAGATGAAAATAAACACAGAGGCATACATACATAATTGATGAAATAACAGGTAGGGGGTGGAACAGAAATCGTCTTAGAAGATCAAGGACTGCTCAGGAATAAACTAATGATTATTAGATAAAATATAAATGGTAAGAGATTAGTTTTACAAGCACGGGACATAGACATATCACCTTTCTAAATGTGGGAATTTATATATCAAAATACAAGACCTTCACAATATATCTTCCGGTCCAACCATTCCTATAATGATAAAATCCTTTCTAAAACATATTACCAAGCAACCCCAAACAGTGTATTTGTGAGCTTCAATAAAAGGAAATGTTGTCAATAGAGCATGGTTCCCCCCAATCTCTTTTTTAACATCTTTGTGAGGAAGATCTTCAGTAGACTGAGTTAATGACTGTATAATTTTCACTGATCTCCATAGACTCTTTTGGGTGATAAAGAGGAGTCTCAGACTATCTTTCTAATCCATGAAAGCACACTTTACCTTCTTTTTCTGAATGCTGGACTACATACACCCCTATGCACACTAGACAATTTTCCAGGGATAATAAAGTCTGTGATAATAATAAATGCCACTAAGTTCATCTTCTAATTTAACAGATATAGCAGTATTTTCTCTAGATGAAACTAAAAAGGAACAAAAAAAGTAGTAATGCTTCATTTTGGAGATACAGCCTAGGAGCTATTTCTTGGCAGCAACATAAAAGTCTTAGACAAGAGTGCCCTGTTTTAGAGTAATCACCAGTGAGTCACTAACAGAGGACCTGTATATATCAGAGTACTTATTTTCTTCTGGAAATAGTAGGTAAGTGAATCATCTCTAAAACAATAAAGTATCATTAAATTACCAAGAACAGAAAATCTTTCAGCCACAGTATTATTTATTATACTAAAAAATGAAAAGCAGATACTTTACTGAAAAAGGTAACACACACACACACACACACACACACACACACACACACACACACACACCCTCCCTCCCTGTATTTTCTTACAAAACTCTTGGGGAAAATTGTGGAGACTAGACAACAACAAAAACAACAACCCAAGTACAATAAGAACAAAAAAATGCACTTGTACAGTTCAATCCCTGCTCATCAGCATTTCAAATAGTCAACTTCAAAGGGTTGAAATGAAAAATAAAAGACTGGGAGAATATGCTTTAAGATGTGGGAGACATACTGTGTTAGTTTTCATACTGCATATGTTTTCCTAGTAAGACCTGGGCATCTGGAGTCGGGGTGTTTGATGTGTTTTTACTATATGCATTCAACCTACCAAGCCAATCAATGTACATGTGAGCTATAGGCTGGACCATTTCTGGGAGACTAGAGGGGACAAACAACCCAATTTAAAATAACTCCAAATAGAATGCCCATCATCCAGGAATGACAGTAAATGCTGATATGGATGTGATGGGAAGGAACCTTATATATTGCTGGTGTGAGTATAAACTACTTCAGCCTCTTTGAAAATCAGTTTCGATATTCCTTTAAAAAAAAAAAAAACAAACTAGAAATAGATCGACCATACGAGAAAAGCAAGTTATCTATGGAGTGCTCAGCCCCAAACTGGATATCTGCATCACATTTGTTGTCCCCTAAGGCTCAAAAATACCATGAAAGATGCGAAGTTTGTGAGAATCAGAAGAAAATCACTGGGAAACATCTTCTGTATGCATGCTGGAGCAACCATGAATTCAAAACCTCAGTTCGCCCACCCTACATCAAGACAGTCAAAGTTCCAGCAAGGATTGGAATGGGAGGGTCTACTCTGCCCTAAAGAGGATCCATGGACAGTGTATGACAGCAGGAGCAGAGAGAGTCAGTTTTCCTCAGTGGCCTAACCCCAAATATGGAGACCATTCTCCAGTGGAGGATTCCACACCTACACCCTGCTTACTTCATTGGGTTACTAAAAAGAAGGGGGGAGGGGGAGAGAGGAAGATGAGGAGGAGAGGAAGGTGGAGATTCTGTTTCCTAAGACACAGCAGGGATGGGGACATTGGAAGGACAGCTTTCCTTTTCCTTTTTCTATATATAGGGGAACTCACTCTACAGACCACACCGACCTCAAACTCAGAGATCCACCCCCCTCTGCCTCCTGACGGGATTACAGATGTGCACTACCACACATGTTGGGACAGTTTTTGTTAATGCATGCTAACTAGTTTACACTTGGCAGGGAATTCTCTGCTGAAACATCTGCATTCAAATTTCTAGCGTCCTGTTTGAAGGACAATGTAAGAGAGAGGATGACTGACAACTATAAAGCTGACAAGGGGTTTTATCTGAGGGACTTCCTCAAGCAAAAGGAAAAGAACAAAGGATTCATGTCTAGCCAAATGTCACTGCTAGAAAAGCCTTCTATTATGCTTTTACAGCACAGCACTAGAATAGCACCATTTGCTGCAACACCACCTAACTGCTGCATAGCACAGGCTACCACAGATTACCACAGAGCACTGCTGAGGGGCACCAGACCACTGGGGCTTCAGGGATAACCATAGAAAGCAGACCTCTTTTGGCTAGTGCAGCCCACAGTCACTCTGTTCCTCCAGTGACTTGGACGTTGGAGCCTGGTTGGTGCAACCTTCACTGGCTATTTGCCTGATTGCTGCTGCCCCTGGTGGACACAACCAATAGTTTGCAGGAGCCACTGCAGAGGCGATTCATAACCTGGATTTGGGCCTCAAATCACAAAATACTCCATCTCCAAACAACCAATGAAACTGCCATGGAGATCATGGCATACAAAAAGAGCAGTTTTTTATGTTTAATAAGCCTTACAGAGGTCAGTCAATAAGATGGGTTGGGGGTGCTTTGAGAACTAACCCTGGACCAAAACCAGAAGTGACACCGGGGCCATGTGGGTGGCCCAGAATTGGGAATCTGAAATACACTTTAACCCTATGTCAATTTCCTTATGTGATCTAAACAATTATTTGGAGAAACTGACTAGACCATCCATAACTTCCACCTTGCTAACAGCACCTGCCAGAGTCCTTACATTGGCTGTGAGCACTACTGGAAAAATGTTCCCCCCCGGCAGTACAGGAGGCTGCACGTTTCCTTGTTCCATTGATGGTAGAAATGGGAGTGACAGAGACTACTGCCTTGAACACTACAGCTCTAATAAGGGGAAAAAGGAGCCTACAACAGATAATTTATCAAATAGATAGACATTAGACACCTTCAGTTACACTCCATGCCAGATAGTCTCTGACAGAAACAGGCCTCCAAAAGAGGCAAGGCTTAAACTTAATTTTCATGTCCCAGGGAAGACTGTGTGACACCATGAGAGACTTGTTGCTTCTGTGCTAACAAATCAAAAGTTATCATTAAAAAAAATCTTTACACCAGGCGGTGGTGGCACATGCCTTTAATCCCAGCACTAGGGTGGCAGAGGCAAGCGGATCTCTGTGAGTTCGAGACCAGCCTGGTCTACAAGAGCTAGTTCCAGGACAACCTCAAAAGCCATAGAGAAACCCGGTCTCAAAACACCCCCCCCAAAAAAATAATTTACAGAAAGTTAAAAATAACTTAAATCAAAAACAAAAATGAAGTAATTTCTGGTCCTATAACATGTCTGATTAAAACCCATGGTTCACAACTTTTCACTGGCCTGGATGGTCCCCTACTCAACCTTTTTATAAGACTTGCCATGGGGCCTTATATAATAAATACCTCTGTTAGGGTAATGATCTTCAAGAACCAGTGTTCACCCCTTTGCAAGATAAAAAATTTCAAAATAATTTTTTAAATGGGGGAATGAAATTACCAAGGTAATGCCATCATATTCTGATTTCATTTTCTGTTTGCTTAGATAGCTCTCAGCCCTTTATACCCTCCCTGCAATGGTCATGTCTGCCTTAGCAACACATGTGAAATTTCCATAGCCTTGACCATAGTCCAGATGTATTAACCAAAATAACTGGAAAGTTATGTCTGAAATAACTACTATACTCTGCCAGAAATGTTTCAAGGTTACTCTGACCCTCATGTGTCTTTGTGAGTTTTGCCTTAAAAACTATGTATCCCTGAACTTGGGCACCAAGAAACATTTCAGAGTCACAAACCCACAAACAAACAAAAAAAGACATAGAATTTTTAACTTATGAATATGGTTGTCAATAACTATCTCGTGTGGATCATTCCAGCTGGTCAGGGACATTCCCTTAGCAAAGTGAGAAAGTCTGTCCTACCTATGGTCAAAAGACCACATCCTGCCCAACACAAAATCATAAACTTATTTAAACATTACAAATGTGGGGATAATGTTTTGGAGATTTTTGTGTTTATTTATACCTTGATTGTGATTCTCCAGAATGAACTTGGTAGATGACAAGTTGGTTGCATTATCAAAAGGTCAGTTGGCCATGCCTGGTAGAAACTAAATAAGAATGGGCAAGGGCACTTTAAGAATTGCAGAAAGAGCAGGTAAAAGGGGGCATGGAGAGATAAAGTAAGAAGTACAGATTCCTAGGTGACAGGAGAGGAAGCTGGGGAGCAGAGGCTAGGAGAAGGGTTGTTATCTAGAAGTGTAAGCAGACCCCTGAGAGCAGATAATGGAGTGCTATAAAGGCTAGTAGAGGTGCAGGCTCTCATTTCTGTGTAAGTACTATAGTAGTACAGGAGAAAATGGATTCCATCAGAGGAATAAAGGGAGTAGAGTCCAGATAGCTGAGCGGCCCATAATTCAAGGGAAAGTATGAGGTCCCAAACTGCAGAAATGCAGTAAGAATGAGAAATGAAGAACACCTAAAACCAACATCGGGTGAATGAATTACTGACACTCTTAGCTCCCCCAAGCCTCACAGGGTCATTAGACACTTAAAAACTACAGTGCATAAGTATGTGTAAACTGATGTTGAAACCTAAGAGTCAGCTAGTTCGCTTCCTCTACCCACATTCCTACAGAAAAGCACCTTTTCTCATAATACTCCAAAGAAACCTGTTGTTCGACTGGGAGCAACAACATTATGCAAAATCCCACGTCCAGTAGAGATTCTGGGACGTCTGGTCTCTGTTTTGGCCCCGAGCAATTATTGAAGGAAGTCCTACGTCCGGGTCATGGAGCCCTGCCCTGAGCACTAAGACAAATGCCAAAGATTGTTTTTCTCTTTGTGGGAGCGGCTAGTTGCCCCTGCCTTTTCATCACCTAGCAGGTTACCGGACTAACGCCCGCCGTGCTGTAAACAGTTAACGGCAGGGGATTATGGAGGCGGCAAGGCAAGTGTGTCGAGACTGCAAGTCTTAAAGGTTCCGATCCTCACAGTCGCACCTCCCGGAGTTACGATAGATGGTTCTTTCTACAATTACTGGAATGCTGTGAGCTCAAAGCGAGTGGGGAGTGGAAAACTAAGTTTCTTTTGACTTACCCTAAAAGCCGCCATACCTATGACCCTCTCGGTTCGTTTTTCCGACGGAGAGCGCAGAGGGACAAAGCAGTTCGGCTTGACTTACGTCATCACCACAGCCCCTCCCCTTTATGCTGGTAGCCGGTCGGCTCCTGCCCTTTCTCCGTCCTCCTGCAGCTGCTTTGTCAGCTCAGATGCCAAAGTTCACTAGCTAGCCATTCTCCGGAGAAATGGGCTTATCCTTCTCATTGACACTCCAGTCCTACATAGATCGAAGCTCTCAGAGTATTCTCCACACTCCAATTAGAAGTTTTTCTTCTTGGATGAATGACTTTTTTGTTTATGTGATTTGTGTAGAAGAGAACTTAAAACGCAAGTTCAACTGCCTTAATAAACAACCATGTAAGTCACAAGAGCACATCACCTTTGCCATTCTTGGAGCAATAACATTCATTCTAAAATTGTCACTGAGCACCAATTCTCTCGGGAAGTTGTTCAGAGTACACGGCAAAACCTAGTGGCATACCATAAAGCTCCAGGCGAAAAAGACAAATATTAGAAAGGCGTAAATGCTATTCAAGAAAATAGAATACAGATTGGCAAGAGTGTTCAGTGTGTACCTTCTGCCAAGCCTGATGAACTGGATTTGGCACACAGGCGCGTGCGTGCACACAGACTAAATACTAATACTTTTAATACTAAAATGTATTAAAAGTTTTTTTTTTAGAAGAAGAAGAAGAAGAAGAAGAAGAAGAAGAAGAAGAAGAAGAAGAAGAAGAAGAAGAAGAAGAAGAAGAAGAAGAAGAAAAGGCATCTGTGGAGATGCAGTGGAGTTTACTAGTTTCTATAAATTTACGACGCTGATAAGGTGTCTTGGGAAAAGTCATGAGGAATGTAGACAAGTGCAAAAGTATTCAATGAAATAAAATAAAATAGGTTCCACAACAATGAAAAAACATACTGCAAAAGGGGCTTTATGTGTCACTATAACTAATTGGGGTTGTTTCTTTCGTTTTATTCCGGTTTGGTTGTTTTTTTTTTTTTTCTTATTTTCCTGTTTGTTTTCTAAAGAGAGAGAAAACCTGTGGGATGACTGGGTAGAAGGTGAGGAGCATCTGGGAGGAGCTGGGGCAGGGGAAACCGTGATCAGAATATAGTAAATGAAAAAATTAATTTATAAAAAGAAAAAAAGATTCGGGAAGTAATTGAAGGGGTCTTAGCCATGGTGTAACTTGATCTAAAATACATTATAAAATAATGATCATGAAGCTCTCAGGAGAATATGCTGTGGGAAGTATATTATTCTCTATCTGGGCACAGGCTCCCTGAGGCCTCTGTGAATTATTCTGAGAAAAAGAGTGTCCAAAATGTGCCCATTAACGTCTAAATATTAATCAATTCATTTACTCATTCATTCAACAAGTATTTCTTAGGTATAAACTATATACTTGGGATTAATGGTGTATTAAGCATATTTGAAGAAAATTCTTTTTAATGAGTATGCAATGAAATTATATCATTAAATAATGATTAAATAAAACAAATAACAGTGATGATGAATAAAAGACTGAAATCTATCTTTCATTATGTTTCCTACTTAAAGTATAGCATACATATACTTTATAATTTATAATGAATATGAAAATAAAATACAAAATAAAGAATATGCTATAGCACAAAGTATAAAAGAAAAAATAGTGGATAATTTTTAAACTTTTCATGAACTTATTTTTCTGAAAAGAATAAAACTATCTACACACTGATCAACCACTAAGACTAGCAAATATATCAGTTTCTGGTTTTGAGGTGTAGCATTTGCTTATATGTTAATTGCATTATCAGAATCTAATATTTCTGAATATTCATTGGGCAATTTAGGTAGATTTTGAATATATCTCTTTGTTCATAGTTGATTGAGGTTCATTTATCATTAACTTTAATATAAATTTCTTTTACAAATGGCAGTAAATATGCAAATAGTAAAATACTTAAAATTTCAAGTAAGCATGTGCAGAACAAAGAAATCTTATTTTCTCAAAACTTCAGGAATTATGATACAATTCATGTTTCTGTTTCTTCAGAATTGATTATCAAGGTCTTAAAATTTTCCATAACTGATCAATTTCAATCAAAGGAAGTTCTTCAGAAAATTAATCTTAAACTTCTTTCACAGTTGGTTACAAGTCTGGAATATTTTCTTCTTTAAAAATGAGTGGCTACATTGTCCCCCAGAGAAGGGGAAAAGGACAAGAACTCCTGAGCAAACTTGGAAGATGGGGGGAGGGGAGAGGGAGCTAGGAGAATGAGAAGGGGAGAAGAAAAAGGTGGGGAATACATGATGGGGCAGAGAGGTTGAGTTGGTGGAAGAATAGAAGAGAGCAAGATAAGAGATATCATAATAGATAATAATAATAATAATAATAATAATAATAGTAATAGTAATAAACATTTTAGGTTTAAAGAGAAATCAGGCACCAGGGAAATGTCTGGAGATCTACAAGGATGACACCAACTAACCATCTAAGCAACAGATGAGAGGCTACTTTAAATGCCCTCCCCTGATAATGAGATTGATGACTAACTTATATCCCATCCTAGAGCCTTCATCCAGCAGCTAGTGGAAGTAGAAGCAGACACCCACAGCTAAACACTGAACTGGAATCCAGTTGCAGAGAAGGAGGAGTGATGAGCAAAGGGGTCAAGACCAGGCTGGTGAAAACCACAGAAACAGCTGACCTGAACAAGGGGGAGCTCATAGTCCCCAGACTGATAGCTGGGAAACCAGCATGGAACTGTTACAGACCCCATGAACATGGGTGTCAGTGAGGAGACCACAGAAATCTATGGGGCCTCTTGCAGTAGATCAGTACTTATCCCTAGCATAGGAATGGACTTTGGGAGCCCATTCCACATAGAAGGATATTCCCTGATCCTAGACACACGGGGGAGGGCCTAGGCCCTATCCCAAAGGACATGACAGACTCTGAGGATCCCCCGTGGAAGGCCTCACCCACCCTGGGGAGCAGAAATGGTATGGGATAGGTAGGGTTTTAGTGGTGGGCAAGGGAGGAGAGGAGGGAGAGGGAACTGGTATTGACATGTAAAACAATCTTGTTTCCAATTTAAATAAAATGATGCAAAAAATAAAAAATAAAATTAAAAGAAAAAAATGTCTGATATATTTCTGTGCTGAAACCATCTGGGCTTTTATGACTGCTTCTATTTCTATAGGGGTTATAGGTCCATTTAAATTGTTTATATGATCTTGATTTAACTTTTTTAAGTGGTATCTATTGAGAAAATTATCCATTTCTTTTAGATTTCCCCATTTGTCATTTTTAAAGTATGTCCTTGTGATTCTCTTATTTTCCTCAGTGTTTGTCATGTCCCCCTTTTCATTTTTGATTTTGTTAATTTTGATATTCTCTTTCTGTCTATTAGTTAATTTGTATAAGGATTTGTCTATCTTGTTGATTTTCTCAAACATTGTTACACTGAATGTATTGTTTTCTTTTTTCCCCGTTTTATTGATTTCAGTCCTGAGTTTTATTATTTCTTGCTGTGTACTCCTTTTGGGTGTGATTATTTTTTGCTATTGTTCTAGAGCTTCCAGGTATGCTATAAAGTTGCTTTATGGGCTTTCTCCAGTTTTATTTTAATGTAATCGGTGCTATATATTTTCCTCTTAAAACCACTTTCATTGTGTCCCATAAGTTTGGGTATATTGTTTTTTTTTTTAATTTAATTTTATTTTATTAGTTCTAGATAGGGAACAAGCTTATTTCAAGTCCCTTCTCCCTCTCCCTCCCCTCACCCCCAAACTTTCTCCCCCACCCCCAGCCCATCCCCCCAACCCCATCCACCCACTACTCCCCAGGCAGGGTAGGGCCCTCAACGGGAGCTCAGCAAAGTCCACCAAGTCTTCCTATGCTGATCCTGGGCCCTTCCCCATGTGTCCAGGGCCAGAGTGTAACCCTTCATATGGGATGGGCTCTCAAAGTCCCTTTTGCACCAGGGAAAAATACTAATCCACTACCAGAGGCTCCCTGGAGTGCAGAGGCCTCCTTATTGACATCTATGTTCTGGGGTCTGGATCAGTCTTGTACAGGCCTCCTGGACAGCATCTGGGGTCGATGTGCTCTCCCTTGTTCAGGCCAACAGTTCCTGTGGGTTTCTCCATCCTAGTACAGACCCCTTCGTTCTTCATTCCTCCCTCTCTTCAACTAAATTCCCGATTTCGGCTCATTGTATATCTGTGGATGTCTGTCTCTGTTTCCATCAGCCACTGGGTGAGGGCTCTAGGATGGCATAAAGAGAAGTCATCAATCTCATTTTAGGGGGAGGGTTTTTAGGTTATCCTCTCCACCATTGCCTGGATTGTCAGATCGTGTCATCCTTGTAGGTCTCTGGAGATCTCCCTGGTTCCTGATCCCTTCTCGGGCCTACAGTGGCTCCCTCTGATATCGTTTCTCTCATCTTGCTCTCTTTCCTCTATTCTTCCCCCAACTCAATGTTTCTGCCCCTCCATTTCCTCTCCTCTTCTCCTCTTCTCTTGCTCTTATTGTAGCAGCTCCTTCCCCCCCCCACCCTCATGCCCCCAATTAGTTCGGGAGTTCATGCCATTTCCATTCCTGGGGACCATTTAACCCTTAGAGTCCTTCATGTTTCCTAGTTTCTTTGGTGAAGAGCATTATATACTGGTAGTCTTTTGTTCTATGTCTAAAATTCATATATCAGTGAGTACATACCTTGCTTGTCTTTTTGTGACTGGGTTACCTCACTCAGGATGGTTTCCTCTAGTTCCATCCATTTGCCTGCGAATTTCAAGATTCCATTGCTTTTTTCTGCTGAGTAGTACTCCATTGTATAAATGTACCACATTTTCTCAATCCATTCTTCAATAGAGGGGCATCTAGGTTGTTTCCAGGTTCTGGCTATTACAAACAATGCTGCTATGAACATGGTTGAACATATGTCCTTGTTGTAAGTACATGCCCTATTTGGGTATATACCCAAGAGAGGAATGGCTGGATCTTGAGGTACACTGATTCCCATTTTTCTGAGCAACCGCCATACTGATTTCCAGAGTGGTCTTACAAGATCGCACTCCCACCAGCAATGGAGGAGTGTTCCTTTTTCTCCACATCCTCTCCAGCATAGATTGTCATTGGTGTTTTTTATTTTAGCCATTCTGACAGGCGTGAGATGGTATCTCAGAGTTGTTTTGAGTTGCATTTCTCTGATGGCCAATGATTTTGAGCACTTTTTTAAGTGTCTTTCAGCCATTTCAGATTCCTCTGTTGAGAATTCCCTATTTAGTTCTGCACCCCACTTTTTAATTTCGTTGTTTGGTGTTTTGGTGGCTAGCTTCTTGAGCTCCTTATATATTTTGGAAATCAGTCCTCTGTCAGATGTGGGATCGGTGAAGATCTTTTCCCATTCTGTGGGTGGTCGTTTTATCCTACTGACTGTTTCCTTTGCCTTGCAGAAGCTTCTCAGTTTCAGTAGGTCCCATTTATTAATTGCAGACCTCAATGTCTGTGCTTCTGGCGTAATGTTCAGGAAGTGGTCTCCTGTGCCAATTTGTTCAAGGGTTGTTCCCACTTTCTCTTCTAGAAGATTCAGTGTGGTTGGATTTATGCTGAGATCTTTGATCCATTTGCACTTAAGTTTTGTGCATGGTGACAGGTATGGATCTATCTGTAATTTTCTGCATGTCCGCATCCAATTGTGCCAGCACCATTTGTTGAAGATGCTGTCTTTTTTCCATTGTATAGATTTAGCACCTTTGTCAAAAATAAGGTATCCATAGGTGCGTGGGTCGATATCAGGGTTTTCAATTCGATTCCATTGGTCTATCAGTCTATTTTTGTGCCAATACCAAGCTGTTTTCAGAACTATGGCTCTATAGTAGAGCTTGAAGTCGGGGATGGTGATGCCTCCAGAAGATCCTTTATTGTAAAGAGTTGTTTTGGCTATCCTGGGCTTTTTATTTTTCCATATAAAGTTGAGTATTGTTCTTTCAATGTCTGTGAAAAACTGTGTTGGGATTTTGATGGGGATTGCATTGAATCTGTAGATTGCTTTTGGCAGGATTGCCATTTTTACTATGTTAATTCTACCTATCCAAGAGCATGGGAGATCTTTCCATTTTCTGGTATCTTCTTTAATTTCTTTCTTTAAAGTCTCAAAGTTCTTATTGTACAGGTCTTTCACTTTTTTGGTTAGTGTTACCCCAGATATTTTATGTTGCTTGTGGATATTGTGAAAGGTGATGTTTCCCTGATTTCTTTCTCATTGGATTTATCATCTGTATATAGTAGGGCTACTGATTTTTTTGAGTTAATTTTGTATCCTGCTACCTTGCTGAAGGTGTTTATCAGCCGTAGGAGTTCCCTGGTAGAGTTTTTCGGGTCACTAATGTAGACTATCATGTCGTCTGCAAATAGTGAAAGTTTTACTTCATCCTTTCCAATTTGTATCCCTTTGATCCCCTTTTCTTGTCTTATTGCTATAGCCAGAACTTCAAGTACAATATTGAAGAGATATGGAGAGAGTGGACAGCCTTGTCTTGTTCCTGATTTTAGAGGAAACGCTTTGAGTTTCTCTCCATTTACTTTGATGTTGGCTATTGGTTTGGTATATATTGCCTTGATCATGTTTAGATATGTTCCTGTTATTCCTGTTCTCTCCAAGATCTTTATCATGAAGGGATGTTGGATTTTGTCAAAGGCTTTTTCAGCATCTAGTGAGATGATCATGTGGTTTTTCTTTTTAAGTTTGTTTATATAGTGGATTACATTGATGGATTTTCGTATGTTGAACCATCCTTGCATCCCTGGGATAAAGCCTACTTGATCATGGTGGATGATTTTTCTGATATGTTCTTGTATTCGGTTGGCCAATATTTTGTTGAGTATTTTAGCATCGATGTTCATGAGGGATATCGGTCTGTAGTTCTCTTTCTTAGTCATATCTTTGTGAGGCTTGGGTATCAAAGTGATTGTAGCCTCATAGAAAGAGTTTGGCAATATCCCATCTGCTTCTATTGTGTGGAACAGTTTGAGGAGTACTGGAATTAGCTCTTGTTTGAATTTCTGGTAGAATTCTGCAGTGAAGCCATCTGGCCCTGGGCTTTTTTTGGTTGGGAGGCTTTTGATTACTGCTTCTATCTCATTAGGGGTTATAGTTCGATTTAAACTGTCTATCTGATCTTGATTTAATTTTGGTAAGTGATATTTATCCAGAAAGTTGTCCATTTCCTTTAGGTTTTCCAATTTTGTGGAATACAGGTTTTCAAAGTATGACCTAAAGATTCTCTGGATTTCCTCAGTGTCCGTTGTTATATCCCCCTTTTCATTTCTGATTTTGTTAATTAGCATGCTCTCTCTCTGCCTTTTGGTTAGTTTGGCTAGAGGTTTGTCTATCTTGTTGATCTTCTCAAAGAACCAACTCTTTGTTTCATTGATTCTTTGTACTGTTTTCCTAGTTTCTACTTTGTTGATTTCGGCTCTCAGGTTGATTATTTCCTGGCGTCTACTCCTCCTTGGTGAGTTTGCTTCCTCTTGCTCTAAAGCTTTCAGTTGTTCTGTCAATTCTCTAATGTGACTTTCCTCCAGTTTCTTCATGTGAGCACTTAGTGCTATGAACTTCCCTCTTAGCACTGCTTTCAGGGTGTCCCATAAGTTCGGGTATGTTGTGTCTACATTCTCATTAAATTCTAGAAAGTCTTTGATTTCTTTTTTTATTTCTTCCTCAACCAAGGAATGGTGCAATTGGGAGTTATTCATTTTCCACGTAAATGTAGGTTTTCTGCAATTCGTATTGCTGTTGAATTCTAGCTTTAATGCATGGTGGTCTGATAAGATACAGGGGGTTATTTCAATACTTTTGTACCTGTGGAGGTTTGCTTTGCTGCCAACTATGTGGTCAATTTTTGAGAAGGTTCCATGTGGCGCTGAGAAGAAGGTATATTCTTTTGTGTTTGGATGGAATGTTCTATAGATATCTGTTAAACCCAGTTGTGTCATAACTTCTTTCAGATCCTTTGTTTCTTTGTTAAGTTTCTGTCTAGTAGTTCTGTCCAGTGGTATAAGGGGGGTGTTGAAGTCTCCTACTATAAGTGTGTGTGGTTTTATGTGTGGTTTGAGCTTTAGTAATGTTTCTTTTACAAAAGTGGATGCTTTTGTATTAGGGGCATAGATGTTCAGGATTGAGACTTCGTCTTGATGGACTTTTCCTGTGATGAGTATGAAATGCCCTTCTTTATCTCTTTTGATTGCTTTCAGTTTAAAGTCTAATTTGTTAGATATTAGTATTGCTACCCCAGCTTGTTTCTTGAGCCCATTTGATTGGAAAATCTTTTCCCATCCTTTTACTCTGAGGTATCGCCTGTCTTTGAATTTGAGGTGTGTTTCTTGTAAACAGCAGAAGGATGGATTCTGTCTTCGTATCCATTCTGTTAGCCTGTATCTTTTTATGGGTAAGTTAAGACCATTGACATTCAGGGATATTAACGTCCATTGTTCATTGGTTCTTCTTAGTTTTGGATTTATTGTTGGTGGTATCATTGCGTGTGGATTTTGCCCTTCTGTTTCTTTTTGTGTTTGGTGAAATTCGATTAACTACTGACAGTGTTTTTGTGAGTGTAGTTATGTTCGTTGGGTTGGAGTTTTCCTTCCAGAGCCTTCTGTAGTGCTGGATTTGTTGATATGTATTGTTTAAATCTGTTTTTGTCGTGGAATATCTTGTTTTCTCCATCTATAGTGATTGAAAGTTTTGCTGGGTACAGTAGTCTGGGTTGACATCCATGCTCCCTTAGTGCTTGTAGGGTATCTATCCAAGACCTTCTGGCTTTCAGAGTTTCCATTGAGAAGTCGGGTGTGATTCTGATTGGTTTGCCTTTATATGTTACTTGGCCTTTTTCCTTTGCTGCTCTTAATATTTTCTCTTTATTCTGTAGATTTGGTGTTTTGATTATTATGTGTCGGGGGCGACTTCTTTTTGTGGTCCAGTCTGTTTGGTGTCCTGTAAGCTTCTTGTACTTTCATAGGCATATCCTTCTGTAGGTTGGGGAAGTTTTCTTCTATGATTTTGTTGAATATGTTTTCTGTACCTTTGAGCAGTATTTCTTCACCTTCTTCTACACCTATTATTCTTAGGTTTGGCCTTTTTACGGTGTCCCATATTTCCTGGATATTTTGTGTTAGGGTTTTGTTGGACTTGAGGTTCTCTTTGGTGGATGAATGTATATCCTCTAGCGAGTCTTCAGTGGCTGAGATTCTCTCTTCCATCTCTTGAATCCTGTTGGATACACTTACATCTTTAGTTCCTGATCGTTTATCCAACCTTTCCATTTCCAACATGGTCTCATTCTGTGTTTTCTTTATTGTGTGTATTTCAGCTTTCATGTTTTGAACTATTTCAAGAGCTTCCTTCACTTGCTTGGATGTTTTTTCTTGGCTTTCTTTGGATTCTTTAAGAGATTTATTTATTTCTTGAATTTTTTGGTTTGTCTTTTCCTCCAATTCATTTAATTTTTTGTTTGTTTTCTCTTCTATTTCTTTAAGGGATTTTCTTGTTTCCTCTTTAAAGGTCTCTATCAACTTGCTGAGATAATTTTTGAGGTCCATCTCATCTTCATGCTCTGTGTTGGGCTTTTCAGCTCTTGCCGGAGTGGAGTCCCTAGGTTCTGGTGGTGTCATGTTGGTCTTTGTGTTGTTGAGTGAAATCTTATTCTGTCTTCTCCCCATATCCTTTTAGTGGGTGCGGGTGGGTTCTCTCTATCTCCTCTTGTGGCCCAGTGGTGTGTGGGGGCTAGGAATTCGA
Source organism: Cricetulus griseus (assembly GCF_003668045.3). NCBI lineage: Eukaryota > Metazoa > Chordata > Mammalia > Rodentia > Cricetidae > Cricetulus > Cricetulus griseus. The sequence continues at coordinate 59,672,708 of NC_048604.1, forward strand.
TGTCCACAACTCTAGATGATCTCGACGCTCCTGGTGGTCTCCTCGCTAGTTCCTAGTTTCTTGGTCGTTCGGCGGAATGGAAGAGTGGGGTGCTACCAGATTTGGGGCACAGGGAGCTCCTCCCTGCCTGGGCTTGTCTGGCCCAAGCCGGCAGGCTCAGGAGGGGGTGGTGGGATGGGGGTGGTGGGGTGTTCTGGCCTGGAGTCGGGAGCGGGCAGGAGCTCACTCACCTAGTTCCAGGTCAGTCTGCGGCGGCGGAATGTAAGAATGGGGTGCTAGCAGATTGGTGGGGCAGGGGGCTCCTCCCTCTCTGGGCGTGTCTGGCCCAAGCCGGCAGGCTCAGGCGGGGGTGGTGGGATGGGGGTGGTGGGGTGTTGTGGTCTGGGGTCGGGAGCGGGCAGGAGCTCACTCACCTAGTTCCAGGTCAGTCTGCGGCGGCGGACAAGTTTGGGTATATTGTAATTTTATTTATATTCAATTGTAGAAAGTCTTTCATTTCCTTTATTTTATTTCTGTCTTGATCCAGTTTTCATTCAGTAAAGAGTTGATCAGTTCCCATGAGTTTGTAAGTTTTCTTTTATTGTTGAGTTTCAGCCTTAACCCATGGTGATCTGATAAGGTACAGGTAGTTATTTCAATTTTCTTGTATCTGTTGAGATTTGTTTTGTAACTGAGTATATGGTCAATTTTAGAGAAGGTTCCAAAAAGTGCTGAGAAGAAGGTATATTCTTTTGTGTTTGAGTGTTCTGTAAATATCTGTTAAGTCCAATTGGCTTATAACGTCTGTTAACTCTGTTTAGTTTTTATCTGTCCGACCTGTCTATTGGTAAGAGCTGGGCACTGAAATCTCCCATCATCAGAGTGTGAGGATCAGTATGTTATTTACACTGTAGTAATGTTTCTTTTACAAATGTGAATGCCAAAGCCAGGCACTGGTGGCGCACTCCTTTAATCCCAGCACTCGGGAGGCAGAGGCAGGCGGATCTCTATGAGTTCGAGGCCAGCCTGGTCTCCAAAGCGAGTGCCACGATAGGCTACAAAGCTACACAGAGAAACCCTGTCTCGAAAAAAAAATGTGAATGCCCTTGTATTTGGGTCATAGATGTTCAGGATTCAGACATCATCTTGGTGGATTTTTCATTTGATGAATATGAAATGCTCTTCTCTGTCAATTTAATTAATTTTGGTTGGAAGTCTATTTTGTTAGATATTAGAATAGCTATGCCAGCTTGCTTTTTAGGTCTATTTAACTGGAAAAATCTTTTTCCAACCATTTACTCTGAGTTAATATCTGTCTTTGAGATTGAGGTGTGTTTCTTGGGTGCAGCAGAAGGATGGGTCCTCTTTTTGTATCCACTCTGTTAATCTGTGTCTTTTTATTGGGGAATTGATGCCATTATTTTAAAGATATTCATGACTAACGATTGTTGATTCCTGTTTTTGTTGTTGTTGTTGTTGCGTGTGAGTGTGTGTGTGCTTTCTATCTTGGCTGATGATTGACTATATTCCCTATATTTTTATGATTGTAGTTAACATCCCTGGGATGGAGGTTTCTTTCTATCACCTTCTGTTAGACTGGATTTATAGATAAATATTGCTTAAATTTGGCTTTATCATAAAATATCTTATATTTTCCATCTACGGTGATTGAAAGTTTTGCTGGGTATGATAGTCTAGGCTGCCATCCATGGTCTCTTAGAGTCTGTAGCACATCTGTCCAGGCCCTTTCTGGCTTTTAGAGTTTCCATTGGCTTCCCAATGGAAGGTGCAACTATAATAGGTTTGTAGCTATATGTTGCTTGGTCTTCTCCCATTTCAGCTTTTAATATCATTTTGGTCTGCATGTGTTTTGATTATTGTGTGGTGAGAGCCATTTTTGGTCCAGTATATTTGCCATCCTGTATGCTTCTTGTACCTTTGTAGGCATCTCAGTCTTTAGGAAAATTCTCTTCCATGATTTTGTTAGAAAATACTTTCTAGGCATTTGAACTGAGATTCTTCTCCTTCTTCTATTCCTAACATTTCTGGATTTGGTATTTTCATAGTGTCCCAGATTTCCTGGATGCTTTGTGTCAGGAATTTTTTAAATTTAACATTTTCTTTGACTATATGTGTCCATTTCTTCTTTCTTATGTTCAATATCCAAGATTCTCTCTTCCATCTCCTTTATTTTATTGGTGAAGCTTTGCCTCTGTGTTTCCGGTTTGAATTTTGTTGGGTTTTTCATTATAAATTCTATTTCCATTTTCAGGTCTTGAAAAGATTTATTCATTTTATTACACTGTTTTCTTGGATTTCTTTAAGGTATTTATTCATTTCCTCTTTAATGATATCTATCACATTCATAATGCTGTTTTAAGATCTTTTTCTTGTGCTTCAGCTATGTTGGAATATTCAGGGTCTGCTATGGTAGGACAGCTAGGCGCTTGTGGTGACATACTGTCCTGGTTGTTTTTAATTGTATTTCATGCTGGTGTCTATCCATCTGGGATTAGGATGATTGTAGGTCTAGGTGCTGATATCTGATTTTATCTGTTTTATTGGGTGGATTTTCTTTTCTTGGCTCCTCGGCTGATTTGAGGAGTATGTGATAGCTATTTGTTTCCTGATAGAAAATTTTCTGTGGTCCCGTTTCCCTGGCCTACTCGGTTGGTGTGTTCCCAGGGAATTCCTGCTGGTGTTGGGAGGTTGGGATAATGGAATGAGTTGAAGGAAGAAAGATTGAAGGAAAAGATCTTTGTGATACAGTGGGGATGCGGTCAGAGAGTAAAGAAAGACTGCAAGAGGTGTTCTGCTGCAGAGCTGGGGATGAAACTGGATGGGAGGGTTAGATCTGGAGCTGCAGAAGGAGAGGTGAAAAATCTGCATTCAGCCTACCTGCTTCCCAGGCAGCGGTGATCTTTGGGGGATGCCTTCTATGCCTGGGGACTGAAACACCAATGAGTTGGGGAAGGGAGATTAGAAGGGATCCACAGTAGATGGCAGCCAGGGGCCAGTGAAGGTTGCAGAAGGTGTTCTTTTGTAGAGTTTGAGGTGAGACTGGGGGGATTATAGCTGGAGGAGGAGACTGGGGGATTGTGGTGAAGATCCGCAGTCAGCCTACCTGCTTCCCTGGCAGGAGGGGCATTCGGGTTAGCAAGGAGTGACTGTTGGAGTTGGAGGCTAGGATAAAGCAACTAGTGGAGGGAGGTGAGTAAGGATGTGAAGGCCTGTGGTATCTGCGGAGATCCAGGAGTGAGAGACTGCCACAGGTGTTCTGCAAAGTTCAGTATGAGACGGTATGGATCATCTGGGGGAACAGAGGAGGAGGTAAAGATCTACAGTCAGCCTACTTGGTTCTCTGTGCCCCTGTTTACTTTCTGTGCCTCCTAAAATGCAATATCCTACTTCTGAGGGTATACAGTTGTATGGTAGCAGCTTGTTATCTGAAGTATACCTGGAATGATATGAAATCCATAGTAAAAGAGATTGCATCTGGCAAGTATTAACTGGGCCAGCTTGTTATTCTCTACCTTTTCTATCGCTTCACAAGGGAACTTGCTTTGTAAAAAATTGGAGTACTCAAATGACACACAAAAATCACTTCGGGGAATGGCCATTACTGTGGATGGCTGAAGTAAAGTTGGAGTAAAAAGTCACTGGAGATGAGGATTAGGAGAGCTAATTACTGAAATTTTAAATTCAAATACTCTTCTGTGACCTCAGTAATTATCCTTTGAATTCTTGGTTTCAACCTTTTCTTTGGACTCCCAAGATCTTAAGGCCTTAATATTTACACTAGCTACTTATAGCCCCAGAATTTATCACCAATATAGCAATTTGAAAACAGAAACATTTATTATATTATGCTTTCCATGTGTCATGAAATTAGAAACAACTTAGCAGGATAATTTTGCCTCTTGATGTCTCATGAGTTTGTAGTCAAGCTACTGGTTGAGTTGCAGTTATCAGAAGGTTGGAGTGAGGCTATAGAGTCTGATGAGTCACTAGGTTGTTACGAGGGGATGGGAATTACTTGACATGTCAATTTCTCTGTCAAGTTTCTGAGTATTCTCATGTCACAACAACTAGCTTCTCTCAAAATGAGTGACACAAAAAAGAAAGAGCAAGGAAGAAGCTATAGTGCATTTTATGTCCCAATCTTGGATGTCACTCTCTGTCACTTCAGCTACATTCTGTTATTTATTAGAAATGAGTCACTAAGTAAAACACCTACACCAGGATAGGGGAAGTATATTCTACCTTTTAAAAGGATAAGAACACTTCATGTATATTTGAGAGGTACCAAAGTATCTTTTCTTTTTTATCATCTATTAGCAACACTGATCTAATTTTATTTTCTAAGTAGCATAATTTCCACAGTACATATCTTCAACAACTTTATTTGCAATAAGCTCCAATAATCAGCCTCACTAGTAACAGAAAATATTATATATTAATAATAATAAATTATTTACTTCCTTCTCATACAAACACACTCAGTAAAGGTGTGGTGTGTATCTCAAAATTTTAGGAACGGTGGCCTTTCTATCATGTTGTTTAAGCATCCTCAAAGTATAATACCATTTTCTGGCAGAAAATACCTTCACTTCTAGCCATTACACATGGATTAAACAGAAAGTTAAAAATGAAAAAAGTAGAACACCATTACATTAATAACATATCTAAAATGTATAAAAATCATATTGTTTCTCCTTAGATGCTACTGTTCATAAACAAGTCCCATGACTGTATTTAACAGCAAGGGGTACGAGGAAGTAAATTCTGTATTCTGATCAGCAATACATATTACAGAAAGAAAAAGGGCTACTGGAGGTCTTTCACAGGCTTTTGCTCTTTTCAGTTTGGACAGTCTATATATCATATATTTCATGAACCCAACTACTAACTTTATGGAGTTAAACACATATATACATGCTCACTCAGTTTAAACTAACTTAAACAGACTTCCATTTTTTTAAGTTAAATATGACCTAAGATTATATATATATATATATAATCTTGTTTTACATGTCCCTCTCCCTCCCCTCCTCCCCTGCCCCCCACTGACACCTTATCTCATCCCCTTTCTGCTGCCCAGGGAGGGTGAGGCCATCCACAGGGAAATCTTCAAAGTCTGTCACATCATTTGGAGCAGGGCCTGGGGCCTTCCCCTTCAGTCTAGGGTGAGAGAGTATTCCTCTATGTGGAATGGGCTCCCAAAGTCCATTCCTATGCTAGGGATAAGTACTGATCTACTGCAAGAGGCCCCATAGATTTCTGTGGTCTCCTCACTGACACCCACGTTCATGTGGTCTGTAACAGTTCCATGCTGGTTTCCCAGCTATCAGTCTGGGGACTATGAGCTCCTCCTTGTTCAGGTCAGCTGTTTCTGTGGGTTTCACCAGCCTGGTCTTGACCCCTGTGATCATCACTCCTCCCTCTCTGTAACTGGATTCCAGAGTTCAGCTCAGTGTTTAGCTGTGGATGTCTGCTTCTGCTTCCATCAGCTACAGGATGAAGGCTCTAGGATTACATATAAGGTAATCATCAATCTTATTATAGGGGAAGGGCATTTAAGGTAGACTCTCCACTATTGCTAAGATTCTTAGTTGAGGTCATCCTTGTAGATCTCTGGACAATACCCTAATGCCAGATTTCTCTTTAGACCTATAATTGCTCCCACTATTATGGTACCTGTTTTCTTGGGTATCCCCCCCACCACTCAATCTTCCTGCTCCCTCATGTCCTCTTCTCCCTTCCTCTTCTCCCCTTCTCCTTCTCTTAATTCCCTCTCCCCTCCCCCCATGCTCCCATTTTGCTCAGGAAATCTTGTCCCTTTCCCCATCTCTGAGGGACCATTATGTCTCTCTTCCTGTCTTCCTTGCTTCCTAGCATTTCCGGTGGTGTGGATAGTAGGTTGGTAATCCTTTGCTTTATGTCTAATATCCTTATATGAGTGAGTACATACCATGTTTGTCTTTTTTGCGACTGGGTTACCTCACTTGGGATCATTTCTTCTACTTCCATCCATTTGCCTGAAAATTTCAAGATTACATTTTGTTGTTGTTGTTGTTCTTTCCCTCCCTCTAAGAAGTACTCCATTGTGTAAATGTACCATATTTTCTCTATCCATTCTTCAGGTCAGAGACATCTAGGTTGATTCCAGGTTCTGGCTACTACAAATAATGCTGCTATGAACATCGTTGAACAGATGTCCTTGTTGTATGAATGTGCATCCTTTGGGTATATGCCTAAAAGTGGAATTGCTGGGTCATGAGGTAAACTGATTCCCATTTTCCTGAGGAACTGATACACTGATTTCCAAAGTGACTGTACAAGTTGACACTCCAACCAGCAGGGAAAGAGTGTTCCCCTTTCTCCACTCCTCTCCAGCATAAACTGTCCTTGGTGTTTTTTATTTTAGGCATTTTGAAAGGAGCAAGATGGTATCTCAGAGGTATTTTGATTTGCATTTCCCTGATGGCTAAGGATGTTGAGCACATTCTTAGGTGTCTTTCAGTCATTTTAGATTCTTCCACCGAGAATTCTCCATTTAGTTCTGTACCCCACATTTTAATTAGATTCTTTGGTGTTTTGTGACTAGCTTCTTGGGGTGTCTGTATATTTTGGAAACCATCCCTCTGTCAGATGTGGGTTTGGTGAATATATTTTCCCATTCTGTGAGCTGCCAGTTTGTTTTGTTGACTGTGTCCTTTGCCTTACAAAAGCTTCTCCGTTTCAGGAGTTCCCATTTATTAATTGTCTATCTCAGTGTCTGTGCTACTGGTGTGATGTTGAGGAAGCAGTCTCCTGTACTAATTTTTTTGAGGGTACCACCTACTTTTTCTTCTAAGAGTTTCAGTGTGGCTGGATTTATGTTTAGGTCTTTGATCCATTTGGACTTAAGTTTTGTGCATGGTGATAGATACAGATCTACCTTCAGTCTTCTACATGCCAGCATCCACTTATGCCAGCACCATTTATTGAAGATGTATCTTTTTTCCATTGAATAATTTTAGCTTCTTTGTCAAAAATCAGATGATGCTAGGTGTTTGGGTGAATATCAATTAGATTTCTTTTGTCTACCTGTCTATTTTTGTTCCAATACCAAGGTGTTTTCAGGACTATACCTCTATAACAGAGCTTGAAGTCAGGGATGGTCAAGCCTCCGGAAGTTCATTTATTGTACAGGGTCGTTTTGGCTATCCTGGGTCTTTTGCTTTTCCATATACAGTTGAGAATTGTTCTTTCAAGGTCTGTGAAGAATTGTGCTGGGATTTTGATGAAGATAGCATAGAATCTGTAGATCGCTTTTGGCAAGATTGCCATTTTTACTATGTTGATCCTATCTATCCAAGAGCATGGGAGATCTTTCCATTTTCTGGGATCTTCTTTAACTTCTTTCTTTAAAGACTCAAAGTTCTTGCGATAGAGGTCTTTAATTTGTTTGATTATCGTTACCCCAAGTTATTTTATGTTGTTTGTGGCAATCGTAAAGGGTGATGTTTCTCTGAGTTCTTTCTCAGCCCATTTATCGTCTTACATAGTAGAGCTACTGATTTTTTTGAGTTAATCTGTATCCTGCCACTTTGCTGAAGGTGTTTATCATATTAGGATTTCCCTGTAGAGTTTTTTGTGTCACTTATGTAAACTATCATATCATCTGCAAATAGTGAAAGTTTGACTTCTTCTTTTCCAATTTGTATCCCTATGATCTCCTTTTCTTGTCTTATTGCTCTAGCTAGAACTTCAAGTACAATATTAAAGAGATATGGAGAGAGTGGACAGACCAGTCTTGTTCCTGATTTTAAAGGAATCAGGTTGAGTTTCTCTCCATTTAGTTTGATGTTGGCTGTTGGTTTACTGTATATTGCTTTTATTATGTTTTTATGTGTTCCTGTTATTCCTGATCTCTCCAAGACCTTTATCATGAAGAGGTGTTAGATTTTGTCAAAGGCTTTGTCAGAATCTAGTGAGATGATCATGTGGGTTTTTCTTTTGCAGTTTGTTTACATGGTGGATTACAGTGATAGATTTTCCTATGTTGAACCATCCCTGCATCCCTGAGATCTAGCCTACTTGATCATGTTGGATGATTTCTCTGATGTGTTTTTGGATTCAATTTGCCAGTATTTTATTGAGTATTTTTGCGTCAATGTTCATGAGGGATATCAGTCTGTACTTTTCTTTCTTAGTGTGTCTTTGTGTGGCTTGGGTACCAAGGTAATTGTAGCTTCATAAAAAGAGTTTGTCAGTGAACCTTCTGCTTCTATTGTGTGGAACAATTTGAGGAGAATTGGTATTAGCTCTTCTTTGAATTTCTGGTAGAATTCTACACGGAAACCACTTGACTTTTGGCTGTTTTTGTTTGGGAGGCTTTTGATGACTGCTTCTATTTCATTAGAGGTTGTAAGTATGTCTAAATTGCTTATGTGTTCTTGATTTAATTTTGGTAAGTGATACATATGCAGAAAAATGTCCACTTTCTTTAAATTTTCGAATTTTGTGGAGTACAGCTTTTCAAAGTATGACCTGATGATTCTCTGGATTTCCTCAGTGTCTGTTGTTATGTCCCCCTTTTCGTTTCTGATGTTGTTAAATAGCATGCTCTCTCTCTGACTTTTGGTTAGTTTGGATACAGGTTTCTCTATCTTGTTGATTTTCTCAAAGAACCAACTCTTTGTTTCATTGATTCTTTGTATTGTTTTCCTAGTTTCTACTTTATTGATTTCAGCCCTCAATTTGATTATTTCCTGGCATCTATTCCTCTGGGGTGAGTTTGCTTCTTTTTGTTCTAAAGCTTTCCGTTGTGCTGTTAATTCTCTAGTGTGACTATTCTCCAGTTTCTTCCTGTGGGCACTTAGTGCTATGAACTTTCCTCTTAGGACTGCTTACAAAGTGTCCCATAAGTTTGGGTATGTTGTGTCTACATTCTCATTAAATTGTAGGAAGTCTTTAATTTACTTTTTTTATTTCTTCCTTGACCCAGGAAGGGTGCAATTGCACGTTCTTCAATTTCCATGAGTTTGTAGGATTTCTGCAATTTGTGTTGTTGTTGAATTGTAACTTTAAACCATGGTGATCTGATAGGATACAGGGGGTTATTCCAATTTTTTTGTATCTGTGGAGGTTTGTTATGTTGCCAAGTATGGGGTCAATTTTAGAGAAGATTCCATGTGGTGCTGAGAAGAAGGTATATTCTTTTGTGTTTGGATAGCATGTTCTATAGATATCTGTTAATCCCAATTGTGTCGTAATTTTTGTTAGTTCTTTTGTTTCTTTTTTTCTTCCTGTCTGCTGGTCCTGTCTAGTGGTGAGAGTGGGGTGTTAAAGTCTCCCACTATGTGTGAGGTTTTATGTGTGATTTGAGCTTTAGTAATATTGCTTTTACGAATGTGGGCACCTTTGCATTTGGGGCATAGATGTTCAGAATTTAGACTTCATCTTGATGGATTTTTGCTGTGATGAATATGAAATGACCTTTTCATCTCTTTTGATTAATTTTAGTTTGAAGTATAATTTGTTAGATATTAGGATAGCTACACCAGCTTGTTTCTTGGGTCCATTCGATTGGAAAATATTTCCCTACCCTTTACTCTTATGTAACATCTGTCTTTGAAGTTGAGATATGTTTCTTGTATGCAGCAGAAGAATAGATTCTGTCTTCGGATCCATTCTGTTAGCTTATGTCTTTTTATAGATGAGTTAAGACCATTAATATGGAGGGAAATTAAGGACCAGGAGTGTTAATTCTTGTTTGCTTTGGGTTTGTTGTTAGTATTGTGTGTGGATTTACCCCACTTTTTCTTTTGGCTTTTGGTAAAGTGAGGTTATCTATTGCCTATGTTTTTGTGAGTGTAGTTAACTTCCTTAGGTTGGAGTTTTCCTTCCAGTACTTTCTATAGGGCTGGGTTAGTGGATATGTATTGTTTAAATCTGGTTTTGTCATGGACATCTTGTTTTCTCCATCTACAGTGATTGAAAGCTTTGCTGGGTATAGTAGTCTGGGCTGGCATCCATGATGTCTTTATATATATTATATATATATATATATATATATATATATATATATTGATGATCCTCTGGCTTTTAGAGTTTCCATGGAGAAGTCAGGTGTAATTCTGATAGGTTTGCCTTTATATGTTACTTGGACTTTTTCATTTGCTGCTCTTAGTATTCTTTCTTTATTCTGTATGTTTGGTGCTTTGATTATTATGTGGTGCAGGGACTTTTTGTGGTTCACTCTATTTTGTATTCTGTAAGCTTCTTGTACTTTCATTGGCATGTCTTTCTTTAGGTTGGGAAAGTTTTCTTCTAAGATTTTATTGAATATGTTTTCTACACCTTTGAGTTGGATTTCTTCACCTTCTTCTACCCCTATTATTCTTAGGTTTGGTCTTTTCACGGTGTCCCATATTTCCTGGATATTTTGTGTTAGGGATTTGTTGGACTTAAGATTTTCTTTGGTTGATGAATCTATTTCTTCTAGTGTATCTTTAGTGCCTGAGATTCTGTCTTCCATCTTTTGTATTCTGTTGGTTATGCTTGTATCTGTAGTTCCTGATCATTTACCCAGCTTTTCTAATTTCAGCATTCCCTCAGAATGTGTTTTGTTTTATTGTTTTTACTTCAGCTTTCAAACCTTGTACTTTTTTAATTTTTCTTGTGGTTTTTGGTTTGTCTTTTCCTCCATTTCTTGAAATTTTTTTTGTTTTTTTTCCATTTCTGCAAAGGATTTTTCCCATTTCCTCTTTTTAGGGTCTCTATCATCTTCATGAAGTTTTTTTGAGTTGGTTCTCTTCTCCTTCATCTGTGTTGGAATGTGCAGGTCTTGCTGGTGTACAGTCCCTAGACTCTGGTGGCATCATATTGTTTTTTCTGTTGTTGAATGTGTTCTTATTATTGTTGTCGTCCCATCCCTTCTTCCAGTGGGTTCAGTTGGGGTATAACGAGACATTACAGGTTATGATATCTTTATTCAAATAATACCGGCCAAGCACAAGCCAGAGCGTGCCCAGAGGCAGCAAGCTAGGGAGGCCAGAGAGAGGGCTTCCCATGTGTCTGCCACCCCTTAAGAACTCCCCACATGTCATCTTGAACCTCCCCTGACCACGCCTGACAGGTGTAGTCAAGCACACCTATAGCTAGCTCCTAGGAGGCATGGCTACAGTGTCTCCCTACATTAGGGTCTTTTCCCCTCCTGGTGGGTATGGGTCCAAGGTTCTCTTCCAGTGGGTACAAGCAGGTCCAATACTCTGATGGGTGTCACAGTCAGTGCAGGCAGGTTTGAGACGCTCCGTCTCCCATTGGGTGGTGGCGGGACTAATATGCTTGATGTGAGTATATTCTGAATGGCTAGGTCCACCTGGGGTGTGTTGACCTGCCTACAATCTCTAGGCCAGGTTATCCCAAAGAGGGCAAGCAGAAGTTGGGCCTGAGGCAGGGCCCCATGCTCACCTCTACCCTGAGTGGGGGCAGGACTAGCACAGTGATGTCACCAGACTCTGTGTGGCTCGTTCAGCTGGGGGCAAGTCAACCTGCCCACAATTCCCAGACCAGGAGATCCTAAAGAGGGCAAGTTTTAATTTTAATGTACTCAAATGTCTTACTCAGTGTTCTATTGCTGTGAAGAGACACCATGGTCATAGAAATTCTTATAAAAGAAAACATTTAATTGGGGCTGGATTACAGTTTCAGAGGTTTAGGCCACTGTCATCATGGTGGGTTGCATGGTGGCATGTAGGCAGACTTGGTGCTGGAGAAGTAGTTGAGATTTCGAAATCTAATCAACAGGCAGCAGGAAGAGAGTTTCTGGCTTGGAGTAGGGTTTTTGAAACCTCAAAGCCTGTGCCAGTGACATACTTCCTTCAACAAAGCCCCACTAAGACTTTCAAATTGTGTCACTCCCTAATGAACAAGTATTTAAATCTATGAACATATGGGAGCCATTCTCATTCAAACTATCACATCATAAAAACATGTACTGTAAACTGGGTATAGTGGTACAGGCCTGGGGAGAAAGAAGGTTCATGTTCAGCCCGGTTTACATAGGAAATGCAACACTACATAATAGACAGACATGCCCCTCCACAAAAAGAAAACATTCATTGTACATGACAAGTTTGATACCACATGGCATTCCAATGCTTTATGCATTGCATAATGTTTGAATTGGGGAACCTCAGTCATTTCTTCACATGAAAACATTCCAAATTCTTTGCACTTTTGGAAACATACAATACTGTTTTGTTATCTATATTCACCCTACCATGAAATAAAATATTTTTCTTACTCTGAAAATTTGGAGGATTGTATAAAAGCATCTTTGATCCTCTTCAAATAATCCACTTTATGAGGTCCATTGTAATACTGTAGGCCATTTGGTATAAATACAAGTGAGGACCTTTGATCCTATGTTCTTTTATTTAAAATATTTTTAATTAATTTTTTAGTTCAAATTAAGAACAAGCTTTCTTCACACGTCAATCCCTTCTCCCTTCCCTCCCCCAACGCTCTCCCTCCAGCCCCTCACCTGCCTCCCACCCCATCCACCTTTCACTCCCCAGCCAGGGTAGGGTCCTTGCCAGGGCTCCTCAAAGACCACCACAGCATCCTGGACAAGGCCTAGGCCCTCCCACATGTGTCCAAGTCAAGAGTGCATCCCTTCACGTGGGGTGGGCTCTCAAAGTCCCTTCTTATACCAGGGATATATACTAATCCACAAACAGGGGCCCCCTAGAGTGTGGAAGCCTCCTCATTGACATCCATGTTCAGGGGTCTGTTTCAGTCCTATGCTGGCCTCCCAGACAGCAGTCTGGGTCCATGTGCTCCCCCTTGTTCAGGCCAGCTGTTTCTGTGGGTTTCACCAGCCTGGTACTGACCCTTTGATCTTCATTCCTCCCTCTCTGCAACTAGGTTCCAGAGTTCAGTTCCTTGTATATCTGTGGATGTTTGCCTCTGCTTCCATTAGCCACTGGATGAGGGCTCTAGGATGGCATAAAAAGTAGTCATCAGTCTCATTATAGGGGAAGGGAATTTAGGTTATCACCTCCACCATTGCTTAGATTGTCAGTTCGTGTCATTCATGTAGATCTCTGGAAATCTCCCTAGTGCCAGATCTCTCCTCGGACCTATAATGGCTCCCTTTGATATGGTATCTCTCATCCTGCTCTCCTCTATTCTTCCCCCAACTCAACATTTCTGGTCCTCCATTTCCTCCTCTCCCCTCCTCTTCTCCTCTCATTCTGGCAGCTCCTTCTCCCTTACCCTCATGCTCCCAATTAGCTCATGAGATCCTGCCCCTTCCCATTCTCTGGGGTTCATGCATTTTTCTCTTGTCCTTCTTGTTTCCTAGTTTCTTTGGTCTAAAATTCATATATGAGTGAGTACATACCATGTTTGTCTTTTTGTGACTGGGTTACCTCACCCAGGATGATTTCTTCTAGTTTCATCCATTTGCCTGAGAATTTCAAGATTCCGTTGCTTTTTTCTGCTGAGTAGTACTCCATTGGATAAATGTACCACATTTTCTCTATCCATTCTTCAGTTGAGGGGTATCTAGGTTGCTTCCAGGTTCTGCCTATCACAAACAATGCTGCTATGAACATGGTTTGAACATATGTCCTTGTTGTATGGATGTGAATTATTTGGGTATATGCCCAAGAGAGGAATTGCTGGATCTTGAGGTAGACTGATTCCTATTTTTCTGAGCCACAACCATACTGATTTCCAAAGTGGTCTTACAAGTTTACACTCCCACCAGCAATGGAGGAGTGTTACTTTTTCTCCACATCCTCTCCAGCATAGATTGTCATTGGTGTTTTTGTTTTTAGCCATTCTGGCCAGTGTAAGATGGTATCTCAGAGTTGTTTAGAGTTGCATTTCTCTGATGGCCAAGGATTTTGAGCACTTTCTTAAGTGTCTTTCAGCAATTTCAGATTCCTCTGTTGAGAATTCTCTATTTAATTCTGCACCCCACTTTTTAATTTCATTGTTTGGTGTTTTGGTGGCTAGCTTCTTGAGTTCATTGTATATTTTGGAAATCAGCCCTGTGTCAGATGTGGGGTTGGTGAAGATCTTTTCCCATTCTGTGGGCTGTCATTTTGTCTTACTGTGTCCTTTGCCTTCAGAAGCTTCTCAGTTTCAGGAGGTCCCATTTTTTAATTGCAGATCTCAATTTCTGTGCTACTGGTGTAATGTTCAGGAAGCGGTCTCATGTTCCAATTCCCTCAAGGGTATCTCCCACTTTCTCTTCTAGAACATTCAGTGTGGATGGATTTATGTTGAGATCTTTTTCAGTTTGTTTATATGGTGGATAACATTGGTGGATTTTCCTATGTTGAACCATCCTGGCATCCCTGGGATGAAGCCTACTTGATCATAGTGTATGATTTTTCTGATGTGTTCTTGGATTCGATTTGCCAATATTTTGTTGAGTATTTTTGCATCAATGTTCATGAGGGATATTGGCCTGTAGTTCTCTTTTTTAGTTGTATTTTTGTGTGGCTTGGGTATCAAAGTGATTGTATCCTCGTAAAAAGCGTTTGGCAATGTCCCTTCTGCTTCTATTGTGTGAAACAATTTGAGGAGTACTGATATTAGCTCTCGTTCGAATTTCTGATAGAATTCTGCAGTGAAGCCATCTGGCCCTGGGCTTTTTTTTTTTTTTTTTTGGTTGGGAGGCTTTTGTTGACTCCTATTTCATTAGGGGTTATAGGTGGATTTAAACTGCTTATCTGTTCTTGGTTTAATTTTGGTAAGTGCTATCTATCCAGAAAATTGTCCATTTCCTTTAGATTTTTGGATTTTGTGGAGTACAGCTTTTCAAAGTATGACCTGATGATTCTCTGGATTTCCTGTGTGTTATATCCCCCTTTTCGTTTCTGATTTTGGTTATTAGCATGCTCTCACTCTGCCTTTTGGTTAGTTTGGATAGAGGTTTGTCTATCTTGTTGATTTTCTCAAAGAACAAACTCTTTGTTTCATTGATTCTTTGTAATGTTTTCCTAGTTTCTACTTTATTAATTTCAGCCATCAGTTTGATTATTTCCTGGTGTCTACTCCTCCATGGTGAGTTTGCTTCTTTTTGTTCTAAAGCTTTCAGTTGTTCTGTCAATTCTCTAGTGTGACTATTCTCCAGTTTCCTCATGTGGACACTTAGTGCTATGAACTTTCCTCTCAGCACTGCTTTCAGAATGTCCCATACATTTGGGTATGTTGTGTCAACATTCTCATTAAATTCTAGGAAGTCTTTAATTTCACTTTTTATTTCTTCATCGACCCAGGAATGGTGCAATTGGGTGTTATTCAATTTCCATGAGTTTGTAGTTTTTCTGCAATTTGTATTGCTGTTGAATTCTAATCTTAAAGCATGGTGGTCTGATAAGATATAGGGGGTTATTTCAATTCTTTTGTATCTTTGGAGGTTTACTATGTTGCCAAGTATGTGGTCAGTTTTAGAGAAGGTTCCATGTAGCGCTGAGAATAAGGTATATTCTTTTGTTTTTGGATGGCATGTTCTATTGATGTCTGTTAATCCCAATTGGGTCATAACTTCTGTTAGATCCTTTTTTGTTGTTGTTAAGTTTCTGTCTGGTACTCCTGTCTAGTGGTAAGAGAGGGGTGTTGAAGTCTCCTACTATAAGTGTGTGTGGTTTTATGTGTGGTTTGAGCTTTAGTAATGTTTCTTTTACAAATGTGGGTGCCTTCGTATTTGGGGCATAGATGTTTAGTATTGAGACTTCATCTTGATGGACTTTTCCTGTGACGAGTATGAAATGCCCTTCTTCATTTCTGTTGATTGAATTTAGTTTAAAGACTAATTTATTAGATATTAGGATTGCTAAAGCAGCTTGTTTCTTGGGTCCATTTGATTGGAAAATCTTTTCTTAACCCTTTACTCTGAGGTAACGCCTGTCTCTGAAGTTGAGGTGTGTTTCTTGTATACAGCCGAAGGTTGGATTCTGTCTTTGTATCCATTCTGTTAACCTGTACCTTTTAAAGGCAGGTTAAGACCATTGACATTGAGGGATATTAATGTCCATTGATTGTTGGTTCTTGTTTGTTTTGGATTTGTTGGTGGTGGTGTCATTGTGTGAATTTTATCCTCCTGTGTCTTTTCCTGTTTGGTTAAGTTGGATTATATATTACCTATGTTTTTGTGAGTGTACTTATCTTCGTTGGGTTGGAATTTTCCTTCTAGGACTTTCTGTAGTGTTGGATTTGTGGATATGTATTGTTTAAATCTAGTTTTGTCATGGAATATCTTGTTTTCTCCATCTACAGTGATTGAAAGCTTTGCTGGGTACAGTAGTCTGGGTTGGCATCCATGTTCCCTTAATGTTTGCAGGACATCTGTCCAGGACCTTCTGGCTTTCAAAGTTTCCATTGAGAAGTCAGGTGTGATTCTGATAGGTCTGCCTTCATATGTTACATGACTTTTTCCTTTGCTGCTCTTGATATTTTCTCTTTATTCTGTATGTTTGTTGTTTTGATTATTATGTGGGGAGGGGAGTTCTTTTTGTGGTCCATTCTATATGGTGTTCTGTAAGGTTCTTGTACTTTCATAGGTGTATCCTGTAGGTTGGGGAAGTTTTCTTCTATGATTCTCTTGAATATGTTTTCTGTACCTTTGAGCTGTATTTCTTCACCTTCTTCTATACCTATTATTCTTAGATTCAGCCTTTTCTCAGTGCCCCATATTTCCTGGATATTTTGTTTAGAGATTTGTTGGACTTGAGATTTTCCTTGGTCGATGATTGTATATCCTCTAGTGAGTCTTCAACAACTGAGATTCTCTCTTCCATCTCTTGAATTATATTGGTTATACTCACATCCTCAGATCCTGA
Organism: Cricetulus griseus; assembly: GCF_003668045.3. NCBI lineage: Eukaryota > Metazoa > Chordata > Mammalia > Rodentia > Cricetidae > Cricetulus > Cricetulus griseus. The sequence continues at coordinate 59,689,537 of NC_048604.1, forward strand.
TCGTTTACCCAGCCTTTGTATTTCCAGCATCCCCTCATTCTGTGTTTTCTTTATTGTTTCTGTTTCAGCTTTCATGCCTTGAACTGTTTCCAGTATGTCCTTCACTTGTTTGGTTGTTTTTTTTTTCTTTAGATTCTTTAAGAGAATTACTTATTTCTTGAATTTTTTTGTTTGTTTTTTTTTCTTCTATTTCTTTAAGAGATTTTCTTGTTTCCTCTTTAATGGTCTCAAACATCTTCATGAAGTAGATTTTTAGGTCTGTCTCTTCTTCTTCCTCTGTGTTGTGCTTTTCAGATATTGCTGGTGTGGGGTCACTAGATTCTGGTGGTGTCATATTGGTCTTTCTGTTGAGTGTGTTCTTATGCTGCCTTCTTCCCATCTCTTCTTCCAGTGGGTGCAGGTGGGGTCTCTCTATTTCCTCTTGTCACCCGTGGTATGTGTGGGCCAAGACTTCAATGTCTGCAGATATGGATGTTCTTGCCTCTCCTGGTATTCTCCTCACTAAGGAGAGTTTGGGGCGGCAGAGGGGGAAGGGAGAGTGAGGTATTTCCAGACTCAAGGAGGTCCTTCTTGTCTGGGCGGGTCCACTCTATGCAGGCAGGACCACTCTGTACAGTCGCAGGCCCAGAGGATCCTGGGGTGATGGGGACCTTGGGAAGGAGTAGGGTTCAGAGATCCTATGTTCTTAATAGCTATTTCCTCAGAAGTACTCAAAATCATTCAGGAATTTATTTGTATATAAGTTCATAGTGTGTGCAGAAGCACTAGTGTGCAGAAGAACTTTGTGGAGTCTGCTCTTTTCTTCCACCGTAACATGGGTTCTGGCTATTGAACTTAGGTAGTCAGCCAAGCACAGCAAATATCTCTACCAAATAATTTATCATGCTGACCCTCAAAAATTGTAAATAGGGTTTCTGCTGAGGGAAAAATAAGAACTTGCTTTTTAAGCAAAATTAAGTACTACTCCCAAAGTCTATCTACCATCAGTTTATGTGCTAATACTTTTAAATTTTCTAACTAACTGATCAGCCCTGGTGAGTGCCCAAGTTTTGTCACATAGGAAGACTTTCTCACTAGCAAGGGTTCAAATTCAAGATAAAATGTAAGAAGTTACAATGTATCATAAATGATATTTTCCTCTTTCAGGTTTAAGGTATGACACATTGGCAGTAAGGGATGAATTTTCTAATGTGATGACTAGTAAATCTTGTTGGCATATAGATAGTGATGAACTTCTTCAGGTGAGAGGAGAGTAGCACCATTATGTTACTGTGATAAATGCATCATGAGACAGATGAAGAAATAGAATTTTATAAGTGGTAAAGCTACTTACTGGTGTGTGTGTGTGTGTGTGTGTGTGTGTGTGTGTGTGTGTGTATACAACAAAGATTGAACATCAGTAGTGACATTCATATTTAAAGATGCCACTACTCTTTTAGCTTTTATGGCTAATAATCGTATAGAAGAGACTAAATTGAGTACAAAGTTGGTGATCATAAGCTTTCACTGTGCCACTCCCCCAAATCTCTGATTATTCCCACAAAATTAAGTCAGATGTTAATAATATACATGTACATCATATATTAGGTATGGAGATTTATGACAATTAAGAATGCCTAACTAGAAGTCATGAAAGTGATAATTTTAAGTGGCTAAAAGTATGCCTACAGTGTGTGTGTGTGTGTGTGTGTGTGTGTGTGTGTGTGTGTGTGTGCGTGCGTGCGTGGTGCGTGTTGCGTGCGTGTGTGTGTGTGTGTGTGTGTGTGTGTGTGTGTGTGTGTGTGTGTGTGTGTGATTGCCACAACATGCATGTGGAAGTGAGATGATGACTTTATGCACTCATTCTCTTCTGCCAGCATATGTGTTTTGGGAATGAAACTCAGGTTATCAGTCTTGGTAGCAAGTGCCCTTTCCCACTAAGCAATCTTACCATCCCTCTGCCTTATTTTTTTAAGGCAGGGTCTGTCGATGAACTTCAATATTGATTATTCAACAAAGCTGGCTTCCCAACAAGCACTAAGGATGTCCTTCCCTACCTTAGCAGCTGTGAAATTATAGGCTTGAGCCACTCTGTTTCTGACTTATTAAGTAGATGCTGGGTATCCAAACATAGGACCTCATACTCACACAGTAAAGAATGTACAGATTAAGCCAACTCCCCAGCCCTTGTTTATGTTTTGTAGAAACATTATTTGATTACTTAAAATGTGGCCAGATTATAACAGTTTGATTCTTTAAAAAAAAAAGTTGTTTTCCCACTATTTGAAATGGCCAGTGGGACCCAGAAATCCTCCTAATTGTCTTTGTTGTTGGCCTGAAAATGTTTTTCCCTTATTTTCATTCTCTGAAATCTGCTAGAAGTAAAGAATTTTTCTCCCTAGAGTAAATCACAACCTAGATAATACATTATCTGTTGCCATTATCCATTACAATAGACATTATCTATTGTAACTTCTCTTTGGAAGATATGCTTGAGCTAAAATGCTGAATGGGTACATGGAATCACTCTTCAAACTTGCCTATCTTTTAAGCATAAAAGAAGATCACACACATATTGGAATGGAAGATTTATATAGAAATTTAAGGTTCTTAAGGTTCATACAGAAAGTATAAGTATGCCTCAGTAAACTTGATGTATTGTTAACTTCATCTATTTTTCCTAGTACAAGTACATCAGAAGCTGCCAGAGGTAGAGTCAAAATAACAGACCACAATTGAGGAAAGTTGTATCTTTACTAAAAGGTACAATTTTCACACTGAAAATGAATGGATAGTTGAAATAAATGCAGGTATGAATTTCAAGGACCACAGTAGTGTGATTTAGTCAGGAGATCTGAACTTTAAAAGGTGTCAGTGATGGAAGGAGATGTTGATAGTTTTAGGTAATGAGCTATGATCCTCAACCTCCCTAATGCTGCAACCCTTTAATCCTCACATTGTGGTGACTCCAACCATAAAATTATTTTCATTTCTACTTCATAACTGTAATTTTGCTACTGTTATGAATCATAATGTAAATGTCTGTTATGAAGGATATCTGATATGTGACTCCTGAGAAAGGGTTGTTCAACTCTCAAAGGGGTTGTGACCCACAGTTTGAGAACCATAGGTAAGAGATGATGTGGAAAATCCTCTAATATCTTAAGATAAAGAAAACAACTTTGGGAGAGAACGACAATTCTGACATACAATGGTCAAATTGCCTTCAAACAGAACCATGCTTTATAAAGCAGCCTGATTCAGTTTAAAAAAGACAACAGACTTCTCCAGGAACATCTACATGAGTAGCTCAGTTTGACCAGACAGTCAATTCATTTTCATATTTCAAAGTCCACAAAAGGTGTGTTTGAAATCTGACATTGTGGTTTCTGGATGGAAGGCTTACCCCTAAAACTGTTGGCAATAGGCCAATAGTCTAAATTTTGCCTATTGAGTGGAACAGCTGCCTGGTGCTGGGAATGAACCCCGACAGCATCCATGTAGATATTGGATTTCAATGCAGTTAAATTATCTATAAAGCAAATACATATATTTAGAGTCATCAAATTTAGTGACTTTGATTCAGCAAGCAGACTGGTGTTAGTGTTTCTTATTGAGATATAGCTGCCTCCTTCTTACTTAATGTCAAGATAGCAACGAACCTAGGGTATCTCTTTAAATATAACACTTTCATTTGATAAATTATAACCTTCTTATCTGGTCATTAGTGGTTCATCAATACAAAAATTAAAACTAGTAGACCAAAGAGGTAGAAAAGGCTCCTGAAATTACAGGTGGCTTCTTGGTGGAGGCTATATTCCTTCTCCAGAGTTTCTCATATTTATAACCAATAGTCACAGAGATTGGTATTGATTCCAATGACCAAACAGTCTATCAAGATCATGAGTCTCCTTTGTTGAATAAAGAACTAAAAATATACCAAGATGGTTCATGAATGCTTTCAGAACTTGATTAGCTCTAACCTCCATGGGATAGGACAAATGATGCTGAATAATCGTCCACTGATGGTAACTAAAAGATCTTGCTGGACGAACACAGGTCCTCCCTAATACAGATCATCCCTTTTCTGGACGAGGGGTATAGGCCAATTGTCGAGTGATATTTACTGTGAGTAAAAATCTAGACTAAACATTAGCAAATCACACACACACACACACACACACACACACACACACACACACACACACACAAACCACAAGTATCCCCTTTTATTTAGGGGAAGCACAATACAAAAATATAACTCATTAGTTTATAATATAGATTAGTGGCTGGGAAGAAAAGTCAGTGGGTCAAATTGCCACCTATACTATACATTCATATAAAACACAAAAATGTAACGTTGAATCTTCCCTGATTCAATGGGAACAAATCTTCCCTGATTTGTTTCTGTCCCCTTCTACGAATCCTAACCAAACATTGAAACAAAATTTCAGTTGTACTTTTCCACCAACACATCTGTTAGGAAGGTGGCTTTGTGTTTGTGATGAACAAAGCTATAAAAACTGAGTTTGAACTTTCCTTGAAATGCTCCAATATAGTCAATTTTTCCCTGGACATGATTGATATCAAAGGTGAACCAATGGATTAGAGGAACAAAGACTGTTTTGGCAGAAGTAATCGAGGCACACATGCTTTCTGTTTCAAGCAGTTGTAAAAATAAGAAACTAGAACAAATTTAATTGAAGATAGAATTGGTTCCATGTCATAATTTGTGGATATAGGCCACATCAATTGTATAAAATGAAGTGAGAATTCCAAATGAGCAATAGTGTAGCAATGGATGTCGTAAGGTGGGAACAAGGAAACAGAATAGCAGGACAAAGCTAATTGATTAATGTCAGTGTACTTTAAACTACTTGTGTGCGAGTCAAGGATGAGGATCCTTCTTTACTATACAGGCAAACTAGACTCTCCTGTCTTTAGAAAAACCTGGTTAATTTGGGGATCTGTATGGTTCTTAAGCAGGAATTTTGTTATTTTGGTTTGATCTGCTGGGTTCCAGATGGCCTCCCACAAAGTTTTTAACATAATTCAACAAGTGCTCACACTTTCCACTAATTAATTTCCAATGTTTTGATTAACTTAACACTCTCCATCAATTCTAGGTGTTTGTTGACTTTTTATACCCTACTGGAAGACACTGAAGAACAAATAAAAGCATCACTCGGGTTTCTTGTTTCCACCCTGCCTCTTTATTCACAGCCTCATGAGTGCAGAAGCAAGGGCAGCAGAGAGTTTTCATCCATAGCTACTGCCACAATTTCAGCAAAATCGTTCTCTTTTAAATGCTGTTAGGCCTAATCTTCCATCTCAGTTCACAAATGACTGGAGAGCTCTTCCACTTGTCTACTGCAGTATGACATTTCCTTGTCAGCAACGCATCCTTGCTGCTAAAACTTTCAAGAGCTGTGAAGAGTCTGAAATTACACCATACTTATCACTTAATAAGTGAGCTTGCTATAATTTCATAGATGTTGGGAGAAAATATGAAATTCATGTTTCAGAGGGAAAAAGAATATATTGCTCATGATACAGCAGGCGGTGTGAACGTCATGTTCCTATCAAGTACTTATTGTTCCCTGTTCACATGAAGATGATGCAGAGATAAACACAGGTAGACACTGTGCACTTAGTGGATCTCTGTCATAGTTGAAGAGACCTGTAAAATTAAAAAGATGTCCTAGGTAGGCATGGTGACATATGTTTAATTCCAGCAGGCACATGAATCTCTGTAAGTACAAGGCCAGCGTGGGTTACACAGTGAAACCTTGTCTTAAACAAAACAAAGCAACAGCACAAATAACCAAACCAACAAAAAGATGTTGATGTCACAAGAAAATTTGTTAAATCTTTCATGAAGGATGCCCTTATCTTTATTATCCTGGTCAAGAAAGAAAAAAGCTCCTATTTTCCTACAAATGATCTATAGCCTCTAAGGGTATTTGCTATATAAACTTATCCTTGTAAATATAATATAGGAAAAGGGTTTTTCAACATTATATGTAGAAGTGCTATGGAGAATTATATCACAGAGATGGGTAAAATGTAAAATTGGTTATTTTAACTCACTTTTGGAGTGTGCACATTCATTGATAACTTGGCTTTAAGGTTTTTCTATGGCTTGTTTATTGTTGTTGTTGTTGTTGTTTGTGTGTGTTTTGGGAGGAGACTGTTTCTGATTTTTATTTTAGACAGAGTCTTGTTCTGCAGCCCTGGCATGAAACTAAGCCTGCATCTTGCTTTTTAGCTAATGCAGAACAATTACTTTCCCAATGTCCATTCTAGCAACAGCATTTGTAGTCATCTTTATGAAGAGACTCTCATTCCACCATTAATTACAGGGTAGAAATATCTAATTGCTTTATATATAATGACATCAATTTTTCTGAATTTTATTGTTTGTGTGAAGAATTCTGAAACTTTTGTCAAATTGTTAGACTTTTGATAAAGAGTTACCCATGCTACTACATTTTGCTAACATATTACATCACCAATTTGAGGGTATCTGTTTCTGCAGAAAAAAATTGAGAGTAGCCAAACCTAGGGGTTTTTACATTTAAATTAAAAATAAGTTTTGTTTACATGTCAATCCCAGTTCCCTCTCCCTCCCCTCTTTCCCTGCCCCACACCGACCCCCTATCCCATCATCTTTCTGCTCCCCAGGGAGAGTGAGGCCTTCCATGGAGGATCTTCAAAGTCTCTCATACCTTTTGGAGCAGGGCCTAGACCCTCCCCAGCATGTCTAGGCTGAGAGAGTATCCCTCTATGTGGAATGGGCTCCCAAAGTCCATTTGTGTACTAGGGGTAAATACTGATCCACTACCAGTGGACCCATAGATTGCCCAGACCACCAAACTGACATCCTCATTCAAGGGTAAAGTGGGAAATTACCAATACGGAGCCAAGTAGAAATATAAGGGTGTTTAATAGGGAAAAGCCTTACTTACAGAACGACCTAGCCAGCCAGAGTGGCAGCAGTCTGTACAGCAAGCCGGAAAAGGAAACCAAAAGTGACCAGCCACTGAAACTCTCACTCTGCATCACCTTGACCATACCCTCGCAGGCATGGTCAGACACACCTGTAGCCAGCCCCTAACTAGGCATGGGTATAGCTTCCCCTACACAAGGGTTCTGGAATAGTCCTATGCTGGTTTCCCAGCTATCAGTCTGGGGTCCATGAGCTCCGCCTTGGTCAGGTCAGCTGTTTCTGTGAGTTTCACTAGCCTGGTCTTGACCACTTTGCTCATCACTCCTCCCCCTCTGTAACTGGATTCCAAAGTTCAGCTCTGTGTTTAGCTGTGGATGTCTGCTTTTACTTCCATCAGCTACTGGATGAAGGCTCTAGGATGGCATATAAGGTAGTCATCAATCTCATTATCCGAGAAGGGCTTTTAAGGTAGCCCCTCACTTGCTATTGCTTAGATTGTTAGTTGGGGTCAAACTTGTAGATCTCTGGACATTTCCCTAGTTCCAGAATTCTCTTTACACCTATAATGGCTCCCTCCATTATGGTTTCTCTTATCTTGCTCTCCTCTTTTCTTCCCCTGAGTAGATCTTCCTGCTCCCTCATGTCCTCCTCACCCCTCCTCTTATCCCCTTCTCTTTCTCCTACTTCCCTCTCCCTTCCCCCATGCTCCCAATTAGCTTAGGAGATCTTGTCCCTTTCCTCTTCTCTAATGGACCATGTATGTCTCTTTAAGAGTCCTCCTTGTTTCCTAGATCCTCTGGTAATGTGGATCGCAGGCTGGTAATCCTTAGCTCTATGTCTAAAATCCATATATGAGTGAGTACATATCATTTTTGTCTTTTTGTGACTGGGTTACCTCATTCAGGATGGTTTTGACTTGTTCCATCCATTTGCCTGAGAATTTCATGATTCTATTCTTTATTTCTGCTGAGTAGTACTCCATTGTGTAAATGTACCACATTTTCTCTATCCATTCTTCTGTTGAGGGGCATCTAGGTTGCTTCCAGGTTCTGGCTATTATGAATAATGCTGCTATAAATATAGTTAAACAGATGTCCTTGTTGTATGAATGTGAATGTTTTGGGTATATGCCAAGAGTGGAATTGCTGCATCTTGTGGTGGACTGATTCCCATTTTCCTGAGGAATCCATACTGATTTACAAAGTGGTTGTACAAGTTAGCACTGCCACTGGCAGTGGAGGAATGTACCCCTTTCTCCACATCCTCTCCAGCATAAACTGTCATTGGTGTTTTGATTTAGCCATTCTGACAGGAGTAAGATGGTATATCAATGTTGTTTTGATTTGCATTTCCCTGATGGTTAAGAATGTTGAGCACTTTATGTGTCTTTCAGCCATTTTAAATTCCTCCATTGACAATTCTCTATTTAATTCTATACCCCACTTTTTAATTGGAATGTTTGGTGTTTTGGAGACTAGCTTCTTGAGTTCTTTGTATATTTTCGAAATCAGTCCTCTGTCAGATGTGGGGTTGGTGAAGATCTTTTCCCATTCTGTGGGCTGCCATTTTGTCTTGTTGACTGTGTCCTTTGCCTTACAGAAGCTTCCTAGTTTCAGGAGGTCCCATTTATTAATTGTAGATCTCAGTGTCTGTCCTACTGGTGTTATGTTCAGGAAGCAGTCTCCTGGACCAATTTGTTTGAGGGTACCACCTATCTTCTCTTCTAAGAGGTTCAGTATGGTTGGATTTATGTTGAGGTATTTGATCCATTTGGACTTAAGTTTTGTGCATGGTGATAGACATCTGTAGTCTTCTACATGTCAGCATTCAGTTATATCAGCATCATTTTTGTTGAAGGGACAAAAAAAAAGCATAGATGTCTTTAAGAGTGTAAAGGAGGCCAGAGGAATAAAAATAGACTATGGATTGCCTCTTGAAGTTGTTGGGCTCTGAAGTAAAGAAGACATTGTCATTAAAGAGAATATAAATTCAAGTACGTTTTAATTTTTTTCCTGCAATCAGAAAGCTTTGGTCACATTTATATGATAGAGTGAATTAGGAGAGAAGAGAAGGTTGAAGAAAAAAAGAAAGTGCTTATAGAACACACAGGGAGGACTGGGGTCTGTTTTATATATGTTAAATAAATTGAATTTAAATGACTTTAAAACTATTTAAAGAAAGACAATAATGGCGTCAGTCCTTCTAGGAATGCTCCATTATCACATTGTGTAATGTTTCCCATTCACTTTTCTAGTTCAAGCATTACAAACAAATGCTAAGAACATACCCCAGGGGTGGCTCTGATTATATTTTCTATTTTGGATGTGATTTCATTTCTGAAAAAGATTAATATGATGTCTTGAATTTTAAAATGCAGCTATTAATCTAGATAATTCATTTTTTCCTGTCTTTACCCACTACATTACCATCGGAAGCAATTCATCTTCACTTAACAGTGCTTATAGTGCATCTTCTCTATTTTGCTCATGGAGTAGGGCAATTATCTTGCTATGAAATACAAATTATTTCTCGAAGACACTGGCGTACTATGTTAAAACATTGACAATCTTATTATCCTCCAAGTCATCACCCAATGCACTACAATTTCATGACATATATAAAGGTGATATTGTGTTAATTGTCCTTACACACTGGGCACAGAAAATAGTGGGAGTGGAAAATGAATATTAAAATGCTATTTTTACTTGCTTCTTTGGTATATTATTTTACTATGGTCAGAGGTGTATGGCATTTCCCTACAGTGTGAAAAAATGAACTTCTGCATCTTGAATTTCCTGTCACTAGTGAAGGAACCGGCTTCCCTTTTGGCAGCCATAATGGTCGAACATGTGCTTCTATGACCCTGACCCAGTCACTAGAAAGTCAGATGCCTGTCTCGTGACAAGGAGCCAATCAGAGGTTAGCTGGTGGCGCTATGCTTTACGACCCTGGGTTTGCTTTACAGACAAGGGCACAGCAATGACGTAGAGAGCATAGCAACCACCCTGGGAGGGCCTATGGGCCATAACAACCAGTTGACCAATCAACACAGGGCAAGCCCTCCAAGCCTGGAGGCACACCAATCGTGAGCCTGTGCGTACCCCTAGACACTCCCCTTACGCTGCCCTATAAAGATCTATGCGCAACAGCTTCAAGCCGTCTTTTCTAGCTGTCCGCCATGGCGGGTGGGTGAAAGACCCGAGCTAACATGGGGTTAACTCGTTAAATTACAATAAAGCCTCGTGCAGTTTGCAGCAAGCTCTCGAATCCACCTGGTGATTGGGGTGACCGCGAACTTGGCCTGGGACCCCGGATACTTGAGTTTTCGGGGGTCTAACACTAGGAATAAGATAAAATATGTCAAAAGTCTTTCCATTTGGGGATCAATAAATTTACACACATCTTTTTTATTTAGTTACTGGACAATGGAAAACTAATTTTCTTCATGTGAGTATAAATGTAAGAGGAATCTCTCAAGCTAATCATGGATGAGGCATATGATTCTCTATTGGTCCTCATAATTTCACAACCCCAATTGTGCTTGGATGTCTATCAAAGTGTGAGATAAGGCTATTCTGGTTTGACGGTTAGATGTCCCTCATCAGTTCATCTGTTTGAATACTTGGTTCCTAGATGAAGGTTCTGTATAAGAATTCTGTGGAATATTTAGTGGGATGAGCTTCACTGGGTGAAGTGGACCATTGGAGGAGGGCCTTGAGGCTTCATAGCTTGGTTCCACTTCCTGTTCTGTCACTTGTGGTTAGCAGGCATCTTGAACCTGTGACCATGCCTACTTGCCATGCCTTCCACACCATGATGAATTTTATCTCTCTGGAGCTGTAAGTCAAAATAAACCCTTTGTCCCAGGGTATTCTATCAATGCAACAGGAAAAGAAACCAAGACAGAAATTCATACGGAGAAGTGTGTCTATTACTGTGATAAACTTGACTGTGTGTTGGGTGGTGGTGGCACACGCCTTTAATTTCAGCACTCAAGAGACAGAGGCAGATAGATCTCTGTGAGTTCCATGCCATCCTGGTCTACAGAGAAAGTTCCAGAACATCCAGGGCTACAGAAAGAAACCCTGTCTTGAAAAAAAATTATTAAAAAAAAAAACCAGAAATCTTGACTGTGTGATTTAGGAGTGACTGTGTCTTTGGGAGTTGTTTGTGAGGTGAATGTGTAAGAGTTTTTAAGTTGGGACCAGAAAAGTCCTAGCATGCTAGGAGCAGAATGTAAGAGGCTGTTCTGGTAGGAGTTTGGAAGATGAGAAAGCAAAGGAAAGGGCGCATAGTAGATGTCCATCTCATGGAGTTTTAGTAGGAAACTAATAGGAACTGGTTTAAAGAGTATTCAGATAATATGGTAAAGAATCTGGCTGCATTATGCCCATGTTTTGAAAATTTTCCTGAAGCTGAATTAAAAGTAAAGAAGTGATGTATTGAAGGAAATATCCATGCAGGACAATATTCAGTCTGTATTAATAAGGGTTCTCTAAAGGAACCCAACTGATAGAATGAACATTGTGGCTACCTGCACCACAACTAAGTCCCAGTATGGGGCAAAAGCCTGGAGATTTGGATGAACAATAAGACGCCTGGTCCACTTTCTGAGAGAATGTCTCTCACCTTTATGGTTGAGCAGACTTATATACAAACTTACAAAAACCCAGGTCAAACGGTTCACAACAGGATATTGATCCTAGCCGGGAGAGGTCAGGAAAACAGGAGGTACCTGTGGTTTTGCTGGAAAACAACTCTTAGAGACCCCATGGGGGCTAGGTCCCAACATCTCCTCATTTATATATAACAAAACAGTTATCAAGTAAGAACTATAAGATTGTAACCATTCTGATTGAGAAAATGTGGTACATTTATACAATGGAGTACTACTCAGCAGAAAAAAGCAATGGAATCTTGAAATTCACAGGCAAATGGATAGAACTACAAGAATCAATCCTAAGTGAAGTAACCCAGTCACAAAAAGACAAAAATGGTATGTACTCACTCATATATGAATTTTAGAAATAGAGCAAAGGATTGCCAGCCTATAATCCTCTTCACCAAAGAAACTAGGAAACAAGAAGGACTCTAAGAAAAAAATGCATGGACCCCAGAGAATGGGAAGGAGCAGGATCTCCTGACCTAACTGGGAGCATGAGGGTAGGGGAGAAGGAGCTGTCAGGATGAGAGGAGGAGAAGAGGAAGGGTGAGGAGGAAATGGAGGAGCAGAAATGTTGAGTTGGGGGAAGAATAGAGGAGAGCAGGATGAGAGATACCATATCAGAGGGAGCCATTATAGGTCCGAGGAGAGATCTGGCACTAGGGAGATTTCCAGAAATATACAAAGATGACATGAACTGACAATCTAGGCAATGGTGGAGAGGATACCCTAAATGCCCTTCTGTTGGAACCCAGCCCCCATGGGGTCTCTAAGAATTGTTTTCCAGCATAACCACAGGTACCTCCTGTTTTCCTGACCTCACCCCACTGGGATCAATATCCTGTTGTGAACCCTTTGACCTGGGGTTTTTCTAAGTTTGGATATAAGGCTGTTCCATAATAAAGGTGGGAGAGATTCTCTCAGAAAAGGACCAGGAGTCTTGTGGTTCATCCAAATCTCCAGGCTTTAGCCCAATACTAAGACTTGGTGGCCAAGAGCAGCCACAAATGGAGGTTTCACCGAGATCGGGAAAGAAAGAGGACCCCGAGAGATCACCCTCAGAAGCTGGAAAGCAAGTAAGGAGTTGTGAGGGTGGATTGCAAAAGGTACTAGAAAATAGGTACCTCAACTCCTAAGAGAGTTGGATTAGAAAAAGGTACTGGAAAATAGATACCTCAACTCCAAAGAGAGTTGGATTGTAAAGGCACTAGAAAGGGTGTGCCTCAACTCCTAAGAAAGTTGAACTGTAAAGGCACTGGAAAAGGGGTGCCTCAATTCCTGAGACAGTTGGATTGGAAAGTTACTGGAAGGGATGCCTCAACTCCTAATAAGTTGGACTGCAAAGGCACTGAAAAAGGGGTGCCTCAACTCCTAAGAGAGTTGGATTGGAATAGAGATCACAGTCAATCACACAGAGAATGTTTAAAGAGACAAGGTACTGGTAAGATTTAATTTTAACTTTAGATTAAGCAATAATGCTAAGAAAATTATTGAAGAAATGTGGGAAATCTGCCAGTGAGGAATCCCTCCTCCAGAGCTACCCACCAGCAGCCAGCTGACCCAGCAGCCCATGCTTTTGTCCACTCGAGCCTGCTATAGGCTCCAGTCAGCCAGCAATGATGTTGTGTGCACAGGCTGGCTGGAGAAATTGCCTCCTGAGAAAAATCGGGGCGCTGTGCTTGGAAGAACCCTGACCTTCAACAAACAAGAGCTCCAAAAGAGGTTTATGTTTGATATCATTACCAATGAGCACACCTTCTGCCTGGTGGCTGATACAGAGGCTGAAATGAATAGAGGGGTCCAGAGCATCTGCCAGATCTGCAGCTTCAGTCAGACTAAAGAGAGCACTGATGCCCTGAGAAACCTTTCTTCAGTCAGTCATAGTCTCCACTCTTCTCCAGCTGAATTCAGCAGCTACAGTCAGCACCTGCTCTGAGCAAGAAAGTCCTCCGCCCTTTCACACTCTAGCCAGCTACCTGTGCCAATCCACATCCAGCCTGCTTTGTCCACCAATGCACCTCAGGAGTATAAACACTTGCACCAATGCATAAAATGCAAGGAATGCCAGTTTCTTTCAGAGCACTGGACAGGAGAGTGATACAGCTGCACAAAAACTTGCCCAGAGAAATAGACACTGAATCAGTGAGTTCACTTTCAAGACACCTGACACCAAGTCTTTGTCCACAGTCAACAACAACTTTAACTCCAGCTCCTCCCAGTACTGCCATTCCATCTCCAATACAGACTCCAGAGACAGTGAGGAGAACTATGTCCCTATGCAGAACCCAATGTCTTCATCCCCTGTATCCACTGACACTAATAGCCAAGATCCAAAAAGGAGTACTGGCAATGTGAATTACATAACCGACTTTCAGCCGGTCTCCCAGAGACCTCGTCGCAAGCCATCCACATCATCTGTAGCATCGGATGAGAAAGGAGAATATGTCCAAGTGGATGAAGAAAAGACCCAGGCCCTACAAAAGATCATACAAGAATGGACAAAGATGCAGCAGTCCTCAAGACCCTCCAAATATGCCAAGCTATGGTAAGGATGGCCATCCCTGACACCTCCTCTCCTTTGTGACTTTTGTTCAGAAGATGTATGTATGTTCTGTATGTATGGTGTGGCCACACATGTTGTTAGACCCCCGGAAAACTCAGGTATCTGGGGTCCCAGGCCACGACCGCGGTCACCCCAATCACCAGGTGGATTCGAGAGCTTGCTGTAAACTGCATGAGGCTTTATTGTAAATTAACGATCTAACCCCATGTTAGCTTGGGTCTTTCACCCACCCGCCATGGCGGATGGCTAGCAAAGACAGCTCAAACCTGCTGCATACAGATCTTGTAGGGCAGCATAAGGGGAGTGTCTAGGGGTACGCACAGGCTCACTATTGGTGTGCCTCCAGCCTTGGAGGGTTTGCCCTGTGTTGATTGGCCAACTGGTTGTTATGGCCCATAGGCCTTCCAAGGGTGGTTGCTATGCTCTGCATCATTGCTGTGTGCTTGTCCGTAAAGTACACCCAGGGTCATAAAGCATAGCACCACCAGCTAACTTCTGATTGGTTCCTTGTCACGAGGCAGGCATCTGACTTTCTAGTGTCTAGAACAAGGTCAGACAAGCACGTGTTCAGCCGTTATGACTGCTGAAAGGGGAGCTGGTCCCTTCATTCCCCCATTTTCTTTTTTGGAAATTCCAATCATGGAATTGCTGTCTCTCTAGCGTCCCCATCAGGGAGTGAGAGATATTGGCATCCCCATGCAAGGCTGTCCCTCCTGACTTAGCATTTTAACCAGGGAAAAATGGACAGCGAATTCTTTTCCAAGTTACTTCCTGCTGACTTTGGAACGAAGTTAGGGAACCCAGAAGGTTGAAATGCTAGTCAAAAGCAAAAAAGGAATTTAGGCAATGGTGAATCCATCAGGAGCTTCTGGTTAGCAGACTCTGTTGCAGAGACAGGGGGTGTCCACATCAGCTGGACTGGTTCACATTCACAGCAAGTCTAGGGCTCGAAGTCTGCTTAGAACAGCCTGTAGTCAGCAACTGATACTCAGATGTCTGCCATAAGCAGAAACCTGTTTAAGACATGTTTAAACTAGGAACAGAGATTAAAACTTATTTACTGAAGCCCACAGTGCAGAAAAAGCAGATATCTGGGTATCTGTTCAAACAGCAGGAACATATTTATAACTTTGAGTCCTAGCAAAAACTACAGATTTGAGCTATAAGCATGTACATTTTTCTTCTGTCCAGACAGCCAGGTATGGATTGGACAGAGGTGCCTTTGGCCTGATGAAAAGCTCTTTAAGTTTGTACTTAGATGACAACCAAAATGAACTTAAAACCTTGAGCTTGTGCCTGAACAGTAGATAGTCACTATTTTACCAGCTAACATGCTGACTATAGTCTATAGTGGAACTGACTGTCTAATGCTGCCAAGTTGACAACCATTAATATTTCAGAGATCTGAAAAGGGTGTATTTTATCCAAATCTACTAAAAAGTGACAGAAGCCAGTCCATATACAGTTAGCCATACTCAAGTTTCTCCATTACCGCTGGAGGCAGCTGTCTCAAAGAACAGCAATCTTCACCAGGCCTTTAAGGTAAGAGGTTATTTTTTTTCCTCTCTGTGGTAGAGGGACATGGAAAAGACTGACCTTGTTTTGTCTAGGCAAAGGGGGTGTGATCAATTTTCCAGTGTCCAGCAGCTTTGTCCACAGTCTTGGCCAGGTTCTGGCAGGCAGCAGGTATCACATCTGAGCATCTCGCTCACTGGTCCAGGTGCAGGAACTGAGGTGCCTCATAATCTTCTTTGGAGACTTTGGGTCACTGTCAGGATCTGGCACTCTTTCTGACATTATAAACTTTAAAGATAATAATCTAAATGCCATATTCTGAAGATCTCTGAAGCATTAGAAGTCTGTTTGTCTGTTTTAGTTACTTGCCTTAAGCACACAAGAAGCATACAGGTGGCTAGGTAAGGTCTTCTTTCTGTAATTAATTTTCAGCCCCATTGTAACTGGTTTTAACTTAGTAAAATATTTGAAACTTAGCACAGCTGAATTTAAGACTGCATAGAGTTACCTTATAGTCATTAAACAGTAGCTACATGTACACATTTTAGCTGCTTGCTCAAATGAGACAGGGTTTTTCTGTGGCTTTGGACCCTGTCCTGGAATTCGATCTGCCGGACCAGGCAGGCCTTGAACTAACAAAGATCCATCTGCCTTTGCCTCCCGAGTGCTGGGAGTAAAGGCGTGTGCCACCAATGCTCTAAACTTAACTTCTGAAAACATAAACTGTAACATCTTTATAATAGATTAGCAGCTTTTATAAAACAAGAACTTTACATTGTCAGGCTTTGCTTAAAAATGATTCTAAATTGAAGCTCTTTAAGTACAAACATTAATAAAAACAAATATTTAAAAAACATTAACAATTAAAAAAAACTGGTTTTAAAAAGAAATTTAAATTCCCTTAATGTCTTTCTGTAATATATAGAAGCATTAATATTTTAAATCTTAACCGAAAAACTTGTTTCTCAGATGGTACCTCTAATTTCCACACGGTCACCTTTAGTCAAGATGGCAGTTTAAGTATTTTTTTTCAACTTCAGCAAAATGGCTACCAGTCAGCCATGTGACCAGTTTGCCATGTGGCTGGCAGGAACTTGCACCATTTTGTTTAGCTACATGCTTGTAACAGAACTTAGGTTATACCAGGAAATAGAACATTTTAAAACAAGTATACATAAATTACTTGAGAAATAAACAGGACTCTTTAAACAGAATTAGCTTAGTATGGTTAAAATTTTAATTTATATTACTATTTTTAAAATTTACTATTTGTAGACATGAGAAACCATAGCGAACAGTTTACATTTTTCTCTTTTAACAACCTTTTCTCTGACCTTCTACGACTTGCTCTAACTTTCTATAACTTTTTATATACCCTTAGTTCATTCATCTGATTTTCTTAGACATTCTTAGACAAATTTCTCTTTCTCTTTCTCTCTTTATTAAGTCTCCTACATTTTCCTTCATTTCTCAGTCAACATAAATATTTTTATCAAAGTCCCTTTTACAGTTTTTAATAACTTTAAGGACTTTTTTTTTTTAGAAGTCCCTATTAGGCCAGTTAAGTTCATACGGCCCAGCTCCATGTGCTCAAGGCAGAGAGACCTGGGGTGGGGGTACTGCTGGTAACCCCAGACCCTTGGCCAATGCAGGGGTGGGAAAAGACCCCCCCCCTGCATACCATGTGTGTGGAGCACAGAGAAGGCCGGGCAGCCAGGCAGATGGTGGCCTTGCAGCCGTGTTCCCTCAGCACAGGGAAACTCCCGAGGCAGGCAGGACAGGCAGAAACAGCCCCACTTGGCATGCCTCATAGACCCGCATGTGGGGATAGAAAGGGGGTGGCTTGGTGGATCCTGAATTGAAAACCAATGATGATAACACAGAATAGACAGGAAAGAACAGACGCCAACCCAATCCGCCCGCGCTGCTTATAAGGCAATGGCGCTTATAAGGCAATGGCACTGGGAAGACAGGTGGCAGAACCCGGTGGCTAAATCACCGCTAACTGAGGAGGATCCAAGTCCTTGGCCTCCGTTCGTACCTCCTGGGTGTCCTCAGAGCAGCAGTCTGTAATCCTCCTGGCACATCTGCCGATCACAGTTGAGGTAGAATCCAGGGATGGGGTGGTTAGTATGGAGACAGACAAACAGCAAAAACAGGACAGACATCAGACAGGACAAACCGTGCAGTAAAGAAATGGTGCCCCAAACGAAAATTACAAACAACCCTTGGACTTTCCTCCAGGGCGGAACCAAGGGTTCCAGAAACACGTCTATTTCTGGGCACATCTGCTTTCCCTATGGTCCAAATTATACAAACAACCCTCGGACTTTCGTCCAGGGAGGAACCAAGGGTTCTAGAAACACAGTTTCTCACATGTCTGCTTTCCCTATGGTCCAAATTATACAAATCACGAGTCCTGCGCAGGCTCAGAACAACAAAACAGCAAATTCAAGTGGCACCACACGAACAAAACAGCAAATAACAAGCAAACATATAACATTGAACATATAAGTTGTGAGCTCGAATCATCTTACCTCTAAGATGGAATCCACTAAGGTGAGGGGTGGTCGCAAATCACTGATGAGCCCCCAAATGTTAGACCCCCGGAAAATTCAGGTATCTGGGATCCCAGACCATGACCTCGGTCACCCCAATCACCAGGTGGATTCGAGAGCTTGCTGTAAACTGCATGAAGCTTTATTGTAATTTAACAAGCTAACCCCATGTTAGCTTGGGTCTTTCACCCACCCGCCATGGCGGATGGCTAGCAAAGACAGCTCAAACCCGCTGCATACAGATCTTGTAGGGCAGCATAAGGGGAGTGTCTAGGGGTACGCACAGGTTCATTATTGGTGTGCCTCCAAGCCTTGGAGGGTTTGCCCTGTGTTGATTGGCCAACTGGTTTTTATGGTCCATAAGCCCTCCCAGGGTGGTTGCTATGCTCTGCATCATTGCTGTGTGCTTGTCCGTAAAGTACACCCAGGGTCATAAAGCATAGCACCACCAGCTAACTTCTGATTGGTTCCTTGTCACGAGGCAGGCATCTGACTTTCTAGTGTCTAGAACAAGGTCAGACAAGCACGTGTTCGGCTGTTATGACTGCTGAAAGGGGAGCTGGTCCTTTCAATGTGTGTATGAAGTGTGATCGTAAATGTGTGATAATTAACAAAAGAATGCTATTGTGTTGTCTTTGAATCGTTTAATTGCTGGGGAAGGAGCAACAGTTGTTAAAGTACAGGTTACTTGGAAGGGAAATTTCTGCTTTTGTTTCCATGGAGGGTGAAGAGCTATGGATTTCTTCCAGACTGGTGTGGTTTCATGGGGCATGACCCCCCAAAGCAGTGACCCAGGTGATCTGAATATTTGTTTTCATTTAAACTTGGTCAGTTAGAAATGGTAGTGGTCACAGTCAATCACTTTTAAAAGGAAAAAGGAGGAATATGATATAGAAATGATACTTTGTATTGGAATGGATCTTCATTTGTTGATAGTAGTTAGGTTTTCTAGATATACAGATATTCTTCATACCATTCAAAGACCAATGGAATATATAGCATTTAAATGGTTTAGGGTTTTTCTTGACAGTGAGACACAACTGCTCCTGGCACACCAATTATATCTGAGAGGAAGATGGGCATCTAAGAAACTTCTTTATAGAGTTTGACTTTGACATGGTAAGACCAGTCACTTGGGCAAGAAGCTACTCTTGCCTGAACTGTTTAACTGTTGCTTTATAAACTGGACATGCAGGACCCACAGGAAAATGCCTAAAGGGTTCCTGCTTCATGGGGGAGTACAAACTGCCAATGCAGGACAGTTTAGAATTCCCTGCTTCATGAAAGAGTCTGCCAGACATTCTACAGGACACAGAAAGAAGATAACAGACAAACTGCCAATGCAGGTGGACAGTTTAGAATTTCCTGCTTTGCTGAGAAGTCTGCCAGACACATTGTGGCCTGTAGGCTAAAGATGGATGCCCCAAGGTTACCAAGAGATTTTGGGTGACTGTCTAGGAAGCAAGGTGTCTCTGTCATTTCTAGAGCTTATATATTATCCTTCTATGGTCTTTGATGGAGTTGAAGATAGATAGTTATAGTAACACACTAAGATAGAATGGTTGAATTCTTATAGTTCTTCCTTGATAACTGTTTTGTTATATATAAAGAAGGGGGAGATGTTGGAACCCAGCCCCCATGGGGTCTCTAAGAGTTGTTTTCCAGCATAACCACAGGTACCTCCTGTTTCCCTGACCTCACCCCACTGGGTTCAATATCCTGTTGTAAACCCTTTGACCTGGGGTTTTTGTAAGTTTGTATATAAGGCTGTTCCACAATAAAGGTTGGAGAGATTCTCTCAAAAAAGGACCAGGAGTCTTGTTGTTCATCCAAATCTCCAGGCTTTCGCCCAATACTCAGACTTGGTGGCCAAGAGCAGCCACACTCTTCCCCTATAATGAGACCGATGACTACTTTTTATGCCATCCTAGAGCCTTTATCCAGTGGCTGATGGAAGAAGAGGCAAAAACCCACAGACATACACTGAACAACTCTGGAACCTAGTTGCAGAGAGGGAGGAATGAAGATCAAAGGGGTCAGGCTGGTGAAACCCACAGAAACAGCTGGCCTGAACAAGGGGGAGCACATGGACCCCAAACTGCTATTTGGGAGGCTAGCATGGGGCTGATCCAGAGCCCTGAATATGGATGTCAATGAGGAGGCCTCTGCACTCTATGGGTCCCCTGGTAGTGAATCAGAATTTTCCCTGGTGTAAGAAGGGACTTTGAGAGCCCATCCCATGTGAAGGGATGCTCTCTCGGCCTGAACACATGGGGGAGGATCTAGGCCCAGCCCAGGATGATGTGGTGGACTTTGGGGAGCCCCCATCAAGGGTCGTATCCTGCCTGGGGAGTGGAGAGGGGATGAGGTGGGGGGCTGGTGGGGTACTAGGGGTAGGGTTTGGGGGAGGGGAGGGAGAGAAAGAAGGGATTGGCATGTGAAGCAATCTTGTTCCTAATTTGAACTAATAAAAAATATTTTGATCATTCTATCTTAGTGTGTTACTGTAACTATCTATCTTCAACTCCATCAAAGACCATAGAAGGATAATATATAAACTCTAGAACTGACAGAGACATCTTGCTTCCTAGACAATCACCAAAATTTCTCAGTAATGTTGGGGCATCCATCTTTAGCCTACAGACTACAATGTGGCTGGCAGACTTCTCAGCAAAGCAGGAAATTCTAAACTGTCCACCTGCATTGGCAATTCGTCACCTTTTTTTCTGTGTCCTGTAGAATGTCTGGCAGACTCCTTCATGAAGCAGGAACCCTTTAGGACTGTCTATCTTGTTTTAGCAGTCACTTTTCTGTGGGTCCTGCATGTCCAGTTTATAAAGCAACAGTCAAACAGTTCAGGCAAGAGTAGCTTCTTGCCCAAATGGCTGGTCTTGCCATGTCAAAGCAAATTCTATAATGAGTTTCTTGGATGCCCATCTTCCTCTCAGATGTAATTGGTGTGCCAGGAGTAGTTGTGTCTCACTGTCAAGAAAAACCCTAAACTATTTAAATGCCATATTTTCTGTAGGTCTTTGAAGGGATTGAAGAATGTCTATATATCTAGAAAACCTAACCAGTATCAAAAAATGAGGATCCATTCCAATACAAAGTATCATTTCTATATCATATTCCTCCTTTTTCCTTTAAATAGTGATTGACTGTGATCACCACCATTTCTAACCAACCAAATTTAAATGAAAAGAAATATTCAGATCACCTGGGCCACTGCTTCAGGGGGTCCTGCCCCATGAAACCACACCAGTCTGTAAGGAATCCACAGCCCTTGACCCTCCATGGAAACAAAAGCAGAAAATTCCCTTCCAAGTAACTTGTACTTCAATAACTGTTGCTCCTTCCCCAGCAATTAAACGATTCAAAGACAACACAATAGCATTCTTTTGTTACCAGTCACATGCTTACGATCACACTTCATACACACATGTATGGCCACACCATACATATAGAACATACATATTTCTTTTTTGTAATTGAAATCCCATGTTAATTTTACCTTAATGACAGGAAGGGACACAATCATTGCCAGCCCATGGGATGAACCACATGAACAAAACTCACAAAGGAGAGGAGGTGTGGGGAGGGATGTCTTCCTTTACCATGGCTTGGCATCTTTGGAAGGTCCTTTCCTGTATGGTCTTTTATAGGGCCTGGGTTTTTTCTTTATCCACTTGGACATATTCTACTTTCTCATCTGTTGTTACAGATGATGTGGATGGCTTTCAGTGAGGGCTCGGAGAGATCGGCTGGAAGTCCAGGGCTATGTAATTCACATCCAGTACTCTTTTTTTGGAGCTGGGTTGTTGGTGCCCCTGGAAACAGGGGATGAAGACACTGGGTTCTGCATAGGGACATAGATCTCCTCACTGTCTCCGGAGTCTGTATTGGTGATGCTTTGTGTGGAGATAAAATGGCAGTACTTGGAGGACCAAGACTTGCTGGCAGGTGATTTCAAAGAGAGCTCATTGATTACAGTGTTGTTTCTCAGGTCAAGGGGTGCTGGCTTTGCTTTTCGGCCAGGCTTGAGGTTGTAATTGACCGGGGGTGGCTGGATCTCGCTTCCTCGGCTGTAGCCTCTATGAATAGGAAGGGCTGAGGTTGGGTAGCCTAGTGGGTCAAAGTGATGGGGCACTGTGCTCATGGGGATGTAGACACTTTGGGAATTGTCCCCTGCTTGTTCCATAGCCAGCAGGGTAGAAGAACCTGGGTTTATGGGCACATAGTTGTCATCAGAGCTGGCAGTGTCTGATCAACCCACAATAGTCTTTTCTGGAGATTTAGCAAACCAGCAGGCGGTTTCTCTGCCTGGTTTTGGGTACTTGTAGTTATTGACTGGAGGTCTTTGTTGAGGGCTGCCCCACCGAGGTGTCTCAGGGTGCCGTGGTGGGGGAGCTATGGCTGAGTCCACTAGGAGGTCTCCAAATTCCCTAACAGGGTATTGCTGGGTGCCTTGAAGTATACACATCCTCACTATCTGCTTCATACCCTGTGATGCTGCCATTGGTGTGGCTGTGTGAAGCCAGGCTACAGGGGAGGTTAAAAGCACTGTCCTCTGTATTGTGTTGGCTTGGCTTGGGAAGGCTATAGAAGCCATGGACCTGACTGCTGACTCTGTTGATACAGTGCCTATTGCCCTGGGCAAGTTTTTGTGCAGCTGTATCACTTTCCTGTCCGGTGCTCTGAGAGAAGCTGGCACTCCTCGCATTTTGTTTTTTGGCTTATGCATTGGTGCAAGTGTTGATCCTTGCTCAGAGCAGGTGCTGACTGGAGCTGCTGACCTCAGCTGGAGAAGAGCAGAGACTATGACTGACTGAAAAAAGGTTTCTCAGGGAGTCTGTGCTCTCTTTAGTCTGACTGAAGTAGCAGATCTGGCAGATGCTATGGACCCCCCTATTCATGTCAGACTCTGTCTCAGCTACCAGGTAGGAGGTGAGCTCATTGGTCTTGATATCAAACATAAAACTCTTTTGGAGCTCTTTTTTTGTTGAAGGTCAGGCTTACATCCACCTGCTTACAGAAGTTTAGTTTGATGATCCACAGGTATTTCTTGGAGTATTCATTCTTGTAGTATTCCAGAACATCTGCATCACCACTCATTTGACCTCTCTGCAGGATAAACCAGCACTTCTTCCAAGCATAGTGCCCCAACTTTTTCTCAGGAGGCGATTTCTCCAGGCAGCCTGTGCACACCACATCGTTGCCAGCTGACTGGAGCCCACAACGGGCTTGAGTGGACAAGGGCATGGGCTGCTGGGTCAGCTGGCTGCTGGTGCGCAGCTCACAGGGGAGGGATTCCTCAGAGGAGGATTTCCTGTATTTCTTTAATAATTTTCTTAGCATTAGTACTTAACCCAAAGTTAAACCAGTACCTTGTCTCTTTAAACTTTCTCTGTGTGATTGAGTGTGATCTCTATTCCAATCCAACTCTCTCAGGATTTGAGGTTCCCCTTTTCCAGTGCCTTCACAATCCAACTCTCTTTGGAGTTGAGGTATCTATTTTCTAGTACCTTTTTCCAATCCAACTCTCTCAGGAGTTGAGGAACCTATTTTCTAGTACCTTTTGCAATCCACTCTCACAACTCCTTATTTGCTGTCCAGCCTTCTGAGGGTGATCTCTCAGGGTCCCCTTTCTTTCCCAGTCTCCGTGTGATCTCCACTTTTGGCTGCCTGCACCACAACTAAGTCCAAGTATTGGGTGAAAGCCTGGAGATTTGTATGAACGACAAGATGTCTGGTCCTTTTTCTGAGAGAATGTCTCCCACCTTTATTGTGGAGCAGTCTTATATACAAACTTACAAAAACCCCAGGTGAAGGGTTCACAACAGGATATTGATGCTAGTGTGGTGAGGTCAGGAAAACAGGAGGTACTTGTGGTTATACTAGAAAACAACTCTTAGAGATCCCATGAGGGCTGGGTCCCAACAGAACATGCAAAAGCAAACACACACACACACACACACACACAGAGAGAGAGAGAGAGAGAGAGAGAGAGAGAGAGAGAGAGAGAGAGAGTCTAACACACTAGTCTAACATACAGGATGCAGGCTAAGTCCAGTAATGGCTGCTATACTGTTTTTTGTTTTAATTTGTTTGTCAGCTTAATACAAAGATGGGAAGAAGGAATCTTAACTGATAAAATTGGCATGTAGGGAATTCTGAATCATTTTCTTGGTTAATGATTGATGTGGGAGGGCCCAATTCATTGTGGACAATGCTACCCTTGGGCAAGTAGTCATGCATGGCATAAGAAAGCAGAGTGAGAAAGCCACAGGGAACAAGCCAGTAAGCATCATTCCTCTGTGGTTTCTCCATTAACTACTACCTCTAGGTGCCTGATTTGAAATTCTGCCCTTGCTTCTCTCAGTGACAGATCATGACCTGAGTAGTAAGCTGAAATAAACCGTTTTCTTTCTAAGTTGTTTTTGGTAAAGTTGTTATGTCGCAGCAATATAAATTAGCCAACATAGTTGCCTCAAAGTGGAAAGGCTATGAATTTGGTGGTTGCTTAGTTCATCAAGCTGGATGTTCCTTACTCCTAACCTGGAACTGAAGGCCAGGGAAATTTCTGGTTGGTAGTCTTCAGTCTTACTTGAAACCTGTAAGTTGTTCTAATCAACAAAGGAATGCTACCACAACAGAGTAGGTGAACTTGGTAGTGAGAGTGTGTTAGGGTCCTTAAAGTATCCCACAAAACAAAGACAGCCACTCACATATACAATCAGCAAGAGCATTGTTTATTCCAGCCCACTGAGGTCTGTCAGCCTGGCAACAAAATGGTTGTGACCCAGACCACAGACTGCAGGTTCCTTTTATAGGCAACTAGGAGAGGCCATCCTGGACCTTAATGGCTGGGGATTAGGTCCTCACGAACCTGATTGGCTAGGGCTATTCTTCTTGTTTTTACAGAGTATAGAAACCTAAAGTGAAACTAAACTGGGACCCTGGCCCAGTGGAGGCTGGGGTCACCAGAAGCCTGGCCCTGAGCTTCTGCCTGTCAAGTGAGGGCATGCAGGCAAAAAGCAGTTTCATTCTTCCATGTTCTTTTATCTGACTTGCCACTCCAAAGCTGTGGCCACCCAGATTGAAACTGGGTCTTCCTGCTTCAATAATCTGATCAATAAATTCCTCACAGGAGTGCCAAGCAGCTCGTGTTTGTTTGTTTGTTTTTGTTTTTGCTTTTGTTTTTTTAAAGAGGGAAATGTTGAGAGATCAGAGAGAAAAAGCAAGCCGCGAAGCTTAGCATGTCAGCAGACAGCGATTTCCTGTTTCTTCCTGTTTATATCCTGTTTCTGGCCAACTACCTCATTCCTGTCTATCTGTACAGATCTTCAGAGCTCTATGGTTAGCTAGTGGCAAGCTCCATCCTCTGACCCTCAGACAGGCTTTTATTGTATAAGAAAGATATCACCATGTATCCCCCTTTTTTGTCTAAAATTTTTAAAAAGTTTATAACCAATATAAGAAAAACTATATACAATAAGTATAGTAACTATATACAATATATACACGGCAGTAAGAACATTAACAATGTCTAGTCCATTAGAATGTGACAAATTTCGAAAAAATACTCCATCATCTATTCTTTCTTGATGAAGCAGCTCGTGTTTTAGTAGACTGAAGTTCTGATGGCCTACAGTGCTGCCTGATGGGAGCGCTATAAAGAGCAACACTAGGGAGGAACTTCTAGAAAGTAAAGTATAAGCTTTGAGAAGAAAGGCTTCCCCAATAGAAGTGTTGCGGCTCTGAGGGGAAAAGTTTCACCAAATGGAAATGTTGGAGCTCTGAAGGGAAAAATACCCTGGCAGTAGGAGCCAAGGAATACCACAAAGTTACACCACACAAAAAAAACCTCGAATAAAAGATTTATTGGGAGATGCACAAGAGCGTAGCTGCCTATGCTTGCGCGAGAGGCAGCGGGGAACTGAGTGGGAGGTAGGCTTTTATAGAGTTTCTTGGAAGTGGAGTGTTCCAGGGTGGAAATATCCAGGGTGAGGATTAGTGGGTTTTCAAACTGAGACTGGTAGTGTTAGATTTCAAACCCATAACAAATAGCTGAGGTGTCTGTTTAACATATCAAAACAGACAATGACCCCCATGTTCTCCCTGCATCCCTTAGTCCCTACCTGTTACAGGGCTCTCCTAGTTGGCATACTCTGCCCCCTACCCTGAATTCTCCAGCCCAGGGTCTGGGCTTCCCTTCCCCATCTGCCCTCTCCTATAGACCCAATCATTCTGGTTACCTGGTCCTTTTCATTCTACTCTCTTTTGGGCTTCCTGGTGGCTGTACCTGGTCCCCCTCTTCCTCCTTTCCCTTCTCTTCTCCCTCTTACTCACATGGCTCAGTCTGGTCATGTCCACTCTGGACTATCTAGACACCCCTGCCTCTAGTAATGTGCTCCCACGTATCTATAATAAAATTTCTCCTCCACCATACACAGGAGCTGTCATGTTCCTGTCCTTTCCTTTTTAATTTCCTTTTTCATCCATCTGATGCCAAATCAGGGGACCAGGACAGTTTCCTTTACTTTTTATTTATTCTTTTCATACAGGTGTTTTTTTTTTTCAAAACCTGGAAGTGAGCTCGTACTTTTTACCCTACAAAAAGTACATTATCTCATCCAGGGGAAAAACTATTTCCTCTGTCTAGCATGTGTTATATGAATGACTTTTCCTAGAGAAATGCAACACACTGGAGAAACACACCACACATACATATAGCCACAGCCACACACACCAAAAAGGGAGCCCCAAACAGACCATAATGATGGCACCAATGTACAGTCTGGTGAACCAACGAGTTTTTACCAGGATTACTAAGAGAAGCATGTGTGAGAAGTCGCTTACAAAGCAGAGCTAACTCAAAAGCAGCTGTATCAGTAGGAAGCTCACCTCTATCTAAGAGATCATTCCCCCCAAACTGCAACCCTGTCTACAGCTTGCAGACAGCTCCATAGTCAGATTTCTTCCTTTCTTCAGGGTGGCTGGTTCCAGTCTCCACCTACAGTGTTTACTCCTTTTTCTACTGTCAGGCAGAAGCCCTCAAGAATTTTCCAAGTTTCCTTTTTGCCCAGACCCATGGCCTTTTGTTTACCTCCAGAGGCTCATGAGGCTCTACTTCCTTCCTAAAGCAAATGTTTCAATTTGGAGAGAAATGTCAAAACAACAGCAGGGCTTCAGGTGACTCAGCTTTCCCCGTGACAGGTTGGGGTGGGGGGCCGGACTCTTGGCCTGGTGATCAATTTGTCTGGCTTGAATAACTCTTAAAAGGATGAGATATTAGTATGTAATGTTTGGGGTCTCTACCCAGAACCAGAGGGGGAACTTAAATTGCAATATTTTAAACTGGAGAAAGTAATGTTGCCTTAAAGGGCTCCAGACAACTCCACCTTCTCATTGGTAATTTAAATTCTAAAGAGTGATACTGCTAATGTTTACCTTTAAAGGGTAACCAGGGAACTGGAAGGTGAAGTCCAAAACCTCAGTGGCTTACAGGGTTACTGTAACAGTTGAGGCAGAAGGATATAAAACATGTGCACTGTGTTGAGGTAAAGATCTGTAAGCCTTGTAGCTCTTATGGGAAAGGCTTCCCCAACAAAAGTGTTAGAGCTCTGCTTAAAACACAGGGCGTTTACACAGTGTGTATGTGTGGGAAGACCAAACAAAAAACAAAAAGGGCTTGGAGTGAGAAAAGAGACAGCTTGAATGTAGGGAATGGCGTGTAGTATTTGTAAAGGTCCCAAATAATGTTAGGATCTAGGATGTCATTAGACACTCAGTTGTATGGATTATAAAGGATATTGAGTCCAAATTTGATTGCAAAAGCAAATACATTTAGGGACCTTTGGGCTAGGTACCAGGTGTGGAGGCTGGAGGTTTTCTAAGAAGCATTCCAAGGAGGAAAGAGATGGTATGAAAGATACTGCTCCTGTGGATGAGAGAAGAGAAGGAAAGTGTCACTACGGCCTGTAGTAATGGGCATCCCCAGTACTCATGGAGGACCAAACAAGGACCAAGCTATTCAGTGAGTTGTCACCACATTCAGCTGGGGTCAGGGGCTTAGCCTGGCTAAGCCAGAGGAGAGACTCAGTGCCTGGTTCCAGGGCTTTCATAGATGCCAGAAGGTGAGGCTGAAAACGGAGTTGTAAATGTGGTCTCATTCACAGGAAAGGGTTCGGGAGAATGGGATGACAAAAGCCACTAGGGTCTAGAGGAGCTGTGGGATTACAGACAGCTCCAAAGGGAAGATGGGAGAAGAGGGCAGGGGGCACACAATAGCCCAGTTGGGTCTAAGGAAACTGCAGGATCACAGTTCCAAGGGTAGTGGAATGGGGTCAGGTGAAGAGGGCCAGCTATAGCCTTAAAGACCATGGTTGGGGTATCTTTACCTCAAGGGTACTAGAGGGATAGCAGACACTCAATGGTCACTTCATCAGATCTGGGGATATATTTACACTGACCAAAGAGGAAACTTGCCTAATTGCTGCTGATGGATGGGGGGCTGAGTGATCAGTGAGCAAGAAGGTGAATCTGTTGCAAGTGGACTGGAGATGATCGATAGGGTCCCGGTGTGGCTCAGACCATGAAAGGATCACGGGCACTGGGAGAGCCTATCTGAGTCATAACATCAAATGTCAGTGTTGTAAGTGTCGTGCTGCTCCAACATGAAATGCTTCCCCAACAGAAGTGTTATGGCTCTGCTCAGAAGGGGGCTGGGTCCCAGCTCAAGTCTAACAGCTCAGCTCTGGCAGGGCAAGGTTTTTCCGCTGCAAATGTTACAGCTCAGAAGGAAAAGTTATCCTGGCAATTGGGAGCCAAGGAATACAACAAAGTCTCACAAGAGATTTATTGGAAAGGGAAAATACAGGCGGGTGGCTGCCTCTGCTCAGGGAGAAGCAGCAGAGAACTGAGCAGAAGAGGGATTATATGGTTTCTTACGGGTGGAACTTTCCAGGGGGCCTGATATTGGTGGGATTTTTTGGTGGCCTGATCCTGAAGCAAGGTCATGGACTGATGATATTCTGTGGTCAGACTCTGGGGCAAGCTCAGGGATTGGTGAGGTTTTGTGCTCAGGGATTAGTGTGATTCTGTGGCCTGATCTTGAGGCACACTTGGGGACTGGTGGGATTCTGTTTCTTGGTCCTGGTCTTGGGTTTGGGGTCATTTCAAGGTCAAGGTGTTCTTTCCTTGGCCATGTCTCTGGGTCAAGTTAGGGTTAGGGTGTTTCTGCTGTGGCCCTGGTCTTGCTGTCAAGTTAGGGTCTCCTTGGCCCTTTTACTTCACATTCAAGATTGCTGTCCAGGTTTAGGCTGAAAAACAGGCTCTAATTGTTAAGGAGAAACCTTGTGCTCTGTAATGGAACAATAGCAAATGTACCCCCCTATGGCTAGACTCTACCTACCAAATGCTGCAAGCTCTGAAAATGAAAATTCTAATAAAAGGAGATAAACTAAAATCATAATGCTGAAAACTCTCCTATTTCTGGAAAATAACAGAAATGTTTCCCAAAGGTACTCAGTCATCAGCAAGACAAAGAGGGCAGGCTCCATTCCAAAGTGGTAGTATAACCTCCTAATCTTCCCAAACAGTTCCACCAACTGGGGACCAAGTATTCAAACATGAGACTATGGGAGACATTCTCATTCAAAACAGGACAATAGCCTCCTCCCCACTTCCTGTTTACTCTCTGCTTCCTTTGGACAGATACAAACGGACCAGCTAGCTTTTTGCTACCATGACATCTCTGTGTTTTGTCATATCCAAGAAATTCTCATCTAGAAGAGCAGGGTTTTTGTTTGTTTGTTTGTTTGTTTTGGTTTTTTTTGTAGTTGACAGTAGGAAGAAGAGGGTATGACTGTGACAGATCTAGATACTCTCTTGCTGGATAAACTGCTTTATGAGCGTGGGGTGGAAGATAAGCTAAAATGCCTGGTTTTGCCACTTGCAGGTTCCAGGGCCTGTGGAGGGGGTTAACTGCTTTCAAGGAATGTTATGAGTGATGGACTTCCTGGAACCTTGGGAATGTTTTAGGGCCTGATTCTAGGGGGCAATTTTCTTTGTTCCAGACAATTTGCATATATGGGATGTGTGGCATGTGTTTTTATCTGTCTACTTCCTGTTGTGTGAGGCATAATTTTGGAGTTTGGGGGTTTGGAGTAACTCTAAGAGAAGCATTGTCTTTACTTTATCTTATGTGGCAGATTGGGTGATGGTGACAATGTGGTCCAGAAGGACCTTTTGTAAAAAGTTTAAAAGACAAGGTTAAAATGTAAGTATAAAGATAATAAGGAGGAAAAAATTGAGTAAGGGGAGGGAAAGAGGATAGGAGGGAGTCAAAAGTCTGTGCTAAGTCTTTGGGCCTTGTGACCCTGAATTTCCCACTTTGAGCACTAACAAGAGGCATATTCTCTGACAGAGAAATGGGTCTAATGGCTGGTTACAAGACATAGTTGTCTCTTGTGTTGTGAGAATGGGCCTAATGACTGGCCAATCCTGGTGAACAAACATTTACATCCTAATGAAGGGACCAGCTCCCCATTTCAGCAGCCATAACAGCCGAACACGTACTTGCCTGACCTTGTCTTGGTCACTAGGAGGTCAGATGCCTGCCTCGTGGCAAGGAACCAATCAGAAGTTAGCTGATGGTGCTATGCTTTACGACCCTGGGTGTACTTTACGGACAAGCACACAGCAATGACGCAGAGCATAGCAACCACCCTGGAAGGGCCTATGGGCCATAACCAGTTGACCAATCAACACAGGGCAAACCCTCCAAGCCTGGAGGCACACCAGTCCTGAGCCTGTGCGTACCCCTAGACACTCCCCTTATGCTGCCCTATAAGATTGCTATGCAGTGGCTTTGCAGCATCTTTCCTAGCCATCCTCCATGGTGGATAGATGAAAGGCAAGAGTTAACATGGGGTTAGCTCGTTAAACAACTGCAATAAAGCCTCTTGCCTGTTGCATCAACTGGACTGGACATTGAGTTCTTGGGGGACTGGCCAGATCAGGGAAACTCCTCACCTTGAGGGTCTTTCACTAGCATCCTAAATTTCACTTACCTCTAATAGCTCTGGTTAGCAACTACTAATATTTGGGTTATTTTGAAGCAATGCTCCTTTAGTTAATTCTATCTTGTGTGACCAATGTCTTCAAATAACATCTATTAGTAAATACTTACAGCATCAATTCTATCACTTTGTTTTTTTTTCATCAACTTGAGGTCTGATGTCTCAGTTATTTCAAATCCCTTCTATTTTCTCTCATAGTTTCTCTTGATAAAAATCCTTGCAAATTTAACTACATTTTGGCCTATACTACTCAGAAGTCTCCAAATAATACATCTTATCTTAACAATTCAAAGACAGACATTTAGTGTGCAGAACAAGAAAATATATACATACAGATGAAATAAGATGGCAGATGGTACATATGTACCATCTGATACAACATCCAGGGAATAAATAGAAGACAGTTAGGCAACAGATATCAGGAGAGGTGAGTGACACATGAATAACTCTAGCTTTAATAGAAAAATAATGTATGGAATTTTACAAAGCAGGAGAGAAAGTCCTTAATCTCAGAGCCATTGGTTTGATTTGGAGAAGTCTCCATTCTTACTCAGAGAGAAAGTGTATCACAATGCAGACCAATGGAGGCCATGGATTAAGACAGACAGGCACAGAAAAATCTCATTGTAGTTTCAGTTGTGGAGATTTAAAATAGCATAAGAAGAGAGGAAACCAGACAGAAGGCATGCAAGAGCAGCACTAGAGAAGGAAGGAATGTTGCCAGGAAAATCCTTTGTACTTGGTATTCACAAGAACAGCTGCAGAATACCATTTTTAAAATATCTCTGCTGAGTCAGTTGCGAGATATTTACATCCTTCTGTTAAAGGGACACTTTCCTGAAACTCAGAGAAAATATCCCAGAAGTAGACATTGTAATATGGTTAGCAGACTACTGCTAGGCTACAAGAAAAAAACCTTTGAATCAGAACCACGCATAATCAGCAAGGTTGAATATTGGTTGGAATCAGAATCTGCAGGAAAAATGAAAATGTTCAAGTGGATATCAGACTTACAGGAAGAATTCCACAGGAGTGAGGACAACATTTTTAACCCAACCCATGAAGACAGGACATACCTTGCATAGTATGGCCTTGTGGTGGGCTCAGCGCTCCCCATTGATCTCCTAAAGCATTGCCAAGAATAGGACCCACATTGGAATTCCAAATGACTTCAAGCTACAGCCTGCAAACACTAAAGATGACATAAAGTACTTTTATTCCCATCTCTCTCCTCCTTCAAATTTATTCCTTTAATTTCCAGGGTCAACTCACCAGACTAACTGTCCTTCTCCGTTATTGTCTTCTATTTACCTTTTCCCATATTGATTCTTTCATTTTTCATTTTCTATTATGTAGGCCTTCCCAAACAATAGTGGCTAATATCATTTGTAGGATCTCTGTGTTTCAGCCCTGTGACTTGGGGCAGTTACGGTTTTCTAACTGTATTGATTTACTTCTGCATTTTTATTCCATCTTTAGCCCAAACTGCCTTATCTATCCACCCTAGGTTATTGTAACTATTTTACCCTTTATGTCTCTGTTCTTTTCTACTCATATAGTAACAAATATATTAATGCATAAAACATTATCTGTACTTCCTTGACTTCTAAAATTATTGGTGCTTATGAGGTGATTGGCTTTTACATAACTATTATTGTGCCTTCATAGTAGGCCATTGTTTTGATAGTGATTGTTTTTAAAATAGCATTCAAATTTCAGGGGAATACAGTTTGTTCTGGTGCCCTGACCACCAGTCTAGTTGAGTAAAACAACATCTAAAGCAGGGACTTCTTGAATATTTCAAACTATCCTTATAAAAATAAATATAACTGAAAAGTAAAAGTAAAAATCAATTAAATGTTCTTACCTTATTTTTGCATGTCCCAGTGCAAAAGAGAAGAAACATACTTTAAAAAATTCAAGTCAACAGGACCTCCAAAAATTACTAATCTCACAGTAATGTCCTCCAATGAGACTGAGATTAAATCCCAAACAAAGAATTCAAAAGAATAATTGTAAGTTTAAAAATCCGAGGAGGACACAAATAAATTATTGGATTTAAGAATGAGATAAGCATGTCAATATGGGACATGAAAAAGAAGTCAACAAGAGAAAACACTGAAGGAAAACTAGACTGTGATACTATAAATTAAAATACAACTCGAAAAATACAGTTTTACCAATTGAATGGACCAAGGATTTGGGGCATAGGTGTTTTAGAGACCACCACATCCAGCAGAGTAACAATTCATGAGAGGCAAGAAGGTAGTTCAGCTCAACATGATTTGATAACCAGTGTAGGTTCAAACTTCAGGAATCTGACTCTAAGTAGCTTGCTTTTGGCATAATTAAGCACAGATCAATTTGATGAAAATGTTTCCTGTTGATAATCAACTCAATACCATGTGTATAATGAAGCTTAAGACATGACTGTAAATACCTCGAAGCACATGAGTGGAGGGGTCAGGTACCACCATTAAGAACCTCCATCCACCAGGCTCTGCCAACAACACTATAATGGCCATAAGAGCTGGATCCAGTCCTTTAAGACACAGGTGGCCAAGCTCTGCCCTACAGAGTAAAAATCCCAACCTCAGTACTTAAAAACCCACCAATCCCTGAGCTTGAAATCCCACCAGTCTCTGATCTTGCCCCTAACTCAGGACTTGAAATCCCACCAAAACCCACTGTGGAAGAACTCAACTTCTAGAAACCCTATGTAAGCCTGCCGCACACTCAGTTCTCTGCTGCCTCCCTCTGGAGGAGCAGAGACAGTCATTCTCTTGTTGTAGGGATCCAGCACCCACGGGGTCATTAAAAGTTGTTTTCCAGAATAACCACAGGTACCTCCTGTTTTCCTGACCTCACCCCACTAGGATCATTATCCTGTTGTGAACCCTTTGACCTGGGGTTTTTGTACGTTTGTATATAAGGCTGCTCAACAATAAAGGTGAGAGACATTCTCTCAGAAAATGGACCAGGTGTCTTGTCATTCATCCAAATCTCCAGGCTTTTGCCCAATATTCAGACTTAGTGGTGGCCAAGAGCAGACACATCTTGTGTCTTACCAAGAGAAATTATTGTGTGAAGTTTGTTGTGTGGTGTGACTTTGTGGTATTCCTTGGCTCCTGACTGCTAGCCAGCATACCTTTCCCTTCAGAGCTGTAACACAATGACTACATCAACAGTTTATGCTGGAGAGGATGTGGAGAAAGGGGAACACTTCTTCACTCCTGGTGGGAGTGCCAACTTGTACAGCCACTTTGGAAATCAGTATGGCGACTCCTCAAGAAAATGGGAATCAGTCTACCACAAGATCCAGCAATTCCACTCTTAGGCATATACCCAAAAGAAGCACATTCATACAACAAGGACATCTGTTCAATGATGTTCATAGCAGCACTATTTGTAATAGCCAGAAACTGGAAGCAGCCTAGATGCCCCTCAACTGAAGAATGGATAGAAAATGTGGTACATTTACACAATGGAGTACTACTCAGTGGGAAAAAACAATAGAATCTTGAAATTTGCAGGAAAATGGATGGAACTAGAAGAAACCATTCTGAGTGAGGTAACCCAATCACAAAAAGACAAACATGGTATGTACTCACACATATGTGGATTTTAGACATAGAGTAAAGGATTACCAGCCTACAATCTGCACTGCTAGAGAAGCTAGTAAACAAGGAAGACCCTAAGATTGACATACATGGTCTCCTGGAGAAGGGGAAAGGGTCAAGAATCCCTGAGCAAATTGAGAGCTTGGGAAGAGGTGGGAGGAAGCTACGAGAATGAGAAGGGAAGAAGAGGAAGGATGCAGGGGTCATGAGGAAGAAGAAAGTTTGAGTCAGGGGAAGAATGGAAGAAATGATATGTGATAGGTAGGGTTTTACTTGGGGGGTGGTAGGGGAGGACAGGAGGAGAATGGAACTGAGATTGTCATGTAAAACAATCTTGTTTCTAATTCAGATAAAAAATCTGGGAAAAAACTCTTTGTAAAGTACATGTGACATCTTTATAGATTCACAAGGTATCAAGGGCCTGGGGGAGAATGGGGTATGGTCTTGGCCACACCAATATTACAAAGGTCGTTCCACTGGGTTTTAACCATATCTGCTCCTAGACTTCTGGGCAAATAACAAGTTATGCATCCCTTCCTTTGCATGAAGAAAACTGCATGTTACATTCCAGGTTCCCTTAGGGCTTATCTGTGAGTGCAGGGAGCTCTAAGCCTCCCATATTTGGGATTTGGGTCAGAATAGTGGGGTTTGAATGCATATGAGGTAGAGGTGGTAGAACATTCTCACAATGAAAAGGGTACCTTATGAAATAATGTATCATGCTTTGATGAACAATGTACACTATGAAAAGACTAAATTTAAGAATCATGCACACAAGAAATAAAGACTCTGTGGTAGTTTGCCTGAGAATGGCCCCATGGGCCCCAGTCTTCAAATATATGGTTCCAGTTAATAGAGCCATTTATAGAGAATTAGGAAGTGTGGCCTTGCTGGAGTAAGTACGTCACTGGGGCCAGGCATTAAGGTTTCAGAAGCCTTGTTCCCTTTCCCATGAGCTCTCTGCTTTCTGTTTCTGTTTCTCAGTTGTTGTTCTAGCCACCATGTCTGTGTGCTGCCACATTCTTGCACCATGATAGTAACAGACTATTATACCTTTGGAATCATATTCCAAAATAACCCTTTTCTTCTATAAGTTACCTGGGTCTTGGCATTTTTATCACAGCAATAGAAAAGTAACCAATAAAGAATCTTATTCTAAAGGAATGAAAAAACATTTCCAGTAACATCATTGCAGAATATTTCCCAAAACATTTAAAGTAAAAGCATGGCAGAGCATTTCTAAAAATCATGCAAAGTGATTCATTTAGGATGCATGTCCAGGTTGGATTCTTTGGTTAACTTCCTACAAGCTATAGTTGTTTGGGGAGAGGAATCTTAATTGAGAAAATACCTACTTCAGACTGCCTGAAGGAAAGTCTGTAGAACATTTTCTGGATGAATGGTTGATGGGAGAGGGAATAGGTGATGCAACCCCCTGGAAAATGGGAACAAATACGGAGATCCACAGCCAGACATCATGCAGAAAGCAAGAGACCTTGGACACTCAGTGGTAAACAGGATGCCTCTCCACCAAATCCCTCCCCTCAGGGCTTAGGAAACCCTGCGAAAGTGAAGGCAGAAAGAGTGTAAGAGCCAGAGGGGGATGGAGGGCATCAGGAGAACAATGTCCTCTAAGTTGAGAGGACCAATGCACATATAAACTCACAGAGACAGAGGCAGCATGCCCAGGCCCTGCATAGGCCTATACCAGATGGGGTCCTAGAGCGGAAAGAAGTGGACACATGTCAGAATACAGACCATTACTGGGGGTGGACCAACACCTGGGGAGCCTGTGTGGGACTGAAATAGGCCATCTGCATGTGGGTGACAATTGTGTGGCTTGGTCTGTTTGTGGAGCCCCTGGCAGTGGGACCAGAATCTATCCCTGGTGCATGAGCTGGATTTTTGGAGCCCATTCCCTATAGTGGGATGCCTTGCTAGGCCTTAATGTGGGGGTGGGGGTGGGGGGCTCAGTCCTGCCTCCATTTGATATGCCAGGCTTTGTGACTTTCCATGGAAGTGAGGAACGGATGGAGGGAGGGGTGGGGATGGGGGAGCAGGAGGAAGGGAGGAAGAACTGTGGCTGGTGTGTAAAATGAATAGAAAAAATTCAAAAAGAGCAAAGTCCATGAACAAAGCTGTGGGAAGAGAGTTTTGAGACTTGTGAGAAAACTCCAAGGAAACAAAAGTCTTGTAACCTCAGTTCTTCCATAACATGAGTTGATCTTGGAATGTACTTTTGTGTCCCTCTCTATTGGAGTGGTTTGCTTTAGATTACAAATTGCTTCTTACTTACTTTTGTTATCCAAAGATGCTTCCAGGTATGGTTGTCCTTGTGGCTGTATACAGCCTACACTCATGTGAACTTTGCTCATTTGACCTTGCTTAACCCTCAGAAAATAAATTGTCCGATGCCCTGAATAAAGATGGTTATTCATGAGACTTTTGTCCACCCCATTTTAGACTCCACCCTCCCAGGTTGATGCCCCCAACTACAGCAGCAACGATGGAAACATGTCCACACCCCTCATCTAGAAGCACATATAAACTCACAGAGACTGAGGTAGCATGGACTGGGCCTGCGCAGGTCTTCACCAGATTTGGTCCTATAGCTGAAAGAAGTGAACACATCCTCATCCTTCACCTAGAAGCTATCTCCAGTTAATAGCCACTTGCAAATGAAAATTCAGTTTTCTTCATGGAAACCTCACTAGGGAAACAAACTACTCTTAAGGGTAGTGTATGATTAAGGTCTCTTTATTCCAGAAGACACCAAGGTAAAACACAGGCCAGAGCTAGGTTATAGAACCCAGCCAGCATGGCCAGAACAAAAAGGTCCCGGGTCCCCACGTGCAGCCCCTTAAGAAGCTCCCTTACATCACCCCGGCTTTCCTTCACCACGCCCTTATGGGCGAGTCCCGGGTCCACCTGGTACCTGTCCCAGGACTATTGGGCGGGGCTAGGGTGTCTCCCTACAATTCCCCTTTTAGTCTAAAAGAGGATTAAAACTTAATAGTGTAAAATATCCAAAACTAACAATCATAAGGGTGAAATACAAGAAGATACAATAATCTGCTATGGTACATCCTATGTCTATTCTAGCTAAGTCTTAAAGTCATGTGGAAAAAGTGTCTAACTTGAACACCTTCTTCCAATCCCAACTCTAAACAATAAGAAGGTCATTCTT
The DNA here is from genome assembly GCF_003668045.3 of Cricetulus griseus. NCBI lineage: Eukaryota > Metazoa > Chordata > Mammalia > Rodentia > Cricetidae > Cricetulus > Cricetulus griseus. Next base: position 59,727,653 of record NC_048604.1, read on the forward strand.
AACTAGGCTTACACTACCCTAATACACAATAATGGGGAACGGGGGCGTAGCATCTTCTAGGTTACTTCCTGCTGAAATGGGACGATGGTAGTCATGTGGGGGCCCTGTGGGGAAAAAATGCCAGTACAGGGAAAGTCTCTAATGAGTTATGTCTAGTCCATGTTAGATGAGATTTGTTTGATTGAAGATCTACGTTGAAATCCTCAACTTGATTGAAGTCGTTACTCGAGGTTCTGGTTGGAGTGTCAGTCGAAACGGAGTGAGTTGAATCCAGTGTAGTCGGGGAGGTGTAGTCCAATTCCTTTTCCGGAGCATGCAGGGATTGCTGTCAGGCTGGGTCTTGTTGGCTGTATGGGACTCAAACATAAGTGTCATCAGAGAAATGTTCGCTTGTTTATGTATGTGTACCGGGAAAGGTACCTTGACGAACCTTGACGAACAACGATTATGAGAGGGTGTGAAAGAAAAAGCCAAGAAAAAACAAAGATAGTCCTCTTATTCTTCATTTATTCTGTATTATAGCAATTGGCTTCTTGATATAACACAGAAACTTTTAAATGTTGTTAAATAACATGCTTGGATTTTAGAGTAGGAAAGCCAAATCCAACTCTAAATCCAGTCTCGATTTAGTTGAATAGGGACTAGGAAATGAATAGACATAGAGTTATTCGAGAGACAGCTGTAAATTTTACCGTATAGCACGTTCCTTTTGTTCGATGGTTATAGCTACGTTCTTTCCTTGAGTATCCATACATGTAGTGTCCTTTGACTTATAGAGGGGGGTTCCTCAGAAAATACCTGTCAGTCATCCTTGTCGAGGGGGTTGTCTCCCTCAACTCGAATCTTGATCAATTTTGATGGTATCCAAAGATTTTCTTCTCCTGTGGAGACAAATGCAAAACCCCTACCCCAACGTAATACATGTCCAGGTTTCCATACCGAGGTCAGCACATCTTTGTAATACACTGGTTGGTTCAGTTCAGCAGTTTTTTCCGTAGTCCAGTGTCTTTCCGCAGCTGTCTGCCCACTGTCATTGGCATTAAGAAAGTTTAGCGTTAATAAAGCATTATGCAATCTATGTTTGGGGGGTTTCGACTTACCAGCTTGCCTATGGAGCATCTCCTTAAGTGTCCTGTTAGACCTTTCGACGACTGCTTGTCCTGTAGGGTTGTGTGGTATACCTGTGACATGCTTAATGTTATAATATTTGAAAAACTGTTCCATTTTTGTGGAGACATATGCTGGAGCATTGTCAGTTTTTATCTGCGCCGGTATGCCCATAACTGCCATCACCTCCAGTAGGTGTGTAATAACGGAATCAGCCTTTTCAGAGTTGAGAGCAGTAGCCCATTGGAAACCTGAGAATGTGTCAATGGTATGATGCACATATTTCAAATTTCCAAATTCTGCAAAGTGAAAGACATCCATTTGCCAGATCTCATTCCTCCGAAGGCCTTTAGGATTGCATCCTGCTGGCAGTGGAGTTTGGTTATAAAAGGAACAAGTAGGACAGTTTCTCACTATCTCCTTGGCTTGTTGCCAAGTGATGGAGAAGCCCTTTTTTAAACCCTTGCTATTTACATGATGCTTTTTATGAAATTCCGAGGCTTCTAGCACAGTGCCAATCAATAAACGATCGATCTCATCATTGCCTTGTGCCAGTGGGCCTGGCAGACCCGTATGGGATCTGATATGCGTAATGTACAGTGGGTTACTTCTGTTTCTGATTGTTTCCTGTAACTGCAAGAACAATGAGGTTAGTTCAGTATTATCAGGGACAAATTCTGCAGTCTCTATGTGCAAGACGACTCTTTCTGCATATTGGGAATCAGTAACTATATTAAGAGGTTCCGTAAAATCCATAAGCACCATAAGAATTGCATATAATTCTGCTTTCTGTACAGATGTATATGGACTTTGAACTACTTTACTTACCTCACCTGCTTTATAACCAGCCTTACCTGTTTTGTTAGCATCGGTGTAGAATGTAAGAACTCCAGAAATGGGAGTTTGTCTTACTATGTGTGGAAGAATCCAAACTGTCTTTTTTATGAATTTAATTCTGTCGGTTTTGGGATAGTTGTTACTAATTGTTCCCAAAAAGTCGGTGAGAGCTATTTGCCAATATTCATTATCCTTCCATAAGGAGGAAATCTCATCATTAGTTAAAGGTACTATAATCTCTGCTGGGTCTTTCCCAGTCAACTGACGAAGTCTTAATTTGCCCTTTAAAATCAAATCAGAAATCTTTTCTATATACGTCTTTAACTTTTTGTTCTGCTTATGTGGCAGGAATATCCATTCCAATATAGTGTCTTCCCTCTGCATCAGAATCCCAGAAGGGTATTCTCTGGATGGCAAGATGACCAGAATGCAGTCTAGATCAAGGTTTATCCGATCTACATGTGAAAGACCCCAGAAGAGGTACTTTCGCAGAAGGAGACCCGTTCCCAAGAATCAGTGAGACCACGGACTTGGATGCAAACCGCAAGAGGTTTTATTGGATACACGAGTACCCAGGGCGACTTAGCTTCTGTGGGGCCAAGCGCGCCGAGCCAAGGAAGAGGGGTCCTTATATAGGAAAAAGCATAGTACAGAAGCGAAAAGCATAGTTACAGAGATTCTATTGGACAATTTAATGAGGTACAGAGTTATTTCAAATCAGCATTTTCTCAAGGTCTAGTAGTCAGGCGAAATGGCCTTGGCTCTACTTATCTTCCTCCACGTCCAGATGGCTGACCTTGGGACGGAGCGTTCCCCATCAAGCGGGGGCGCGGGGGGGGGGAAGGGCGCCCTCTCGCCACCTCGCGGGCTCCTCGCTCGGCCCCAGCCCCGGGGCGCGGTGCCAGGCGGGCGTGCCAGGGGCGCGAGCCCCGCCGGGGTGAACCGGCTTGGGGGGAGTCGGCGGCCGGGCGTGCGCGTACAGGAGTGTCACCGAGTGTGCGACAGAGAGAGAGAGAGAGCTAAGCCGTTCTGCGCTCATGGGCTGCTGGCTGGTCCCGGCTCGCGTCCTGGGCCCGGCGGGGCTGGCCTCGCGCGGCGGCGGGGAAGTAGAGGCCGGCGGAGGTGGGGATCGGGAAGGTCAGGAGAGGAGGCATCCGCCGCGCGCCCCGCCAGCTGCCGACCGGAGGAGGAGGCAAACTTAAGAGAGAGAGCTAAGGGGCGGGGGGTCTTTCATTCCCCCATTTCTCTTGTAACTGAATGGAATCTTTCATTCAGAGGTCTCTGGAGATTCTGGATCTATTTGCTTTAGCTGGTGGTATTGTTGAGTTAAGACTAAGGTCTGTATGGCAGATAGTCGTTCTCTGATGAATTGAGTCATCTTGTTCAGAATGCAGGGACCAAGCATAAGGATTAAAAATAGAATAATCAGAGGTCCCATGAGAGTGGGTATAAGAGTAGTGAACCAGGGGGACTTAGCGAACCATCCTTCGAACCATCCCTGTTGAGACTCAAATAGCTGTTGCCTCTGGTTAAGTCTTTCTCTAAGTTTGGCCATGCTGTCTCTGACTATTCCTGTATGGTCTGCATAAAAGCAGCATTCTTCCTTGAGGGCAGCACATAGTCCTCCTTCCTGTAGAAATAATAAATCTAGCCCTCGTCTGTTCTGCAGGACTACCTCAGAGAGTGATGTTAAGGATTTCTCGAGTGCACTGACTGACTCTTCTAGGACCTGGATATCTGTGTGCATGGCTTGTTGTAGAAGCTTAAAATGATTAATTCCCTGTAAGGCAACTGTACCGGTCCCTATGCCGGCTGCTATGCCCCCCACTGTTATCCCTCCTAATAATAGGGCCACGGTAAAGGATATTGGCTCCCTCTTATATCGGGTTGATTTTCCTAGTATGCTGTAAACATACTCAGGTTGGTGGTATGTGACTTTGGGCCAAAGTTCTATCAATATACAAAAGTCAATGGTGGTATTGAGAACAGTGGTAGAGACACAAGGAGTCAAACCAGTACTGCAAGCCCAATAAGTTCCATAAGGGGCAACAAGGTATCGGCTGTCCTGAGATAATGGCTCTACTTGGTTACATAATTCTTGATGTGAGGGAGGAACCCTGTCTATGCATAGCCCCTTTCCTGAGACCTCAGATATTGTGAGCTTGTGCTGCATGGCAGCTCCACAACTGGTAGGTGCTGAGGTCTGGTTAGAGTAGTTGTCCAGTACTGCCACGCCTTCATAATATGGGGGCCGGGAAACTAGGCATAACCAGCATTCCTGAATCTTGTTGGGGTCTGAAAAATTTAAGGCTTGGTAAACTCTTGGATTAATTGTAATAATCTATCTCCGGTACCTGGAGGGTCCCTGGTTATCTTGATGTTTAGGGCGTCTGGGGAGGGGGAGAAGATAACAGCACCTGGGGTAGGAGTGACAGCTTTAGGAACGGTAGGGGATTCAGGGACTTGGAATTGGGTTGGGGCTCTCTGGTCCGCTATTACTGGGTTTGGCCCGACTGATTGTTGGTTTAGGGGAGTAATTTGTCTGTACAGGGAGAATAAGGTAACCGGATCTTTCCCTGCTCGGTACAGCCAGAGTCCCCAGACTTTAGGACTATCCCAAGTAGTCCTTTTTCCAGCATCTGTGAACCTGAGGGCATTGCATTTTCCTCCGGGGGTGGCGCCTTTAATATTTCCCCCTTTGGTACTGTCATAACAGGGTCCACAGATTTTAAGCCCACATTTCCGTGACCCTGTCTCTATGTACCCGGGGATTTCCCTCCTTTTGAGGGTAATGAAGTCCCAAGAGGAGGAGGGTTTCCAATAAGCATCTCCTGTGGTCTCACATCCCCAGCTTGCACAATATCCCTCCTGTGGCCCCCCGCATTTGTCGGTTGGTTTATGACCGGGGCAGACATAAAAATCCTTTTCTCGTGTTCTCATCCTTCCCCCAGGGTGATGGCATCCGTACCCCGGGAATGGTTCCTGGTCCGAGGGATCCCAATCAGACCCCACTAAGTCACATAGGTCGACATAGAGAGGAGGGAATCCATCATGTAGAGTCCCTATATAAGTGCTGAGGTTGGCTATTTCCCCGGTCCCTAGGTTGGCTACTTTCCAGGTGATATTATAAACCCTGTGGGGGTTGGTTGCTACATGGGGGGTAAACAGACAAACAATCAATAGGAGGGTATACGAGAGAGTCTTATCTTTAAAGGATTTTGAGTGCGGTGTGCGGTCCATTCTGATGCAGTGGCTGAATTGGTGGGTCGGGCTGGCTTTACATGAGAAGCATGTATCCAAGCTGCAATGCCGTCTATTTTGAGTGTGGTGGGAGTGGTAAGCAAAACGATGTAGGGTCCCTTCCAGCGTGGTTCAAGGTTCTTGGTCTGGTGACGCCGGACCCAAACGGTGTCCCCGATCTGGTAGGAATGGGGAATGGTAGGATGGTCCCTCTGGTCTTTATAAGCTTGAGCAAGGGGTTTCCAGACCTCCCGTTGTATTATTTGGAGGGCCTGCAGATGAGCTTGGAGAGAAGGGGAGTTAGCAAAATCTGAGACATCTTGATCAAGGAAGTTAATGATAGGAGTAGGTACTCCATGCAGGATTTCAAAAGGTGTGAGCCCATGTGGCCCAGGGGTGTTGCGAGCACGGTAGAGTGCTAGGGGGAGTAGGAGGACCCAGTCTCTTGTGCCAGTTGCAAGTGACAATTTTGTTAAAGTCTCCTTAATTGTTCTATTCATCCTTTCTACCTGTCCTGAACCTTGGGGTCTATAAGCACAATGTAATTTCCAATCAATCCCCAATAAGGTGGCCACTGACTAACTTACCTGGGAGACGAAGGCGGGCCCATTGTCTGTTCCCAGTACCTGAGGCATCCCATAACGGGGAAAGATTTCTTCAAGCAATTTTTTAGTAACGATCTTGGCTGTTTCATGTTTAGTAGGGAAGGCTTCAACCCATCCTGAAAAAGTATCTACAAAAACTAATAGATACTTGTATCCATATTTACCTGGTTTAATCTCAGTAAAATCTATCTCCCAATGTGTTCCGGGCCGGTAGCCTCTGACCCGGTTCCCGGGAGGAAGCTTCAGTCTGGATGCGTTGACTCGGGCGCACGCATCACACTGTTCAGTTACCTGTTTTAAAATGTCATTCTTCCCCAAAAGGAAATTGAATTCCTCTTCTCGTTCAAGGATCTCTCGCATCTTCTTGGAGCTCAGATGTGTCATCTTATGTAAAAATGTCACTAGGTACTTAGTTACCCGGTAGGGGAGGACAGTCTTTCCTTCATAAGTCCAATCCCCATTTGATTCCTTGGTGGCTCCCAGTTTCTCTAGGGTCTGGATGTCTCTTTGTTCGTAGTCCCATGAGGGGGAGGGACGATCGTTGGTGGGTTCTAGCACCAGGAGGTTAGTGGTTTCTGTGGCCAGGGCCGCCTCTCGGGCTGCCAAGTCTGCCCTTCAATTGCCCCTGGCTTCAAGAGAATCCCCTTTTTGATGTCCGGGGCAATGTATGATACTTAAGGCGGAGGGCAGATGAAGAGCTCTTAGGAGATCGAGGATTTCCTCCTTATTCTTAATGTCCTTCCCTTCTGAGGTAAGCAACCCCCTCCGTCTGTAAATTTCTCCATGTATGTGTGCAGTGGTGAAGGCATAACGACTGTCTGTGTACACGGTGAGCCTCTTACCTTCTGCCAATTTTAGAGCCTGCGTGAGAGCAATGAGCTCCGCCCTCTGCGCGGAGGTTCCGGGAGGGAGTGCCTGAGCCCAGACGACTTGATCCTCTGAGGTGACTGCCGCGCCAGCCCTCCGTTCTCCTTGATGCAAGAAGCTGCTTCCATCCGTGAACCAGATATGGTCCGGGCTGGGTAGAGGCTGGTCAGTCAGGTCGGGTCTCGTCCCATGGGCCTCAGCCAGTACCTGTAAGCAATTATGAGCCTCTGGCTCCCCTGGGAGAGGGAGCAAGGTGGCTGGATTCAGAGTCACCAGAGGCCCAAAGTGGACCCGGTCTTTGTCCAACAGCATAGTCTGGTAATGAGTCATTCGGGCATTAGTGAGCCATCTGTCTGGAGGCTGTCTGATGACTGCCTCAACCGCATGAGGGGCATGTATGGTCAAAGGCTGCCCCAAGGTTAGCTTGTGAGAATCTTTTATTAGCAGGGCTATGGCGGCAATCATTCGGAGGCAGGGTGGCCATCCCGATGCTACAGGATGCAATTTCTTGGAGAGGTATGCAGTGGGCCTTCTCCAAGGCCCCAGTTTTTGGGTGAGGACTCCCTTGGCATAGCCCTCTTTCTCGTCTACAAAGAGCTCAAATGGCTTAGCTAAGTCTGGTAGTCCCAGGGCTGGTGATTCAAGGAGAGCCTTTTTGATGTTGGTGAAGGCTTTCCTTTGGGGCTCTTCCCATTTAAAGGCAATCCCTGGCCGAGTGAGGGGGTAGAGGGGAGCCACCATTTCAGCGAACCCGGGGACCCACAGGCGGCAGAAACCTGCCGTTCCCAAGAACTCTCTTAGTTGGCGGGGATTTTGTGGGGTGGGAATGTCTAAGATGGCTCGCATACGGGCTTCCGTTAGCCATCGCCGTCCATCCTTTATCTTGTATCCTAAATAGGTCACATGTTTCTGACATATCTGGGCCTTCTTGGCGGATGCTTGGTACCCTAGGCTCTCAAGAGTCTGGAGGAGGGCTTGAGTGCCCTCCTTACATTCGCCCTGGGTTTTGGCTGCCAAGAGGATGTCATCTACATACTGTAAGAGGATTAGCGCGGGGTACCGAACCCGGAATCCTGCCAGGTCCTGATGTAAAGCTTCATCAAAAAGGGTGGGGCTGTTCTTAAACCCTTGAGGTAACCTAGTCCAAGTTAGCTGCCCAAAGATTCCAAGGTCAGCATCCTGCCATTCAAAGGCAAATATAGGTTGGCTGGTGGGATGCAGGTGGAGGCAGAAGAAAGCATCTTTAAGATCTAAAACTGTATACCAGGTATAGTTGGGTGGCAATCCACTCAGCAAATTGTAAGGGTTGGGGACAGTAGGGGGTATGTCCTCTATCCTTTTATTGACCTCCCTCAGATCCTGTACTGGCCTATAGTCATTGGTTCCTGGCTTCCTGACGGGCAACAAGGGTGTATTCCAAGGAGATTTACAGGGCGTCAGAATCCCTTGTTCAAGTAACCTTTTAATGTGTGGCCGGATTCCTTCGCGGGCCTCTTTAGGCATCGGGTACTGCTTGACAGATGCAGGAAGGGCAGCAGCTTTTAAGGTTACTATAATTGGGGCCTGGTTGATGGCAAGGCCCATCCCGCCTGTCTCAGCCCAGGCTTGGGGAAACTCCGTGAGCCAGTGGTCAAGGGTTTCCTGGTTGCCTGGGTTAGTCTCTTTTTCATGGAGTCTATATTCATCTTCTATGGACATTGTCAAGATGGTAAGGGGAATTCCTTCTGGCCCTGTGACTTTGACTTTTGATTTCTCAAAGTGTATTTGAGCTTTTAGTTTGGACAATAGGTCCCGTCCTAGTAAGGGATAGGGGCAATCAGGCACATGGAGGAAAGAGTGCATGACTTTACTGGTCGCGAGCTGGAGCTGCCGATCTGTGGTCCAACGGTACTGCTTTCCGTCTGTAGCCCCCTGTACCCATGCAGTCCGGTGACTCAGGGGTCCGGGTGACCGATTCAGAATGGAATGTTGTGCCCCTGTATCTACTAGGAAGGTGACCGGATGCCCCCCGACTTGCAGTGTTATCCTGGGCTCAGGGGGGGGGCTCCTGGCCCTGACTTCTCTAATCTTCTAGGTTTAGAAGGTCAGAGGTTCTTGGCCGTGGAGGCTTGGCCCGGGGGTTCTTAGGGCATTCTTTTGCCCAATGTCCTTTTTCTTTGCAGTAAGCACATTGATCCCTGTCCAGGTGGGGCCCCCTTCTATCATCCCTCTGCCTATTCTGTCTCTGACCTGTCACTACTGTGGCCAATAGCCTGCTCATCTCTCTATTCCGCTTACGGTCCCTCGCAGCCTCTTTCTCCTCTGCTTCTTTTCTCAGTCTTTCCTCTCTTTCCTGGGCTTCCTTCCTCCAACGTTCTTCTCTTTCTGTCTGTGTCTCTCTCTTATTAAAAATACGTTCTGCTTCCTTCAACAAATCTTGGAGCGTATATCCCTGTAAATTTTCTAGCCTTTGGAGCTTGTTTCTTATGTCCGGGGCTGACTGCCAAATAAAGGACATAGAAACGCTGGTGGCCTGCCCTGGATCTTCCGGATCATAGGGAGTATACATTCTGTATGCTTCTTTTAGTCTCTCTAGAAAAGTGGCAGGCGATTCCTCTGCCCCCTGTATCACCTGCTTTACCTGGGCCAAATTGGTGGGTCGGCGTCCTGCCCCCCGGAGACCCGCTTCGAGCAACTGGCGATAGAGACGCAGATGGGTCCTACCTGCTTCAGTAGTAAAATCCCATTCAGGTCTTTCAAGAGGGCAAGCCGCATCGATTTCATTGGGCAGCTGGGTGGGCTGCCCGTTGGCTCCTGGGACATTCTTCCGTGCTTCTAGTAGAACGCGCTGCTTCTCCTCCGAGGTTAAGAGGACCTGCAAAATCTGCTGACAATCATCCCAGGTAGGTTGGTGAGTTGTGAGGACCGACTCTATGAGAGATGTCAGCCTCACAGGGTCTGCAGAGAAAGAAGGATTGTTATTTTTCCAGTTATAGAGGTCCAATGCTGAGAATGGCCAATATTGAGGTTGGCCATTTGGTCCAGTTCGGAGGGGCAAAGTGGTTGAATCTGGAATGGGCTGCTCCCTACGACCTCTTAGTTGGTGAGCCATTGGGGAAGGGTCAGGTGGGGAACAGGGGCCGCCTCCGCCGAGACGGCGGGGGCCGCTTCTGCCTCTGGCGGGGGCAGCGGGGGGCAGATATGGCGGGGGTTCCTCAGTCAGTAGGTCAACCAACAGGTTTTCTCCCGGGGGAAGCACCTTAGGCGTCTTCTTTTCTTCAGCTTTAGCGTCTTTTACCACTGTAGGGTAAAGGCTGGAGTGGGGAGGGAGCTGGGGATTGGAAAGGGTAGGGGCTGAGGGAGTGGGCCGGTTGGAGCGGTTAGAGGGAGAAAGAAGGGGGGCCCTTGGGGTGTAGGAAAGGACGTATCCAGGGGGGTCCTGAACCAAGGCCTCCCAAGTGACTATGTATGCCACCTGGTCGGGATGCCCATGTGGTCCAGGATCCATAGTCTTCTCTTTCACCTGAAATATAGTTTGGAGGTTAAAGGTACCATCCCGTGGCCAGCCCACATCAAAGGTCGGCCTTTCTGAGGAACAAAGAGTAATCCATTTGCGTTTACGCACATCAACAGATTGGTTATGAGCATAATCCTGCACATCTCCCCAGTGTGGGAGTGTTAGGGACAAGGAGTGGTGATCGTTTGTCCCATAGTTTCTAGACTTAGTAGAACACAAATGATGGTTACAAGACAAAGACTAAACAATACAGAACAGGCTTTCGCGGCGCGGTTTCGACAGAGAGTCGAAAGTAAGATTTGAGAGGGGGTCGAAGAAGGGGGCCTTCCTTCTTCGTCCCCGGTAAGGATTGCAAATCCCTCAAGCCGAGGACCCTCTCCAAAGAGACTGGGAAGATGTCCAGTCATAGATCTCAGCTCAAAAACAAAAGTACAAAGGTGAGCCCACTAAGGCCTCAATCGCTACCAGGACGTCTCCTGGAGCCGCGGTCGGGAGTCCGAATCCGTCAGTTCCTCCTCGGAGCCGCCAAATACAAATGTACGCTGCTGTGTACTACAAACGCAAGCGCAGTTCATAAAATGGATTCAGACAGAAAGACAGGACAATACAAGACAGGACAAGACAAGACAGTGGATCCACACAACACTTACCTCCCAAACGTGGGTCGGTGGTCCCTGGGCGGGGGTCTCGATCCCGGACGAGCCCCCAAATGAAAGACCCCCAGAAGAGGTACTTTCGCAGAAGGAGACCCGTTCCCAGGAATAAGCGAGACCACGGACTTGGATGCAAACCGCAAGAGGTTTTATTGGATACACGAGTACCCGGGGCGACTTAGCTTCTGTGGGGCCAAGCGCGCCGAGCCAAGGAAGAGGGGTCCTTATATAGGAAAAAGCATAGTACAGAAGCGAAAAGCATAGTTACAGAGATTCTATTGGACAATTTAATGAGGTACAGAGTTATTTCAAATCAGCATTTTCTCAAGGTCTAGTAGTCAGGCGAAATGGCCTTGGCTCTACTTATCTTCCTCCACGTCCAGATGGCTGATGTCTTATTGTTGGATCTGTTACCTGTTTGTCTACTGCTCTGGTCAATCTGTCTAAGAAGTGTTTAAATGGTTCTGTTTGTCTCTGTTCTATTTTTGTAAAAGCTTCTAGCTTTTCCTGATTCACGAACCTTGTCCCATGCATTTAGTGCTGCTGTTCTGCATAGGGACAGCGTATGGTCGTCATATTCAGCCTGAATCTGTGGGTCAGAATAAATACCTTCTCCTAGGATTTTTTGGAGGGGTGCATCAACCCCGTCCCTGGCGGCTTGCCGTTCTAGGATTCCTCCTTCCTCCCTGAACAATGCTCTCCATTCAATTAAGCAGGAATTATCGAGGACAGCTGAGGCTAACCCTATCCAATCTGCGGGCGTCACCCTGTTAAAGGTGGCCCATGAATGCAATAGCTGTTTTACATATGGGCTATGAAGACCATACGAAACAACCAATTCCTTAATATGCCTAAGATCCTTTTATTGTGTTGGCTGCCATGTATATGCTGTCTGCCCCTGGGAGTGTTTTTTAGATGGTTGCCTGTCCACCACCATGGCCGGGTATACTAAAGGTGTGTGTGTAACCGCTTTAGGGTGATTGAAATACCTTCTCGAATTGTGCATCTCGGATCGGAGTGAGTCAGTGTCTTCTTGTTCAAGATATGTCAGCCGGGTCAGAATTTCCTCACGAGAGGCTTTAATCTCATCCACCATAAGGGATTCAAGGCGTGATGCACAATCTGCGATTTGCTTCGACAATTCTCCTGTAAGATTTTCTAGACGAGTAATACGTTCATCCCTAGCTAGCATTTGGGTGGCCTGGAAATAGCAATCCAGAGATTGAAATTTAGAATCAAGGTTGCGATTAATCTCTGCCATGAACTCGGTAGACATTTCCAGTTTGGCAACCCTGGTCTGTAACTCCTCCTGTAATCTTTGAAGCTCAGTTCTAAGTTCATTATAGTCCCTCTCACATTTCCCAGCTATTGACTTAGTGGCATTATCTGATTGTTGAAGCCTATTCTCTTGTACCTTAGTGACAAAGGAATAGGAGAGAGAGCCTAGCTGAGTTTCTAAGAGGCTGCATGCCATCTCTAACGATTCACAGTCTGCTGCCTGCTTAGCCATTAAGGCATCATGGTCTGTAGCCTGTTTGATCTGTAAGGTCTGAATAAGTTCCTGAATCTCATCACGGTCCTTTGCTCGATCGGCTTGTAAAGACTCTAAGATGGAGCATCTGTCTATTTTTATGTTGTTATAAATGTGCTGCACTTCAGCTTGAGTATTAGACAGATCTGCCTGTATCGTATAGAACATTGAACGAAACCTATCATCCAGTTTTTGTTCTACCAGCTCAAGAAGCAATGAATAGGTAAGTTTTGATTCATTTTGAGCCTGGCTACGTAAGGCTTGTATATCCTGCAAGTGGGTAGAGAGATCAAACTTCCTTCTGTTCTTGAGGAACAACGACACGTGAATCAAGAAAGTCACAGCTAACAAAACATATAAGCCAGTATTTTGCAAGTCAGCCTGCTCCTCCAGCAGTGAATGCATGTAAGCATAAGATATGTTATACATGTCTAACTGCAAAGGAAATGCAGCCATATTTATTGGTAATTTCATTTCTGGTTGTAGTAACCACGTGCTGGACAGCAGGTGGCGCAGCGTCTATCTAGGGTAGGATCTGACTCACAGAAATCTGCTTTTGCCGCTAAGGAAATCTTTAGAACTTACCTGTCGGGTAATTGTGTCAGACAGGTGGCTGTGCCCAGGGCTAGAGTTGAAAGACTTACCCTGCCAGGGTCTGGCCGCAGACGGCGGCAGCAGGTGTAGACAGGCAAGCGGGAACAGGGGTAATAGTAGCAGCGTGAAGCGGGTGTTTTCCCTGTGGATGAAAGCTGAAAACCCGCCTCTGTGCGCGCAGGAGCTCTGCGTTCAGGTCCTAAGCGCTCACAGGTAGCTATCTAAAGTGAGTGCCCGGGAGAATTCTCCCAGGTAGCCGGAGGGCCAGACAAAGCCAGGCCAGGTCTCCTGTGGGCGGGCAGCTCTCACGCGGCGGGAATCAGAAGTCCCAGTGGTGTGATTAGACGCGGGCGCTGCTGTTCGCGGCTGAGCTGCGGCCTGCAACGGCGCCCGCGGGAAGAGGAGGAATCCGGCCCAAGCCGGTGTGTGGGCGGGCGGACCCCGCGGTGGGAGTCAGCGCTGCACCGGGGCCTGGGGAGGAGAGGGTGGGGAAGGGGATGCACCCCACACGGGCGGGTGAAACTCACTGGATCTCCTGGGTGCCCGTTGGCTCTTCAGGGTCGTGAAGTTCCGTTGGGCGCCAAGTGTATGATTAAGGTCTCTTTATTCCAGAAGACACCAAGGTAAAACACAGGCCAGAGCTAGGTTATAGAACCCAGCCAGCGCGGCAAGAACAAAAAGGGCCCGGGTCCCCACGTGCAGCCCCTTAAGAAGCTCCCTTATGTCACCCCGGCTTTCCTTCACCACGCCCTTATGGGCGAGTCCCGGGTCCACCTGGTACCTGTCCCAGGACTATTGGGCGGGGCTAGGGTGTCTCCCTACAGGGTAGGCTGCATGCCCAGCAGTAGGAGGCCAACAGAAAACAAACTTTGGAGGTTCCTTGTCTCAAAATACATCATATGTCATAGCTTTTCCTTCTTTTTTTTTTTAAAAAAAATATGTTGATGAGCCCTTAGGCACTTTCCAGGGCTGAGGCAGTGAAGGACAGAGACAGTTCCCAGGTAGGGATGGCACAATCAACCACAGGCTTCTGATGCTGGGTGGTTAGGCACCATCATGGTGAGTGAGTACAGGGTTTGAGTCAGAGTGAGGCAGAAAGATTTATGTACTGGGAATAGAGGAGCATCTGGAGAGGTAAGAATGGAGAGGAATAGGCTAATATAGATGGCCTACTTGCCACTCAGGTCTGTGGTGATGTCTGGGCCTCTGCTGCTGCCAAGGGCTATCTATGTCTCTGTCTGTGGACCTGTTGCAGGTCGGGGGGGCGGGGCTCTGTGTTGATATTTGTGGTGATCTGTGTTGATTTCCATGGCCCTCGATACCTATGGACACCCAGAGTCTGGGCCACCACCTGGGACAAGGTCTATGTCTGAGCGATGTGCTCCCATAGGGACCATGCTGATGTAAGAGTGTCGCGTCCACCCTTGACCAGCAAGAACGACGCAACACCGAGGAATCTTCTTCACACAGTTTTATTTGGGAACCTTGCTTTACAGTGAATGGCGTCCTCGGGTAGAGGAAGACGGGGCTGGATATAGTTTACATCTACCAATCACTTAACCCTACGTGGTGCACCAGGATAGGTTGTCTCCAAGCAGAATTAAGAGGATACATGACCTTTACCAAATTAGGAGTTGTTTACAGAGAGCACTCGCCGTCGGGCTGGCGGAAGGCAGAAACCGGTGCTATCTTTTGGGAGCGGTACTTTGCAGCTCCCAACATAAGAGGTCTGCACTAACACCTAGGACCATGGATCCATGCTGATCCTGGAGTCCTGAGCTGCCACTCAGGGCTGCTGCAGGGACCATGCCTGGTTTCATGGCCCTACTGTAGCCAGGTTCTGAATTGACATCCATGGCTCCTGTTGTCACCCAGGGCTGAACAGAGGCCTGAGCTGCCATCCAAGACTGTGGTATCTTCTGGACCCGAATCGTGGCCAATCGTTATGTCTGGGTCCATAGCCCTACTCTGGGACATGGTCTGTGTTGTTGTCCATGGCTCAGGTTACCATAGAAGGTCAAGCAGATGCCTGGGGTCTGGGCTGCCACCTGGGGTCATGTTTATTTTTGAGGGTCATAACACCACTGGGGCCATGCTGATCTGGGCAATTTGCAATGGCAACTAGGGTAATGATGACATCCTGGCCTGGGCTGCTGCTGAGGACCATGTCTGGGCCTGTGGTCCTACCGAAGCCTGAGTCTATATGTTGATGTCTGTGGCCTGTATTGCCACCAAAGGTCACATCATCTGCCACTCGGGGCCAGGGCATTGTATAGGCCCATCAGAGTTATGTCTGGGTCCCTGACCCTTCTGTAGGGTCTGTGATGATATCTGAAGTTTCTATTGCCATTCAAGGTCTGGGGTCTCAGCCACCACTTTGGGCCAGGTGGGTGTTTGAGGCTTCACTGTCACTGGGTCCATGCAGGTGTGAGTGATCTGTGCTACCAACCTGGGCCACCATGGTATCTTGGCCAGCTTCTGCCAAGGACCACATCTGGGTCTATGGTCTAACTACAGCTTGGGTCTGTGTGGATAGTCATGGTCTGTATTGCTTGCAAGGGCCATGTGGAAGTCAGGAGTCTAGGCTGCCACCTGGGGACATCTTATTATTCAAGAGCTAAGCCTCTGAGGGGCCGTACATATCAGAAAGGTCTGTGCTGCCACCAACGGCCATGATGCTGCCCAGGCCTGGGTTGCTGTTGGAGGCCATGTTTTTGGGTCCATGGCCGTGCTGCAGCTGCCATTTGTAGTAAGGTCCATGATTCCTTTTGCCATTGAAAACAGTGAGGATAGGGCTGCAGAGACTTGGCCCTGCCCCTCACCAACCACAGCATTTGGGAGAGTGGGTCCTGCCCCTCAACTGGGCAGCACAGTAGAGTTGGCGCTGGTGGTGTGGGTGCAAGTAAGCCAGCCCTTGAGGCATGAGAGTGGGAGAGCTAGCCGCACTGTCTGTCATGCCGTGGTGTGGGTGAGGGAAAGATAAACCTTGTGCCCCTTGCCCCTCATCCCTTGCCACCTACGGCAAGAAAGAAAAGCTGGTCCTGGGGTCACAAGAGTCAGAGAGCTGAAGGGGCCCCTCACTGGCTGCAGAACTCAGAAAAGTAGGCCCCGCCCCTCACCAGGGAATCAACATTAGAGCTGAGCTTGTTGACAGGGATGCAAGTGATCTGAGCCAGCAAAAGTGCATGGGAGATCTGACCTTGGCCTTCATCTGCCATATGGTAGAGTGGATGAGGGAGAGAAGACCTCCTACCCCCATTTCCCACTGCTAGCCACTTGGGGACAGCTGGCCCTGGAGCATGAGAGAGGGAGAACCAGCACTATACCTCACTTGGGTGGCAGGGTAGAGCTGACCCTTGGAGGGAACAAAGGTGAGCTGACATGGAGGGCGTGAGAGCAGGAGAGCTGTTCTCCCCCTTGTCAGCCATGTGTTGGCATGGGTAAGGAAAAGATGCCCTCATCCCTTGCCACCTAAGGCAGCAGGCAGGAGATCTGGATTCAGGAGCAACAGCTGCAGCACTTAGATTATAATTTTTTTTTTTTAGATATTATGTATACAGTCTTTTGCCTGCATGCCTGCATGCCAGCAGAGGGCACCAGATCTCATACAAGGTGGTTGTGAACCATCACGTGGTTGCCGGGAATTGAACTCAAGACCTCTGAAAGAACAGACAGTGCTCTTAACCGCTGAGCCATCTCCCCAGCCGCTGCAGCACTTAGAAAAGCAGCCTCTGTAGCTGGCCTGGGAAAAACAACAGAGCTGGCCCCGGTGGTGTGAGTATGGGAAAGCCAGACCCCAGGGTGTAAGAGCAGAACTGGCCCTACTCCTTGATTTAGGCTGCATTGGAAGAGTTAGCTGGGGCAGTGCTTGCTATAGAGCTCACCTGGATGAGGGGAGAGCTGATGGGCTAACAAACTCAGCTACCGTCAATGCCGAGAACCAGGCCTATGAGTAACCGCATGCTCAAATTCCCCTCATTTATGAACTGCCGGAATATGGGAAGGGATGAAACTATAGATTCTAAACTGCAGGATCCCCATGATACTGAACAACAACCGGACATCCAGGAGGAGCCCCAGAGAGGACCCAGTTTCAATAGAGTAGCGGAAGCTTGAGGCCTCAAGCCAGACCTATGATCCATTGTAGAGAACAAGTACAAGTAAAGATGTGTGGGCTAAGGGATGTGACTCACCCTTTATTATGTGAGATGAATGGGCTAAGGGGTGTGACTCACCCCTGACTGTGTGAGATGCATGGGCTAAGGAGTATGACTCACTCCTTACTGCCAGACTCACTGGACCATGCTGCAGCTTCCACACCAAAATTTTCTTTATTTCTTTTGTTGTTGTTGTTAGGCTATATTTTTAAATTTTGGGTTTTTTTTGAGGGGGGGTCATAAGGGCAGAGAGTGGAGGTGAGGGGATGGGGAGATGAGTGGAACTGGGATGCATGCTGAAGAATCCACAGAGAATCAACACAAAGTTTTTTTAAAAATTCAGTTAAAGGTGCCATTGAAATGCTGGATGGTGGTGGCGCACGCCTTTAATCCCAGCACTCAGGAGGCAGAGGATCTCTGTGAGGTTGAGGCCAGCCTGGTCTACAAGAGCTAGTTCCATGACAGGCTCCATAGCCACAAAGAAACCCTGTCTCGAAAAACCAAAAACCCGAAACAAAACAAAGGTGCCATTGAACTATAAATTTAGTCAAAGGATGTTTTACTGTGGCACTAGAAACAACACATTTGAGGCTCTGTCTTCATTCAGGTTGTTTGTCATTATAGAAAGCATTTACACTTCTTTTTGGGGTTTATGAGAATTAAATTACACGATGAACACTATCTTATTATTTTTATTTTATTTATGTACATTTTTCTTTTTCCCTCCAGGTTCTTTGTGTATATATTATGGCTTCCAGTTTAGTGCTTGTATAGGACTCCTAAGTGTGTGAATAGGTGGATCTCTGTTTCTTTTGCCTTCACTTGGGCTCTGTTTTTGTTTGTTTGTTTGTTTGTTTGTTTTGCCTGACTCTGATATGTTGATTTCTTCTTACTTGCTTTTTTTTATTCAATGTGTTTTTCACATCATGCATTTTTATCCCATCCTTTGCATTTGCCCTCTGCCACTGTGCCACCCCTGAAAACAAAACAAGAGAAAAAAAAAGAAAAACAGAGGAAAGATAAAAAAAATCTCGTCATGGAAGCTGTAGTGTGCCACAGTGAGTCACACAGTAAGCCCCTTTGTCCATATATCTTTACTTGCAAGTGTTCATTGCAAAGAGTTATTGGTCTGGTTCAAGGCCTCTGATTTCAGCTATACTATAGACACTGGGCCCTCACTGGTGCTCCTCCTGGACACCCTGTTGTCCTGTGTTTTGGAGATCCCACAGCTTTGGATCTTCGGGTCAGGTCCTTTCACCTGCTCCAATAGATCACAGATGTGGTGGATGTTGGGGCAGCCAAGTCGCAGCCCTGGATCTGGGCCTGGGTAGTTGCAGGGCTGGCCATCCCGCCATCCGTCCCTTGTCCTCACCACCAGGATGAGCGCTCCAGCATTGCCCCAGCTAGTTCAATCTTGTAGCTAGGAGTGAGGGGCAGGGCCACTTCTGCTTTCACCCCCTCAGGGTTGACTCCCATATCTACACTAGCAGGGTCAGCTCCACTGTGTTGCTCAGGCGAGGTGCAAGAGCCATGCATGATATGTTGATTTTTGTTTTATATTATTATATTACACTTTATAATTATCCCTTAGAAGTTTTTCTAATGAAAGACAGAAAAGGAGTGGGTCTGAAGGGAAGGAAAGAGGAACTGGTGTTAAGGAGAGCCCACGACAGATGACCACTCAGACCCAGTTTATAGCCAACTGGAAGTCTTTATTCAAGTCAGACCATGCTCAAGTGTTTGGGGACATATGTGTGGACTGAGTGTCCAGAACATGGGGTTTTAAAAGGTAGAAATCATGGCCTGGTATCTTGCTAGGCAGGGACAAGGGGTCTGCATCAAGGAGATCAAATTCCAGTTAAACTTGAAATGGTCTTAGCAAAAATATAAGATGGAGGAACATTTGCATTTTCTTGCCGTGTCACACCAGGAATAGAGGGAAGGAAACCATAATTAGGATATATTATGTGTGAAAATAATCTATTTTTAAGAAAAGAAGAAAAGCAAAAAAGCAAGCAGACAGAGCAAGCCAGGGAGCGACTTTCCTCCATGGGCTCTGCTCCAGTTCCTGCCATCTCTGAATTCAGTCCTGGCCTCCCTCAGCAATGGAGTGTGACCTGAAAGTTGTAAAATGAAATAAACCCTTTCCTTCACGAGTTCAGTTTGGTCATGGTGTTTTTATCACAGCAATAGAAACCCTAAATAAGACAGAAATTGGTATCAGGTTTGTGGTATATTTCTGTGACAGACTGTGGCTGCTCTTGGCCACTAAGTCTGAGTATTGGGCAAAAGCCTGGAGATTTGGATGAACCACAAGACTCCTGGTCCTTTTTGAGAGAATGTCTCTCACCTTTATTGTGGAGCAGCCTTATATACAAACTTACAAAAACCCCAGGTCAAAGGGTTCTCAACAGGATATTGATCCCAGTGGGGTGAGGTTAGGAAAACAGGAGGTACCTGTGGTTATGCTGGAAAACAACTCTGAGAGACCCCATGGGGGCTGGGTTCTAACATGTCCCCCTTCTTTATATATAACAAAACAGTTATCAAGTAAGAACTATAAAATTTTAACCATTCTGTCTTAATGTGTTACTATAACTATCTATCTTCGCCTCCATCAAAGATCACAGAAGGATAATATATAAACTCTAGAACTGACAGATACACCATGCTTCCTAGACAGTCACCCAAAGTTTCTTGGTAACCTTGGGGCATCCATCTTTAGTCTACAGGCCACAATGTGTCTGGCAGACTTCTCAGCAAAGCAGGAAATTCTAAACTGTCCACCTGCACTGGCAGTCTGTCTGCCATCCCTTTTCTGTGTCCTGCAGAATATCTGGCAGACTCCCCCATGAAGCAGGAAATTCTAAACTGTCCTGCATTGGAAACAGTTTAGGCAAGAGTAGCTTCTTGCCCAAATGGCTGGTCTTGCCATGTCAAAATCAAACACTATAACGAGTTTCTTGGATGCCCATCTTCCTCTTAGATATAATTGGTGTGCCAGGAGCAGTTTTGTCTCACTGTCAAGAAAAACCCCAAACCATTTACATGCCATATATTCCATAGGTCTTTGAATGGTATGAAGAGTATCTATATATCTAGAAAACCTAAATAGTATCAACAAAGGAAGACCCATTCCAATACAAAGTATCAACAAATGAGATCCATTCCAATACAAAGTATCATTTCTATATCATATTCCTCCTTTTTACTTTAACAACTGTTGCTCCTTCCCCAGCAATTAATGATTTAAAGACAAGACAATATCATTCTTTTGTTATCAGTCACACATTTACAATCACACTTCATACACACATGTGTGGCCACACCATACATACAGAACATACATACATCTTTTGAACAAAAGTCACAAAGGAGAGGAGGTTTCAGGGATGGCCATCCTTACCATAGCTTGGCATCTTTGAAGGGTCTTGAGGACTGCCACATCTTTGTCCATTCCTGTATGGTCTTTTGTAGGGCCTGGGTCTTTTTTTTATCCACTTGAACATATTCCTCTTTCTCATCCGATGCAACAGATGATGTGGATGGCTTGTGGTGAGGGCTCTGGGAGACCGGCTGAAAGTCCAGGGCTATGTAATTCACATTGCCAGGACTCTTTTTTGGAGCTGGGCTGTTAGAGCCACTGGGTACAGGGGATGAAGACATTGGGTTCTGCATAGGGACATGGTTCTCCTCACTGTCTCTGGAGTCTGTATTGGAGATGGAACGGCAGTACTGGGAGGAGCTGGAGTTAAAGGTGTGGTTGACCGTGCACCAAGACTTGGTGACAGTTGTCTTGAAAGGGAGCTCATTGATGACAGTGTTGTACAGTGTCTATTGCCCTGGGCAAGTTTTTGTGTGGCTGTATAACTCTCCTGTCTGGTGCTCTGAGAGAAGCTGGCATTCCTTGCATTTTACTCCTGAGGTGCACTGGTGGACAAGACAGGCTGGATGTGGCTTGGCACAAGTAGCTGGCTAGAGTGTGAAAGGGTTGAGGACTTTCTTGCTTGGAGCAGGTGATGACTGGACCTGCTGCTGGGTCACCACTCATTTGACCTCTCAGCAGGATTAAACCAACGTTTCTTCAAAGCATAGCGCCCCAGCGTTTTCTCAGGAGGCAATTTCTCCATCCAGCCTGTGCACACCACATCATTGCTAGCTGACTGGAGCCCGCAGCAGTCTCGAGTGGACAAAAGCACGGGTTGCTGGTTTAGCTGGCTGCTGGTGCACAGCTCAAGGGGGAGGGATTCCTCAGTGGAGGATTTCCCATATTTCTTTAATAATTTTCTTAGCATTATTGCTTAATCCAAAGTTAAAATTAAATTTTACCAGTACCTTGTCTCTTTAAACTTTATCTGTGTGATTGACTGTGATCTCTATTCCAATCCAACTCTTAGGAGCTGAGGCACCCCCTTTTCCAGTGCCTTTACAATCCAACTCTCTTTGGAGTTGAGGTATCTATTTTCCAGTGCCTTTAAAATCCAACTCTCTTAGGGGTTGAGGTACCTATTTTCTAGTACCTTTTGCCAATCCAACTCTCTCAGGAGTTGAGGTACCTATTTTCTAGTACCTTTTGCAATCCACCCTCACAACTCCTTACTTGCTTTCCAGCCTTCTGAGGGTGATCTCTCAGGGACCCCTTTCTTCCCCATCTCGGTGGGGCCTCCATTTGTGGATGCTCTTGGCCACTAAGTCTGAGTATTGGGCAAAAGCCTGGAGATTTGGATGAACCACAAGACTCCTGGTCCTTTTTGAGAGAATGTCTCTCACCTTTATTGTGGAGCAGCCTTATATACAAACTTACAAAAACCCCAGGTCAAAGGGTTCTCAACAGGATATTGATCCCAGTGGGGTGAGGTTAGGAAAACAGGAGGTACCTGTGGTTATGCTGGAAAACAACTCTGAGAGACACCATGGGGACTGGGTTCCAACAACAGACCTGATTGCATTTTGGGGAAAATTATGGAAGGAGTTTGGAATTTTGAAGTAGAAATGCCATTGAATGTTCAGAGCTTAATGATATATTGTTAGGGACATTTAGAGGAAATTGCTAAGAGGAGCCTAGATAAATGACACCCTGGCTTGTGAAGTTTCAGAGGGAAATTTTAAGAGTCCTTTAAAGATTCAATCATGTCCATTTGATACTTTGAATTAAAAATCTGTGGTTCTATTCAGCTGGGTCTAAAGAATCAGCTGGTAATTAACCAGAGACCAGAGCCACTAAAGTGAAACCTTTGCTTTACTGGAATAATTGATACTAGATCACTGAAGTAAAATCTGAGTGCATTTCCTCAGGGTCAGCATACAGGACCTGTGCTCCAAGGGCATACCTCATGCTGGCAGCTGGACTTTGGTAAATGTAGTCGATACCTAGGTAGTTCTGCTTTTGAAGGCATGAAAGGGGTCATGGAGAGCAGCTGAGGCTTGGCACTGTGAGAGTCCAGGAGAGGCCATTAGTGAAGGTGCAGGCTCAGTTTCAGTATAAGCCCCTGGAATTGAAGTGGTCATGGAGAGAAGTTGAGGCTTGATACCCATGTAGCAAGGTCAGAGTCCTTAAAGGGATCCTAGGAGGTACAGCCCAGTGACAGCAGGGACCCCAGCATTTTGGAGATGCCATTGTCATGGAACAATTACTAATGATAGAAGCTGTGGAGTAGAGGTGGCCTGAGTCTGAGACTAAGACAGAGCTGGAAAAATGGAGGCTTTTGAAGGAGCCTGAGTGCATCTCAAATGTCTGACACTTATCTTTTTACACTGTTGGACTTTGGTTTTGTTTTGATCTGATTATAAAGGTTTCCTGGCGCTTCATTTTTAAAATAAGAAGTATATAATTTCTGTTTTATTTTTCAAAAGAGAACTGCTAAAAGACTTTGGAATTTTACACGGACTCTGGATATTTTAGAGAGACTTGGAATTTTTAGAGAAGCTTTGGAACTCTGAAGAGACTGTGGATGTTTTACACAGACTGAATTTTTAAAGTGTTCAGAGTTTTAAGGATGGTGGTTCTTTAAAATTATTTGTGACATTGATATTAATATAAGATCTTGATGAAGCACAAGAAAGGAAAGCTATGGTTTAACAGTAGTTTATGTGTCAAGTTGACAAGGGGACCCAATCATCCCAGTTAGCTTTCTTTTGTCAACTTGACACAAGCTAGAGTCATTTAATAAGAGCAAAACTCAATGGAGAGTATGCACCCACCTGATTGGCCTGTGGGTTTTCTGGATGAATGATGTAGAAGTGGTCCCGGGACACTACGGGTGGTGTCATCCCTTGGCAGGTGGTCCTGAATTTTACTAGAAAGCAGTATGAGCAAATCATGAGGAGCAAGCTAATAAGGAGAATTCATCCATTGTATCTTTCAGTTCTTGCCTCTAGGTTTCTGCCTTGAGTTTCTACCTTTCTTTAATGATAGACAGTTGACACAAGTTTCTGTCCCACGCGGTCCTGTAGCTGTTTCGTCCCAAATAAACACAGACAGGCTTATATTATTTATAAACAGTTTGGCCTATGGCTCAGGCTGCTTATTGGCTAGCTCTCTCTTAATTATTAACCGATTTCTATTAATCTGTGTATCTTCACGTGGTCTTGGCTTAATGGTGATGCCTGGAGTCTCTTCTTCAGCAACTATATGGTCTCTCTCTCTCTCTCTCTCTCTCTCTCTCTCTCTCTCTCTCTCTCTCAACTCTCTGCATTCCTCTCCCAAGAATTCTCTTAGTGTGGTAGCCCCACTTATACTTCCTGCCTGCCTACATCCTGCCTATGTGTTTATTTGGGACTAAAAGGTTGTGGGACCAGGTGTCTACAATCCCATTCCCTCATGTTCTCATCCCCCAGTCCCTCCCCTCTACCACGAGCACTCACCCCAAGTTTACCTCAGAGATGTCATCTAATTCACCTTTTGAGGGCAATCCATGTGTCCCTAATCATCAGGGAAATGCAAATCAAAACAACCGTGGGATACCATCTTACACCTGTCAGAGTTGCTAAGATAAAAAATACCGAGGGCAGCTTATGTTGGAAAAGATGTGAAAGGGAACGCTCCTCCACTGCTGATGGGAGTGCAAACTTGTATAATCACTTTGGAAATCAGTATGGTGGCTCCTCAGGAAAATGGGAATCAGTCTACCACAAGACCCAGTGATATTATTCAAAGGATGCTCAATAATTCTATAAGAACTTTTCCTCAACAATGTTCATAGCAGCATTAATAGCCAAAACTAGAAACAATCTAGATGCCCTTCAACTGAAGAATGTATAAAGAAAATGTGATACATTTAGACAATATTACTCATCTGTCAGAAACAATAGTATCATGAAATTTGCAGGCAAATGGATGGAACTAAAAAAAAAAAACCATCCTGAGTGAGGTAACCCAGACTCAGAAATACAAACACAGTATGTACTCACTTATAAGTAGATACTAGATATAAACCAAAGGATAACCAGTCTACAATCCACAGTTCCAGAGAAGTTAGGTAACAAGGAGGCCCCTAAGAGGTACGCATGGATCGCCCTCAGAAGGGGAATTCTAGCAAACTTTTAAAGATAAACCAACGCTGCCCTGCAAAGCAGTCCATAAAATAAGACAGAACACTACCTAGTTATTTTGAAAGCATAACATGAAAAATAAAAGACACAAAGACTGATATTGGGGTTCAAGCTTCAAGCTGAAGATTCAAAAAACACAGCTGTTACAATAAATCTTTCCACCAAAAGCTGCCGAGCCCCACCACCATGAGTGAGCTCTACACCAGCCGCCCGCCTGAGTTAGGGCCCAAATGAATACACAGAAAGACTTGTATTAGGTTCAAAGCTGCTTGGCCAATGACTAGGATTTCTCATCTATTAGCTCAGTCTCAATTATTATAAATCTATATATTTTATAAGACTTATTGGACAACTTATTGGCGTCCCTCCTTGCCGGTGGCTCACATCCTGTTGGTGGAGGAGGTGAAGGTGAAAGAGGGGAACCCTTCCTCTTTCTGTGCTTAAATATAAGTCTCCTTGCTATGTCACTTCCTGCCTGGATCACCACTTCTCTACTATATTTCCCAGAATCCTCTTTGACTCCTAGTCCCGTCTAACTTGCTGTCTCATTGGCCAAACAGTATTTTATGTAACAATCAATAAGATAAACATACACAGAAGTACTTCCCCCATCATCTCCCCTTTTCTGTCTAAATAAAATAGGATAACTTATCTTTTATAATAACTAAAGAAAACTATAACCATAACTATCTGTCTTCAACTCTATCAAAGACAGTCTGGATTCTTCCACGTATTGCAAGACAAACTCCCATTTCTGGAGTTCTTACCTTCTATACTGATGCCAAAAAATCAGGTAAGGCTGGTTATAAAGCAGGTGAGGTAAGTGAAGTAGTTCAAAGTCCATATACATCTGTACAGAAGGCAGAATTATATGCAATTCTCATGGTACTTATGGATTTTACAGAACCTCTTAATATAGTTACTGATTCTCAATATGCAGAGAGACTGTGTTACACATTGAGACTGCAGAATTTGTTCCTGATAATACAGAATTAACCTCATTGTTTTTACAATTACAGGAGACAGTCAGAAACAGAAGTAATCCTATATACATTACACATATCACATCCCATATGGGTCTGCCAGGCCCACTAGCACAAGGCAATGATGAGATTGATTGTTTATTAATTGGAAGTGTGCTAGAAGCCTCAGAATTTCATAAAACACATCATGTAAATAGCAAAGGTTTGAAAAGGGACTTCTCCATCAGTTGGCAACAAGCCAAGGAGATAGTGAGAAACTGTCCTACTTGTTCCTTTTATAATCAAACTCCATTGCCAACAGGTTGTAATCCTAAGGGCATTTGGAGAAATGAGGTTTGGAAGATGGATGTCTTTCACTTTGCCGAGTTTGGAAATTTGAAATATGTACATCATACTATAGACACATTCTCAGGGTTCCAATTGGCTACTGCTCTTAACTCTGAAAAAGAGGATTCTGTTATTACATACCTGCTAGAGGTGATGGCTGTTATGGGTATACCTGCACAAATAAAAACTGACAATGCTCCAGCATATGTCTCCACAAAATTGGAACAATTTTTCAAATATTATAACATAAAGCATGTCACCAGTATACCACACAATCCTACAGGACAAGCAGTGCTTGAGGGATCTAATAGAACACTTAAGGAGATGCTCAAAAAACAGGCTTGGAAGACTAAACCCCCCAAACATAAGTTGCATAATGCCTTATTAACACTAAACTTTCTTAATGCCAATGAGAAAGGACAAACAGCTGCAGAAAGACATTGGACTACGGAGAAAACTGCTGAACTGAATCAGCCGGTATACTTCAAAGATGTACTAACCTCTGTATGGAAACCAGGACATGTGTTACGTTGTGGTAGGGGTTTTGCATTGGTTTCCACAGGAGAAGAAAAACTTTGGATACCATCAAAGTTGATCAAGATTCGAGTCGAAAAGGAAAAACCTCTCCACGAGGAGAAATGACAGGTATTCTACTAAGGTATATCTTATAAACTAAATAGAAACCTCCCAAAGGAAAGGGAAGTGCTTGGCTTTTATCTTCACAGGAAAATTCATCTCCAGAAGGCAAAGGACACTCCATGGGTAGATACTTAAGAGAAGGTAGATATAATCATCAAACAAAAGGAACATGCCATACGGTAAACTTTACAGCTGTCTCTCAGAGAACTCTATTTCTCTTTTTCTAGTTCCTGTTCAATTAAACCAATGCTGGATGTAGAGGTGGATTTGGCTTTCCTCCTCTAAAATTTAGTTACTTAACTAAACTTTAGTGTTTCTGTATTGTATCAAGAAGCCAATTGATGTAATACAAAATTAAAGAAGAATTTGGGGACTGTCTTTGTCTTTTCTTGGATCTTTCTTTCAAGGTGTACACCCTCTCATAGTCATTATTCTCCCATGGTTGTCTTTCCCAGTATGTGTACATCACAAGCACACATTTCTCTGCTAACTGCTTATGTTTGAGTCCCATACAGCCAATGAAGACCTGCCTGACAGCAATCCCTGGACACCCAGCAAAGAAAATGAGCCACACCTCCTCGAATGCACTGAATCCAACTTGCTCCATTTCAACTGACACTCCTGCCAGAGCTTCAGGTACTGATTTCAATCAAGCTGAGGATTTCCAGCGAGATCATCAATCAAGCAAATCCCATCTAACATGGACTGGAAACAATTCATTCAAGACTCTTACTATACTAACATTTTCTTCCTGCAGGACACCACATAACTATCATCCCATTTCAGCAGGAAGTAACTCGGAGGATGCTACATCCCCTTCCCCCATTGTTGTCACTTAGGATAGTGTATATGCTTAGTTAGGGATAGCTTCCTATTGTTTATGGTTGGGATTGGAAGGAGGTGTTCAGGCTTGGATACCTCTTTCAGATGACTTTAGGGTTTAGTTAAAATAGATAGTTAGGGTGTGACATAAGCAGATTGTTGTATCTTCTTATATTTCACCTTTATGATTGTTAAGTTTTAATCCTCTTTTAGACTAAAAGGGGAACTGTAGGGGAACCTGTAGCCATGCCTGCTTAGGGCATGGTCAGGGTGATGTAAAGGAGAGAGTCAGGTGGCTGGGTACTTTTGGTTTCACCCCTTTTGGCTTGCTGTACAGACAGCTGCCATGCTGGCTGGCTAGGTAGCTCTGTAAGTAAGGCTTTTTCCTTATTAAATACCCTTATATTTCTACTTGGTTCCGTATTGGTAATTTCCCACTTTACACAGCAGCCAAGCCAAAATTTCTTACCTCTACCTTGGGATGAAAGTGTTGATTTTGTCTCCACAAGCTTTCACCAAGCCTCAGATTGCTGCCTTATGTGGCTGCAGAATGAATGCCTTCTTATCTTCCATGCGACTGGAAAATGAATGTCAGCTCTGAAACCCTGTTCCTGTCTTAAATACCTCTCATGAGTCCTGGGATTAAAGACATGAGCTCTGTTACTCTTTTAGACTGATTCAATTTCATGTAGCCCTGGGTGGCCTTGAACTCAGAGAGATCCATCTTCCTTTGTCTCCTGAGTCCTAAGATTAAAGGTGTGTGTCACCACTGCCTAGCTTCAATGGCTAACTAGCAGGGCTGCTTTGCTATTTTAATCTCTAGTGGCTTTAATAAATCATAAACAATATATTACCATATGAAAGAGCCAGTATCACTTGGATACCAAAACTAGGTGAGCCCTCTTAACACACACACACACACACACACACACACACACACACACACACACCATGGGTGGGTAGAGGGAGAAGGAGGGAGAAAGAATTATAGATCAGTCTCTCTGGTGAACAGACATTGTAGAGAGCTGCGAAGTGCTGTGCCTTAAAGATGGCGCTGGTTTCTGCCTTCCACCTTCCCGATGGTGAGCACTCTCTGTCGTAAACAACTCCATATTTGGCTAGGGCTGAAGATCTGGCTTGCTTCCACATATGTGGACCTATCTGCGATCACCACGTGTCATGCTGGGGTTGGCTACTCCTAGGCTTTATAAGCAGTGGGTTGGCTTTCCCCAGGGTCAAAAGATTGTTCAAGGTTTCTGAATAAACTGCTTAAAGTAGAGTCCGAGTGTTGCGTCTTCCTTGCTGGTCAAGGTGGCGCAACAAGTGGTGGCCCATACGGGGACAGTCATCTGAGGACTCAGAACTTTCTGCAGTCAGGGCAGTGCACTAGTAAGTTCCCAGGAAAAGTGGGTATATTGCTCCTCTGTGTAGATAAAGAGGGAGTGGGAAAAGTTCTCGGGGAAGCGAACCAAAAGTAAAACAAAAGGAAAGACTGCACTTGTTTGGCCATGGGCACTTCTCAGTCGCACCCAATTTTTTTGGCTCTGATTGAGCTGCTTCGTTCTAAGAATCTAAAACTTAAGAAAAGCACTCTTGAGAGGTTCCTGGGGGAATGTGATGCCATTGAACCTTGGTTTTCAGTCTCCGGGAGCCTTACGATTTCTTCATGGGATAAGTTAGGCAGAGATCTTGATTTTGCCGCAGAAGAGGGAACACGTAAAGGCGGAGTAAGACCTATCTGGAACTAGTGAGAAACTTCCTTGAGGATCAGAGATGCAGTGAGGCTGTGGAGAATGGACAGGCAGCTTTAGAAATGCTACAGGAAGAAAGGTCAGAGCAAGCAGATAGCGAGAAGGGTAGCGAGTCAAAGCAAAAATTATACCTGACCTTACCGATTTAGAAGACTCAGAGTCTATGGACTCTGAGGAAGAATTACAAGCTCTCGTAGAACAAATTGAGAGGATAAAAATAAGGAAAAGGGAAAAGAAGAAGGAGAGGGAGAGACCTGGAGAGGAAGACTGTTGCAGATCTTCTCAGTGTAGGGTGACGCCATCTGTCCCCCCTCCTTACGCGGAGGGAAGAGGAAGCGGAGTAGGACGTTCTTTCTGCCCCGAGGTTTGGAAAGCGGTGAGAACCGAGTTGCATTTGGCGTATCCAGTGTTTCAGGATGCACAAGGAAATAGGTATGAAGAGCCACTAGATTTCTAAGTTATCAAGTCCTTGGCTGAATCTGTAAGAACGTACGGGACTACAGCCTCCTTTACTGTGGCTCAAGTGGAAGCTCTGCAGAGGCACTGCATGACACCTAGCGATTGGACGGGGTTGTCTCCTGCATGTCTAAGCCCAGGACAGTGTCTGGATTGGAGAGCCTTTTTGATCGAGTATGTTAGTGAACAGGCTGCTGCTAACTTGGCAGCAGGACAGGCCGCATGGGATAGGGACATGTTATTAGGCCAGGGCGGTTTTGCCAATCAGCAGACAGGATATCCGGTTCATGTGTTTGAGCAGGTTAATCAAATAGCTATAAAGGCGTGGAAATCTTTACCTAATAAAGGGGAAGTGAGTGGTAATCTTACTAAGATTTTACAAGGCCCCATGGAACCATTTTCAGATTTTGTTGCCCGCCTGGTAGAAGCTGCAGGAAGAATATTTGGTGACCCTGACATGGCTATGCCATTAATTAAACAACTTGTATATGAACAGTGTACTAAGGAGTGTAGAGCCGCTATCACGCCTTATAAAAGCAAAGGACTGGAGGCCTGAATGAAGGTCTGTAGAGAGTTGGGGGGACCACTGACCAATGCTGGCCTGGCAGCAGCTGTAGTTCAGCTGACTCAAAACAAAAGGGGAAGTTCTGGTGCCTGCTTTAAGTGTGGCAAGATGGGGCATTTGAAGCGGCAGTGCCCTGAGAGAGGAGGTACAAGGGAAGCAGGAGGAGGCCCACGCCAAAGACAGCCTGGAATTTGCCCTAACTGTAAGAAAGGAAAACATTGGGCAAATGAGTGCCGTTCTGTGAAAGATATTGCGGGACAGCCTTTAACTCAGAGCTATGGTGGTGCTCGTCCAAAAAACGGCCAGCGGGGCCCTTGCCCTCAGGGCCCGCAAATATATGGGGCAGTAGAGAATCAGGACGGAGAACAGAATCAGGAGAGATGGCCAACCCTCCATCATCCCAAGGACCTCGGAGAGCCACTGCGGGTTCAGAAGGATTGGACCTCCGCTCCACCACCAGACTCGTATTAACTCCCCAAATGGGGGTCCAATTAATAGAATCAGATTTTCAGGGGCCCCTAGAGCCAGGTACAGTCGGGCTTCTCCTAGGAAGATCCTCCACAGCCTTAAGAGGCCTTAGAGTTCACTCAGGGGTCATCGATCCAGATTATACTGGCGTGGTAAAGATCATGGTAGAATTGCCTAGAGGAATAACAGCCATTTCCCCTGGAGATAGGATAACTCAGCTGTTACTATTGCCCAGTCTACATGAACGCTTTGCTGTGCAGACTGAAGAAAGAGGGAAAGGTGGCTTTGGATCCACAGGAATGGACCTGACTTTTCTGTCCCTGGATTTAGATCAAAGGCCAGTTTTAGAACTTGTTGTAGATGGAAAGAAAATCCTAGGCCTGCTAGATACAGGTGGGGACAGAAGCATTATTGCTAAGAAGGATTGGCCCACAGGATGGCCAGTGCAAGCTTCTTTTCAAATCTTACAAGGTCTAGGTTATGCTGAAGCTCCGGATATGAGTGCAAGACAATTACAGTGGAGCGATAAGGAAGGTCACTCTGGAGTTATGCAGCCTTATGTCCCTGTTTCTCTCGGGGGAAGAGATCTTTTGAAAGATATGGGGTTCAAGTTGAGTAATGAATATTCCCCCGTTTCTCAAAAAATAATGAAAGGTATGGGTTACCATCCAGATTATGGAATAGGAAAGTTTTTACAAGGAAGAAAAGATTCTCTTAATGCTCAACAAAGACGTCTTAGACAAGGTTTGGGTTTTCCCTAGGGGCCGCTGAGGAAGGTATTCCCATAACCTGGAAGACAGAGGAGCCAGTGTGGGTTCCTCAGTGGCCGCTGTCCTCTGAGAAATTGAAGGCTGCTAAAGACCTTGTGGCAGAACAATTGTCTTTGGGACACATTAATCCATGGAATACACCTATTTTTGTGATTAAAAAGAAATCAGGGAGATGGCGCCTCTTGCATGATTTGAGAGCAATTAATAATCAGATGCAAATTATGGGCCCAGTGCAACGGGGCCTGCCATTGCTTTCGTCCTTGCTCAAATCTTGGCATGTTATTGTGATTGATATTAAGGATTGCTTTTTCTCCATTCCCCTGTGTATCAAAGACAGTGAAATATTTGCCTTTACTGTTCCATCTTGCAATCATGAAGAGCCGGATCAAAGATTTGAATGGGTAGTCCTGCCACAGGGCATGGCTAACAGCCCCACTATGTGCCAGCTGTATGTTGGAGAAGCTATCGGTCCATTAAGAAAAGAGTTTCCTACTTTAAGATGTATTCATTATATGGATCATATATTATTAGCAGCCAAAGAAATGCAATTGTTAGAAAGAGCCTATATAAATTTAGTGAAATTGTTAGAAAGGAGAGGATTGTTCATAGCTCCTGAGAAAGTTCAGAAAGACCAAGTTGTAAATTATTTGGGAGCAAAAATAAGTGATAGACAAATAGTTCCACAAAGGGTGGAGTTAAGAAAGGATGATTTAAAGACTTTAAATGATTTTCAAAAGTTGTTAGGAGATATTAATTGGATAAGGTGTTATTTGAAATTACCAAATTATGAATTGAAGCCCTTATATAATATTTTGAACGGAGATTCGGCCCTAGATTCTCCTAGACAATTGACTACAGAGGCAAGAAAAAGCTTTACAGAAAGTAGAAGAAAGAATACAGAGTGCCTTCGTACAGAGGTTTAAGGAGGGTCGAGATATTACTATGTGTGTCCTTCCAACATATTATCAACCCACAGGATTGTTATGGCAAGAGGGGCCATTACTTTGGATTCATCCTAAAATATCCCCTGCTAAATCCATTGAACATTACCCTACTGTGGTGGCTAAGTTAGCAATGAATGGCATTCAACAGTGTTTACAACACTTTGGCGTTTCTCCGGATGTAATCATAGTGCCATATTCCAGCCATCAAGTTAAAACCCTTTGAGCTACTGATTGGGCCATCTTGCAGTGTGGATTTGATGGGGATATAGATAATCATTACCCCAAGCATCCATTATTGGGGTTTTTTAAGGAGCATCCTGTTGTTTTCCCAAGAATAACATCATCCATGCCAATCTTAGCAGCCCCAAATGTGTTTACTGATGACGCCAAGACAGGCTGTGGAGCTTATATGATATCAGGACAAGAGCCCGTGTTACATCAATTCCAGCCTGGCTCCCCTCAAATTGTAGAATTAAAAATAGTAATAGAAGTTTTCAAAGCATGTCCCTTTGCCTTTAATTTGATTCATCTTATGTTGTCAATGCTGTTAAAGTTCTGGAAGTGGCAGAAAGAGTGCTAGTCCGGTCTGCCTTTTATTCCAGCAACTTCCAAATTTAATTTGGCAAAGAAAGGCCTGCTGTTTTGTTCAGCATATTAGGGCCCATACAAGCTTGCCAGGGCCTTTGAGTAAAGGTAATGAAAAGGTTGATCACTGGACCAGAATGGAATGTATATTCTTAAGTTCTATTTTAGAAAGGGCAAGACTTTTCATGTAAATGCCAGAGCTGATGCTCGACAAGTAGTCTTGGATTGTCCTCAGTGCGTGGTTCATCAGCACCCACCCAGCTTGGGGGTCAATCCGAGGGGTTTGCTTCCTTTAAAAGTTTGGCAAATGGATGTAACTCACATATCTGAATTTGGAAATTTAAAATGTATACATGTGTCTGTGGATACCTGTTCAGGCATTACACATGCCACGCCGTTAACCGGAGAAAAGGCACATAATGTCATAACTCATTGCCTAGAAGCTTGGGCAGCTTGGGGTAAGCCTCAGCAGCTGAAAACTGATAATGGACCAGCCTATACGGCTCAAACCTTTGCTTCCTTTTGTCGGCACATGGAAGTGCAATTGCTTCATGGCTTACCTATAATCCTCAAGGGCAGGGAATTGTGGAGCATGCGCATCGCACACTGAAGGAATGCCTCCAAAAACAAAAGGGGGTAATAGGCCACGACCGTATCCCAAAGGAGAGACTTTCCCTTGCCCTCTTTACTATTAATTTTTTAAAATTTGGATGCTCAAGGCCGCTCCACGGCTGATAGACATCAGGATTCTCGTGGCCCTGCAAAGGGAATGGTTAAGTGGAAAGATGTTTTGACAGGCCTCTGGCGTGGGCCCGATCCCGTGCTACCGTGGGCACGAGGCTCTGTTTGTGTTTTTCCACAGGATCAACAAGATCCGGTGTGGGTACCAGAATGCCTGACTAGGAAAATCCAGCATGAGAAGCACTACAACCCTTCTGTTCTTTCCCATGATGAGTCGGCTGGGGATGGCGGAGCAGAGATGGGGGATTCTGTCGGTGTTCCCAAAACCCATTCCGGTGATGTATAATGCAGGGGTCTTCCCACACCTATTTACCACCAATCGCAGTTTAGACCTGCCCTTTTTACCCCAAGATGAACAGATTAGCCCTATTGAGAGTGCACGCCATCTTTACTTGCAAGGCAGCCTATGTTTCTCCCTGAAGACTGATATCCCGGAGTGTGTACTCCTAAAGTATCAATCCATTGGAGGGGGCGCAGGCTGGGGTGTGAGATCGGGCATGAATGCATCCTGGATTAAAAGGTGGTGGCCTGCCCGAGAAGGAAATAATTACCCACCAAATCAACCTATGTGGGCTCCCTTTTGCTCAGGGGGTCCTCAGGGCCAGGGAGGCCTCCCATGGTCGGGCTGTCAGAGCAGGGAGGCAATTTGGGCAAAAGAAGGTTATTTCTCCTTCTCTCCTGATATAAGTGTAAATAGTTCCCAGGAATCCTTTAATGAATCCTCCCCTCATTGGTATCAACTAAACGCCTTCAATACATGGCTGCTGTGTGGGACCAATGGGAATTGTACAGATCTGTCTCCCTTGGCAATGATTGGAGGCAGGGCACAGAGAATTTCTACCTTCTCCTACAAGGGGTACACAGGTGGGTATAGCAGCTACGACTATGGTAGCTCCTCCCCCACACCTTCCTCAGAGGAGGAAGGAGACGTGACCAAGACTTCCCCCTTTTCAGTGGAAGAGCATCCATAGTACCACATTTTCACCTACCCCAGCATGCGTTTGGCCGCCATTTGTATGGTTGGTGAGCAATGGCAGCACAAATTCTAGTTGGCTAAATTGTACACAGGCCACGTGCTTTTATGCCCTGTTCTGGAATGCTACAGCCTTCCCTTTGGCTGTGGTTGCCCGTATGCCCTGGTATGTGCCTGTGCCTATAGAAGCTCCCAGCAGCTTGACTGTTTCTGCTGTGGCCTTGTCAGGCACGGTACAGACTGCAAATGTTCTAAATAACCTTTCTGCCAATGTCGCCAACACCCTGGATATCCAAACTTCGCTCGGTTCACAGATCAAAGGAGGTCTAATGATTGTCAGTCAACGTATAGATTTGGTACAAGAAGGTTGGTACCCTGTGGCAGTTGGCCCAGCTGGGATGTGAATGGAGAATGGCTGGGCTGTGTGTCACATCCGTACAATATCAAAACTTCACTCATGCAGCAAATCTGTCTAAAAGATGGTCTCAGTTTCTCTTACAGAATTGGTCGTCCAAGTTTGAAGATACTATGAGAGACCTCAGGATGGCTATCCTGCATGTGAATTCCACCCGAATAGACCTATCCCTTGTGAGTGGCCTGACTTCCTGGTTGAACTCCGTCATGGATCATCTGAAAGAGTGGGTGAGTATAGGAGCACTTGCGGGCCTCTTGGTGTTAGTCTCCTTGGTGTGCCTGTGGTGTCTTGGTAAGACTAGAGTCTCACAGAAGCATAATGCAGCCATTCAAGCCTTACAGCCGTTGAAGCAGGACAGTCCCCCCAAGCATGGTTAGCTACCATGAAGAACTAAAAACTTCACACTCAGGATGCGAGGCAATGCACTGCACTCGGGGTCAGCACTAGTGACTCTGAGAAGAGTATGTCTGATTGCATGCTGGTTGATACCCCAGGCCCTGCCTCTGAGAAAAAGGTATCTGACGGGTCTGGTACTCATTTGGCTGGATGACATCTGAATGAGGATCAGTTCAGAGTCCCATTGTTTCAGAGATCGGACCTCTACTCTTGCCTGTTGCGTTTTTTAAATAAAAAAGGGGCAACTGTAGAGAGCTGCGAAGTGCCACACCTTAAAGATGGCACTGGTTTCCGCCTTCCACCTTCTCGATGGTGAGCACTCTCCGTCGTAAACAACTCCATATTTGGCTAGGGCTGAAGATCTGGCTTGCTTCCGCATATGTGGACCTATGCTGGGGTTGGCTACTCCTAGGCTTTATAAGCTGTAGGTTGGCTTTCCCCAGGGTCAGAAGATTGTTCAAGGTTCCTGAATAAACTGCTTAAAGAAAAGTCCGAGTGTTGCGTCTTCCTTGCTGGTTGAGGTGGCGTGACAAAACATAAATAATTTTTAATAAATTTCTCACAAAGTGCATCTAAACATAACAAAAAGATCATTAGCCATAATCTAGTTGGCTTTATACTCATGAGACATATATGGTTTAATGTATGCATGATGTGGAATAATGTTCTTGTTCACTGTAAAGATTTGTCACTTGGAGTAGGCCCTGCTCCAAACAATATAACAGACTTTGAAGATCCTCATGGAAGGCCTCACCCTCCCTGGGGAGCAGAAAGGGGTTGGGATAGTGGGTCAGTGCGGGGCAGGGGAAGAAGAAAAGATTTGTCACTCATGTTTGTTTAATAAAATGCTGATTGGCTGGGGCTGTAGAGATGGCTCAGAGGTTAAGAGCACTGACTGCTCTTCCAGAGGTCCTGAGTTCAATTCCCAGCAACCACATGGTGGCTCCCAAGCATCTGTAATGAGATTTGGTGCCCTCTTCTGGCAAGTCGGCATACAGGCAGACAGAAATTGCATAAAATAAATAAATAAATGTTTTTAAAAATGCTGATTGGCCAGTAGCCAGACAGGAAGTGTATTCAGGGCTACCAGACTAGGAGAATTCTGGTAAAAGGAAAAGCAGAAAAGCAGTCATCAGACGGCTGCAGAGGAAGCAAGATGAGAATGCCTTACTACTGAGAAAAGGTACCAAACCATGTGGCTAAACATAGGTAAGAAGGAACCTTGAAATTCATAGGCACATGGATGGAACTAGAAGAAACCATTCTGAGAGAGTTAACCCAGTCACAAAAAGACAAACATGGTATGTACTCACTCATATGTGGATTTTAGGCATAGATTAAAGGATTACCAGCCTACAATCCACACTGCCAGACAAGCTAGTAAGCAAGAAGGACCCTAAGATAGACATACATGGTCCCCTGAAGAAGGGGAAAGGGACAAGGTCTCCTGAGCAAATTGGGAGCATGGGATAGGGGAGAGGAAACTAGGAGAATGAGAAGGGGAGAGGTGGAGGGGTGAGGAAGACATGATGGGGCATGAAGTTTGAGTTGGGGGAAGAACAGAAGAGAGCAAGATAAGAGATAATATAATAGAGGGAAACATTATAGGTTTAAAGCGAAATCAGGCACTAGGGAAATGTCTGGAGAGCTACAACGATGACACCAACTAACAATCTCAGCAACAGAGGAGAGGCTACCTTAAATGCCCTCTTGTGATAATGAGAGTGATAACTAATTCATATGCCATCATATAGCCTTCATCCAGCGGCTGGCGGAAGTAGAAGCAGACACCCACAGCTAAACCTTGAACTGAACTGAATCCAGTTGCAGAGAAGAAGGACTGATGAGCATAGGGGTCCATCCCAGGCTGACGAAACCCACAGAAACAGCTGACGCGAACAAGGGAGAGCTCTTGGTCCCCAGACTGATAGCTCGGAGACCAGCATGGGACTGATCCAGACCCCCTGAATGTGGATGTCAGTGAGGAGACCTTGGAAATCTATGGGGCCCCTTGTAGTGGATCAATTCTTATCCCTACCATAGGAATGGACTCTGGGCACCCACCCCTCATGGAGGGATACTCCCTAAGCCTAGACACAAGGGGGTGGTCCTAGGCCCTATCCCAAAGGATATGACAGACTCTGAAGACCACCTACAGAAGACTTCACCCTCCTTGGAGAACAGAAAGGGTATGGGATAGGTAGGGTGTTAGTTGGGTTGGGGCAGGGGCAGAGGGAAGAGGGAGGGACCTGGGATTGACATGTAAAATAATCTTTCTAATTAAAATAAAAAAGTTAAAAAAGTAAGAGGTAGTGAGTAGTAATAAGCCTGAGCTAATGGAAGACCATTTATAATTTATATTAAGCATCCAAATCAATTACTTGGGATGCAGTTGCTGGGTATTTGGGAACAGGTGAGAAGAATAGAAATGTGTGCTTACTGCTATGACTCCTCATTTCTCTTAAAGTTTTTGGAAACTCTGAAAAGAAAAGATTTTGTTAGTAATAAGCCTGAGCAATAGATCGAACAGTTTATAACTAATATAAGCCTCTGTGTGTTTATTTGGAACCGAATGACTTACAGGACTAGGCAGGACAGAAACTTCCATCTACATATGCAAATCAATAAATATAATCTATCATATAACTGGACTCAAATTACATGACCATTTCAAGAGGTATAGAAAAGGCCTTTGACAAAATCCAAAATCTCTTTAATGATAAATCCTTGAAAAAAAAACTAGAAGTAGAAGAAACACATGTCAACATAATAAAGACAACATGTGACAAATCTAGCAATATTCTAAATGAAGAAAATTTCAAAGCAGTTTCACTAAAATCAGGTGAGAAATCAGGAGCAAGACCTTTTCTTCAATGTTGTTCAACCTAGTAATTAAATATTTAGCAGTAAGACAAGAAAAAGACAGATATAAATAGGAAGAAAGGAATTCAAAGTATTCTTATTTTCAGAGGATATGATTTTACACACAAGAGACTTAACTATTCCACAAGAAAATGCTTAGGAATGACATTTCAGCAAAGTGGCAGGATACAAAATTAATATAAAAAAATCTGTAGTCTTCTTATATACCAACAATGAATGTGTCATATGAGACAGTTGTTTAACTTGCTTCTCTTGTGGGACTCCTAACAGTAGGAGCAGGAATTGTCCCTAGCACTTTTGTCTGGTCTCATACTGGGTTGCCTTGCCCAGCCTTAATACAAGGGTAAGTGCTTAGTCTCATTGCAACTTGATATGCCATGTTTTGTTGACACTCACAGGAGGCATGCCCCTTTCTGAACAGAAATAGAGGAGGAGTGGATTGAGGAGGGGCAGAGGAGAGTTGGGGGGATTGGGAGGAGAGGAAAAGGGAGCTGTGGTCAGGATGTAAAATAAATAAATAGATAAATAAATAAATAAAAATTTGAAATCCATTCAGAGAACCAGTCCCTTTCACAATTACATTAAAAAACAATCAAATATCTCTGAATAAACCTAACCAAAGAAGTAACCATAAAGTAGAAGAATTACCACATTAACTGGCCTGGTGTGAGTAGTCAAAGTTTGAGTAATATTCTTGGTTTCTCAGAGGAGTGGCCTGTAACAGGACTGTGTGAGTAGGATGGGGAAAGCATCCATTGGGTCTTAGGAGATTTTTGCCTCATGGTGAGAATAAGGAAAGGACAGCATCGTTAAGGGTAAAGGTATGGATACATAAACAGGAGGTGGTTACTAACCAAGTGTCTTCAGATAATTAAAGTCGGCTTCTCACTAGTAGAGGATGATCTACAAATGTGAAAAAGGAGAAAATAAACATGAACAGTGTAGTTCTTAATAAGGAATGGAGGTACTGTTGTAAAGTGTGTGTGTGTGTGTGTGTGTGTGTGTGTGTGTGTGTGTGTGTGAGAGAGAGAGAGAGAGAGAGAGAGAGAGAGAGAGAGAGAGAGAGAGAGAGAGAGAGAGAGAGAATGTGTGTGTTTGCAGGTAAGATTTTAATTGTCTGTATAGAACTAAGTAAAAGACAAAAGTTGGGACAAAAATAACAAATCTTATTCCTATAGGATAAAAAACAAAGGCCAGTGATGTATGTTTCTTGGAGACAACAATGAATTCTTACCATAAAAATTAACATTTATTATATTTTACTTGTAATGCTGCTTTCTTGCTTATGCATGCAGTACCCATGAAGGCCAGAAAGGATATCAGATAGACAGTTGTGAGCCATCAGGTGGCTGCTGAGAATTAAACCTGAATCAGGATCCTCTGGAAGAATAGTCAATGTTATAAACAGTTGAGACATCTTTGCAGCCCTGAACTCTTGATAATTGTCTGTTTCAGAATTCCATTTTTTTCCTACTAAGTATTGACTTTGAAACCTGATTCAAAAGGGCTTATCTCACTTGAGGAATGATTCTCTCCACCTTCAGCAGATGATTCATCTGAAAGTCAACCCCCTGCCATACTACATCCTCTGTCTTTGAATGAGGAAATTAATCCTTCATTGTCTACCAAACTGGCAGTAGCCTGCCTTCAAGAAGGCCAGTGCAGAAGATAGATGGATTTTGGAGAATGCCGTTTTCTTGGTACTCATCCATGACGGCCACCAGAAGCAATTTGCTTTCGGTTGACAAGTCCAGCAGTATACCTTTACAATTTTACCTCAAGAATATATTAACCCTCCAGCCTGTGTGATAACCTAGTTAGAAGGGATTTCCCCCATCTTATTTATTCTTCTCTCACACAAATACATCCCTGCCACATCCTTCCCTCCCCTTATCCCCTCCTCACAGCCTCCCCATGACCATATTTTCTCTCCCCCAGATCAACTGCTCTTGTTTCCCTTCAGAAAAGAGCAGGTCTCCCATGAATATCAACCACACATGGTTTAACAAGATACAATAAGACTAGGCACAAACCCTTCATATCAAGGCTGGATGAGGTGACCTTTTAGGAGAAAAAGGGTCCCAAGCATAGGCAAAAGAGTCAGAGATACCCCTCACTCCTGCTGTTATGGTTCCCACAAGATCACCAATTGTACAATCAGAACATACATGCAGAGGTGACAGATCAGACCCATACAGGCTCCTTGAGTGCCCCTTAAGTCTCTGTGAGCCCCTATGAGCTCTGCTTAGTTGATTCTGTGGGCTGTGTTCTCCTGGTGTCATTGAACCCTTTGGCTCCTACAATCCTTCTTCCCCTTATTTCCCCGAGTTCCACCTAACATTTGACTGTGGGTTGATCTTGATTGTCTGTCTCTTCCACAAAATATAACATGAGTTCACTATATTGTCAACTTTATGCTGGTGGGACCAAGTTAGTAGGAGGTAGCAACAACCACTTTGGTCTTGTTGATAACACATATGTGCGTCATAAGATGGGAAATAAATCCAACCAAAATTCAAGTGCCTTCTAGTTCAGTGAAATTTTTAGGAGTTCTGTGGTATGGGACATATAGAAATATTTATTTTAAGGTGAGGGATGAGTTATTGCACTTGGCTCCTCTCATGACCAAGAAAGAAGCACAACACTTCCTGGGCATATTTGGATTCCGAAGACAGCAAATTTTTCACTGTACTCTGGCCAATATACCAAGCAACTAGAAAAGCTTCTAGCTTTGAATGGGGCCTGGAATAGAAGGTTCCTCAATAGGTACAGGCCACAATGAAGGGTGCTATACCACTTGGACAATATGATCCAGTAGACCTGATAGTACTTGAGGTGTCAGTAGCAGATAGGGATGCTGTTTGGAGCCTTTGGCAGGTGAATCACAAGGAGATTTGGGATTTTGGAGCAAGGCTTCACTCTCATCTGCAGACAACTATTTTCTTTTTGAGAGACAGATCTTGGCCTGGCTATTGGGTCTCAGTAGAAATCAAATGTTTAACAATGGGGCACTGAGCTGGCTAATTTTATGTCAACCAAATACAAACCAGAGTCATCAGAGAGGAGGGAGCCTCAATTGAGAAAATGCCTCCATAAGATCCAGCTGTAGGAATTTTCTTAATTACTGATTGAGGGGGGAGATTTGAGTCCATGGTGGGTGGTTCCGTCCTTGGACTGGTGGTCCTGGTTCTATAAGAAATTAGCCTGGGCAAACCAGTAAGCAACATCACTCCATGGCCTCTGCATCAGCTCCTGCCTCCATGTCCCTGCCCTGTTTGAGTTCCTGCCCTGACTTCCTTCAATGATGAATGATGATTTGGAAGTGTAAGTCAAATAAACCCTTTCCTTTCCAAGTTGCTTTGGTCATGGTGTTTCATCATTGCAATAGTAACCCTAACTAGGAGAACCACCAAGCTTTTATTCTGTTCTTTTCTACTTTTTAAAAAAATATTTTGAGCTTCCTTACTCTTTTTCTAAAGCTCACTCTTTCCACCATGTGTCTGTCTGGTGCCTTGTGGTGGACCGCCATGCTGGTAAGTCAAATAGCATGACCTTCCCCCCTCTTCATTCTTAGACTCAGAGCAGCTGCTGAGATTTACAGCTTTCCTGCCCTGTTTTATTATCTTTAAAACAACAAAAATGCCAAGCTAGAAACGAAGTAACTCCAATAAATGGAATTTTACATAGATCTTGATATAAAAAGTGAACTTTTTTTTTGTTTTTAGAGACAGGGTTTCTCTGTGTAGCTTTGGAGTAAAAATTGAACTTAGATGCATATTAGATTCATTGTACTATGAAATAGTCTGACTTATCAAAAAGTTAAATAGAAACAAAAAATGTGACTTGATTTCTTTATGATTTTATATTAGGCGTTCATACTGGGAAATTTGCTGGTTTTTTTCTGAAAGAAAACATTCTTCTTTATCTCGTGTGCTAACAGATCTTTCTGTGTCAATATTTTATTCATAGGTAATTTTGAGTCACACTTTCATGATTACCAGTTCCTGACAGAGTAGCTGTTCTTGGCCATTTTTTTCTTTATTCCATTTTCCAACAACATGGTAAACTACAGAAGTTTATGGAGAGATTTGTTTTTCTTAACATTATATCACCCAGTGACTATTTTGTGTAGTACTTGCTACATGATTAGTGCTTAATTGAATATTCATTAAAATGAAGGTATGTCTCAGACGTCCCTACTCAAGTTTGCTTAAGTAATTCTTTCCTAAATGAAACATTATTATAGGACACTGATGTTCATTCATTAGTTGCTTGGAATGATTTTGTCCTGTATAAATGATCAATTTTATAAATTGCAAAATCTAACTGTTAGACTAAAATTAGAAGGTAGTTTGAGTTTTGCCACCTTATTTGTCATCATCATTTCAACATCATAATTTAGTTGAAATAAAAGTGTTTGATACCTATATATAAATTAGTATACAAATATTGTCTAAACATCTATGAAGTAGAAATAACCAATGTGATTTTAGAGTTATTATTAACCACAGTGGCACCTCTGATGTGCTTGAAGTATCCCAAAACAAGGATGTCAATAGAATTATTTTGAAGTTGGTGAGCAGAGAAGAAAGAACTATAGAAAAGTAATAGCTGAAATCCTGGGTATGATAGAAATTGTGTTTCTCATAAATTGTGAAATTTATATATGAATAGGTTGAAGAATAGGTTACTCAAGATTTAAAGTATTCCATAAATCTTGTTTGTCAATGTTTGGTATGTAGTAAGTTCTCAAGCTTTCAAATAACTTTATTTGTATTTTCTTGTCTTTATTCATTTTTCCATTTGTTTCTAACAGCAGTATTTTGAGACAGAGTCTTACTATGTCGTCCTGGCTG
The DNA here is from genome assembly GCF_003668045.3 of Cricetulus griseus. Taxonomy (NCBI): domain Eukaryota; kingdom Metazoa; phylum Chordata; class Mammalia; order Rodentia; family Cricetidae; genus Cricetulus; species Cricetulus griseus. The sequence goes on from NC_048604.1 coordinate 59,770,865, forward strand.
GCTAAGAACTCACTGTGTAGCCTAGGCTGGCTTCAAATTCAGAGATCTGCATGTCTTTCCCTCCAAAGTGCAGGAATTAAAGTTGTTTACCATGATGCCCAGCTGTTTTTCCCATTTCTTATTAAAAGGCCTGTTTTAGGCATGTTTTGATAGGAAGTGTTTTTAAAAGAAATAAAAACAGACAATATAATATTTGAATGCAGATGACACCATTTATTGAAATACAAATTTACATATGAAGTATTTAAAGGAAAAGACAATTTCAATTCAGGAAGAAATATATTACTTTCACTATTGTGTCAAATATTTATTTTTTTCCAGCAGATTCACGTACTAGAAAAAAGCAAATTTAAACATTTTTGCAATACACCTTACACATTGTTATGTATTGGAAAATAGTGAGTACAGCACAATGGCATTAACCATCAATAAATTTTACCAGACACAAAATATTAACAAGGTAATTGGCAGAAATATAGTGTAAGAAAATGACATCAATCACAATTAGTATCACAATGTACTTGAGAAGAAAGAGAAACAGCTGACACTTATAGATTACATAATTTAGAGTAGAAGTCTCAACAAGATACAAATACAAAATTGAAAATACGTAGGCAAAACACCATTATCCAAGAGTTGAAATTTAGTTTTCAAGATGTAAGACAGGGTGGATTGGTATATTTATTTCTGTAACACCAAATACTTCTCGTGGTCTAGTTAATAAGGTTTGTGCAACCCATATTACATGAGTCTATATCTGCATGAAGAAAAAATGAATTTTCATGAGATTTTGTTCATAAATGAAACAGGCAAAATATTTAGAACAAGTCAAGGTTTTTAATGTGTAAAGTTGATGAACTGCTTTGTTTTTATTCACAACTGATTCAGACATTAAAGTCAATGTTTGAAATCTCCATATTCATGTTTACCAACCTACCAGGGCTAATGTTTGGTTTATATGATAGGTACAGATTAGATAATACTGGAGTTGAAATAAAATATAAAATCATCTCTATGGTGTAGTTAAGAAAAAATATGTTGTGGTAGCAAAAATTTTCAATGATTAAATAAAACTGTTGCTGTTGTTGTATAGATTTCTTTCCAGATAGTCTCTGTGTCTCACATACACACAGAAGAAAATCTCAAAACAAAAGTGCCCAAATCATGTCACTATATTTGGATAGAAGACTACGTAATAGAAGAAGCAGCTACTTCAACAGGTGCAATATTAACTTTGTTTTTAGCTTTGAACGTAGTCCTAATAAATGTTTGGTGAATTCTGCTACTGAAATAAGATTAATTTAGCAATTTATTAAATTGATAAACCCCTCTGTAATATTCTTTATTTGAATTTTAAATTAGTAAGATATTAAAATACCTGTTGTGAATTTTACAGGATTAGCATAATTTTACAGAATGAGCACCAGGAGTTCTATACTCTAGTGCTGCAATAATTCAACTCCTGAATAATAAAAACATCACATCAATCTACACCACAGTTTATTTAAAGACACAGTACAGGCCAATTCACACACATCACATATATATTACGATACCACCTTGAATGGTACTTTGTTTAAACATATCACAATAAATATTTACTAAACAAGAAAAGTCAATAATGGCCAGCAAATAATGGCACTACACAATTCACAAAATCAAATATAGCATCAATGAAAATGGACAATGTTTCACCATACTAGTGCACTGAACTGTCCTGCTTTTCTCTGAAAATAAAATCAAGTTGTTTCCTTTACTTTCAAAAGGTGGAAATTTATATTCAGAATAAGTATTAAAGCTGTAAGCATCATACCAGCTTTTGCTGATTTTAGACAGATTTGTTCTCTAGTCACTGGTGATAAGTGTACAAAATGAGAAATACGGAGTTACTAACTTGAAACATAATGAATGTAGTAAGAACAAACTGAAACACTTGTTTGGGGTGTCTGATGAGTGTAAAGTCTGGGGAGATAGAATGTGTAGAGGTGGTTTGATTTTTTTTTTTACTGAATTTTGACAATAGTGGGTGTTTCCAAATTGTTACTACTTCTTTAGGAACTTTTTCTTGGTTTTGAATCCCACTATGCACTGCACACTATGTTGCACTGAAATGTTAGGGTTTAAGAAAGGAACTTTGGAAACTATTGTTTTATAACTTTAAACCACTCAAATATATGTGTTTATTTTTGAATAAGTATATTTATGAAGAAATTATGAAAATTAGTTAATATAATCATGGTGATCTTCAAAAACTTTGAGTATCTTGGTAATATTTACTGTTGATCGTTTTATCATAATTTAGAATTAACAAATGTCACTGCATTTTATGGTGAATTTTATTTTGAAGATTTTCTTTTTATCTTACTCTAATATAAGAATAAAGAAGTTGGTTTGTAGGTGAATATTAGTTGCTTAAGATAATGAAGTCTACTAAAGGTGAGTCATTTTAAAAAATAAACTCTTAAAATATTATTTTAATAGCAAAAATATGCTCTAGGTAAATTCACAAAGTGCGTGTTTTATTGTTTCTCATCAACATATCTTACAATTTAGATGAAGAAGTTGGTATTGTATGTCCATTTATTTTTCTCAAAGAGCCGAAAGAATGATTTTTATAATATATAATAAAAAGGAAAATTGGTGCTTTGAAAGACATGCAAAACTTAAAATTTAAAACTAAAAAATTTCTTTAAATCCTATGCTGTATATGCTTTCATAATCTTTGAAAGGCTAGCATAAGCCAGCTTATTTTAAATAGCAAGGAATTTTTGTCAGGGGAGTACATGGTATTCTGGCCCCTACATTTTCACATCATCATTCCTATCCAGATATTTTTATACTATGGATGTTACAATTTTGATACCTTGATATAGTATGGAAAACATATAACATTTGGAATTTTATTTTTTATAAATCAACAAAGGTTTCAAATAGACATCTTTACTTCATTCATGGTCTTTACCTTAATATTCATTCTAACCTGGTTCCTGAAGTTTAAAAAGTGGGGAGAATTGATGATTAGTGCTGGGGTGGATTTTAAAGGTCAAAGGTGGGGGAGACTTGAGACAGGAGAGAGTAAGGGTATGGTAGGAGTTGGAATAAAGCTTGGAAATAGGCTGGGGGAAAATATGATAAATAGGGTGTAGTGAACATGGAGACAGTGTCATTGTGGGAATTAGATGGGGAGAGGAGGAAAGCAGAGAAGATACTCAAAATAGTGTAGGGGTGAGGAAAGAGCTACAGTGTGGATGAGGTATGGAGGATCTGGAGAATTGGGCTGGGGATAAGAAAGGTAAAGGATGTAGTGGAGTTAGGATGGGTTGAGGGACACTAATAGGGGATTAGTGTATCTGAGGACAGGATAGACTTTAGTGTATCTGAGGACAGGATAGACTTTAGGGTTATTTGTTCATTTTATTAACTAATGAAATAATGAGTTTCAAAACAGCAATAAATAAAACTATTCTCTTCAAAACAATCAAGCAAAATTTTATTTACGTTAAAGCTAAAGTTTTATTTTAATTTTTGTTTTCTTAGAGTTCCTCCCATTTTCCATAAAATTGTCTTCCACATCAGTGACTCTCTCTGGTCTTGAAATATTTACTGAAAAAGGCACATGTACTTTGTAACTTATGAGACATCAAAAGCACTTTGCTGTATTTTTTATTTTTACTTCTAAAACATGCTTAAAACATAATGATTAGATGGAAATTTAATATGTAATTAATGAAGCTTTTCTGACAGTTATATGAATTTTGTTATGAAGTTTTCTTATTGAAAAAAACCTATGTTCTTTAATCTCTCTTTTGCAGAATTATAATGTTATTGAGTGACTTAGAGAATTAATTTGATATGGAGAACCCTAAGAAGATAGGGCATAATCTTTGAAAATAAGTAATGATGTACTACTGAACATTTGCATTGCTCAGCTCAATAAATACTAACAGTATTTAGAAGCATAAAACCAAGGCTATAAGGGACTTCTATTACAGGACTGAGAATCATCTTCTTAGACAATTTTCATGTTTGATATTTACTTAACAGTTTCATTTAATTTCTTAAAACTTTACAGAGAAGCAGCTGGCCACTTTACATATATTTTTATATTTAAATTTTAAGCCACTAAACACAATATCCAAAATTATATGGATCATGAGGAATAACACTCACATAGCATGGTTTTGTTGATGATGAAGTTGGTGTTTTCGTGACTGTCTTCAATTATATATTAATATTATATAATTGAACCAAATTTTTACTGTCTTTTTTCTACTTGTTTTTTGAGAAACATTAGTTCTCGGTAAGTTATTTCTCAGTTTCTATTGTACTTATGAGTTTTTTAAATTCACTCACAAGGTGGTTTCCTTTGAAAATTAGAATGCAATAGCTCTGTTTCTTCAAGTCAATGTGACAAGGTGATCTGTCAGTTTGTTTTTTTATTCTCAGGCAAGTATTGGCAGTAAACTCAAATACAGTAGCCTGTGTCCTTCCGTTATTCTGTGGTTTTGCCACACTATGTAAAATTCAGGTTACTCAAGTCTAAAATGGTATCCCATCTTCTGGGTTGGTAAGAAATAGGAGAAAAGAATCTCACTACCTTTCCTTATTTTCTGAGGTCAAAGCCCTGGTTCATGAAGCACATGCTGAACCATGGGGACTGAAGGGAGGGAGGCTAGCCAGCCTCTTTACCTCCTTCCTCAGAGGCCAAATAAATCTTATAAAAAAGGCAAGATTTTGCCTTCAGTCCAAAGATTGCCACCCCTTGCACTATGTGTTAAGGCACACAATAAGGGGTTAGGTGGTAACCTATTATTCAAATTGCCCTTGGTTTTGTAAAAACTTCAGCAACCATTATTCAGGAAAGTTGAAATTTTAAATGTACAAATTGAATGGTGGCCCATGTGCCCTAAAACTCAGCACAAATTTTATATTATGTATGAATACAAAGTAATGAGATTACTTTCCCAAGTAATTCGTCAGTTAATCTCATAACCTTCTGGTAATATTTTATCTACCTCACAAGATGTGTGAAATAGATGTTCCAGAAAGCCATCTTTCATACATAAGTAGGATTCAGTAATTTAATACTGGGCTGATCATCTGGGCCAATTAAATGCTATCTTCATTTTTCTGGGAAGAGCATCCTATTCATTCATCTCATAAAGAAGTTCAATAATTTTTAGCTTCTACCCTGAATCTTCTTATGCAAGGGGCTGGGAAAGGCAAAAAATTAACTTTCAAACACAAAACATAGTTTTAGCATGCAATATTGTAGGCATCCTGTGGTGCTGTTATTGTCTTATATTATTAACATCACAACCACATATGCTATTTACAGTTCTACAGTTATGTGTCTCCTTATATTTTTAAGGCTTCCCATAAATATTTACAATTTTGCTGTGTATAAGTCAAAAAGCACAGAAATAGGCATATTTAAACATTCTTGTGGGTGAACTTTTCCACAGTTGTCTTTTTAAAATATTTCAGAGAAGTACGATATTCAAGAATCTTCTGCTAAATCTCCTGGATTCTAGCTTTCACTCGATAAATGTCTTCAACATTAAGCTAGACTCATCAAAATAAATGCCAAAACCTCTGAGGTCATTTTCATTTGTCTATCAAAGTATCCAAGATGACTTGAAATTACCAGGAGACATTGTCATTTGAAAATTGTTATTTTGTTTAATGAAGTCATTACAACACACTCCTCCAACTAGATTATTCCATATACAATTGATTATTGTATACAGGATAAACTAGCTAGCTACAATCTAATACATAACTATCACAAGTTGATTAATTATGCTCATTGTGGATTCATAATCTAGATGTTGCATTTAGTATTTTGAGTTGTCAAGTTTGTGCATGTCTGTTTTGATGTTAAGTGACCTAGTTTGTTTCTTCAATGGAGAGCATTGTAAAGTATCAGTTTTTATAACTGATGTTCACCTATCTTTGAGAGCTCATTGAGTGGAGAAGATACCATACGTCTGGAGGTTCTACCACTATTACCCACGTAAACCTCAAAACCACCCCCTCTGGGAACTCCAGCATTGCCTCTAAGAGCTTGAGGATTATCCATGGGCATTCCAACATTAACCATGGGGATAGTATTGACATCATTCTTGGGGACTCTAACATTGCCTCTGGGACGTGCAGAATTATCCTCAGGAATTCCAATGTTTCTTCGAATTGCAGAATCCTCAAATCTTGGCTTGATGGGAAGATGTTCTCCAGAAGGTGATGGGATTGGTCTTTGCCAGGCTTCCTCCATGTTGTATCTCTTCTTGATGTTTGCTAAAACACAAAGCCAGAATTTGGTAAGTAATTAACAGATGGGCTTTAGTTTTGAGAAGAATCTATGACTAAGAATGAGAGATCTATTTCCAAATTTGATCTCAGTCCAATCACCTCAAAATGGCATGGTAATTTTACCATACTATGTAACTTTTATTTAGCAATAGAACTTTTGGATGCAACAGATGGACAAGGAAAAAGTGAGTAAAGTTCTAAACCAGAAGTTTAAGTTTATTGGAATGTAGAGGTGGAGAAAGAGGATGAATGACCAGGGTACAATGGGGGAAGAGCTACAGGCTGAAGGACTTTTAGGAACAATGGTATTTAGTATGAAAGTTTTATTTATTTTGGTAGTATGGAAGATTAACGCAATTAAGAATTTAGTGGATACAAGAAATTAGATAAAAGGTAACCATAAGAACTGGAAGTACCCAGGAAGTAAGTGTGTGTGTGTGTGTGTGTGTGTGTGTGTGTGTGTGTGTGTGTATGTAAGCATGCAGGCAGGCACTTGTGTGTGCAAGTGCACATGGTAGTCATACAACAACCTAGTATGTTATTCACCAGGAGTTGCTCACTTTTTTATTATTTATTTATTTATTATTTATTTATTTATTTATTTATTTATTTGGCAGAGTTTCTACAGAGCAAATTCCAGTTCCGGGCTAACAAGCACACATGACTATGTCCTCTTTGTTTTGCAACCAGAGTTTTCAAAATCAAACAAGCAAGTCTCTTGCTTGTAAGGCAAGCTCTTTACTGGCTCAGCAGTGCATGGTTGCTAATAGCAGTCTTCAGTAGGTCTTCAATTTGAGAATAAGGTTGAATCAATTTTACATTTGAAATGATAATGTTATTTGAGCTGTCCTTAGGTTAGACTTTAATTTCTTGATAAATAACTTCTTAGAGTTCTAAATATTTACAGAAAAAGAAACATTACAGAATGGGTCAAGGTCTGAATTCCAGGTAAACTCTGGGTTAGGCTTCAGATTTTTCATTGAAATCATCATCAGGAGTTTGGTGAAACTATATTAAAAATATTTCTAGTTGGTATGCTTTTCATGAAGTTGTATCATCGGGACTCTGACAGAAGTTAGTCATGAAAATTCCTAATACTACCCAGTATGCACAGGAGCATTTTATATATGCTTACATATGTGTAAAGATGAAACAAAAATGTTGTTCTATAGTTAGTAGCAAATTTAAATCAAGGATTTAAAATGTTATAAATATAAGTTATGTTAATATTACCTTTAATCAATTATAGGTTAAAATATTAGTGGTTTATTTGCCAATTCATACTTTCTTGTTGCTATTTCCTCACATACAAGAGGAGATAGGGAAGCTATTTGTTGGATTTTTAACCAGTTGGTTAAGAATGCCCATCATCACATCATTCCTTTTTTCTTATCTACTACTTAGTTATTGGGTAATGAGTATGTTAGTGGACATTTTTTTCTGCTCTATGGATTAAAGCTGAATGAATGAGGACTCCTCATTTTCTCTTGCTTTTCTTCCTAAATTGAAGTTCTTTTAAAAATGTGAATTTTTATTCCTAATTTGAAGTCTTCAAAAGTCTGTATATTCTATAACACACCCCCAATGATTACTAATTGGTATGTGATTAAATTAACCCAACTCAGCATCAGGCTGCAATCACCAAATATGATTATAAGGTTTAAATTTGTGGGAGAGAAACTAATTCCATCATAAAATATTTTACAAAATAGAAAGGGCTAGATATTCTAGGTGGCATGTTTGAGAATAAACTTCCTGGTGAAAGTCTACTTATAAGAAAAATTATATATAACTTACAAAAGTAGTGATAGCAAGAAAACTCTTACCTTCAGCTAGTAAATTACGGTCATGTGAGAAGAAATGAGTTTCTTCTGCATCTAATTTGAATTCAGGTGTATTTAAGTATTGGCCTCTGATTTCACTGTATCTTGGTAAGCTTCGACTGCGCTGCCGCTGGAGTTTAGGGCGCTCAGGCAATAAAGGGAAAGGGCCTTGCAGAGCCTGGAAATGTTGATCCTGAGGACGGATGGTTACTTGATTCTCTTCTTCTGCTGTTAGCTTTCTGTAACCCATATCTCTGTTTTCTTCCTTGGGAGTAGTTTGGAGAACATGGAGCCCCTCACTGTTTAGTGGTGCCTCTAAGAGCTCTGCCCAGGAACGCCGAAAGATGGATCTTTCTCTAAATGGATACATGCTTCTTGCTACTTCCATATCATCACTTCCTGGGGACTCTGCATTTTCTGGAGAATCCATCCACAGATTTCTTGGGGTTCCTGGGCGACTGTATTCTGAGGATGGTGAACACTCATTTAGTAAAGCCTCCAGGTGTACAAACCCAGTGAACTGCAAAGTTGGAATTTCTGTATCATCTAGATCCTCCTTTCCAGGCACACCGGCAACAAGTATTGCGGTGCCTTTCCCCCTTTCATCTGGGCTGGCAATTCCTGTAACATCTAAGCGTTGAAATTCTGGCACCCCTGGAGACTTAACTGGTACTTTCTCTATGCGAAGAAGCCCTGAGGTTTTTGGCTTTACAAGGGCAATGCTGTCTAACTCCTTAGTTAGTGGGGGTGTGGTAGCCATCACTACCTCATTCGTAAGCCCCATGTCCCTCTGAGGGATACCTTCATGGGTGGGTTGCTGAGAGGTCAAAGTTGGATTCTGTTGTTTTTGTTTTCTGGCCCTTTCCCGATTTTCCGCACTAACAGGACGGAAATAAATGAAATCATTCGGAATACTTTGAGGGCGTCTGTATTGGAAGTTTGGATCCACAGAAACAATCTGAAAGACAATTCAAAGATACGATTCATTATGAACACCTTGAATAATATTCTTGATTCTGATTCATTTTATCTTTTATTGTAAGGGCAGGATAACACTAATTTAGACACTATAGACATAAATTAATCAACTCCAAATTGAGAAATATGAAGGATTCCTCCAAAGTGATCTATTTATTTCAGGAAGAGATTACTTTAGTGTTTCCCAAGTTCATTTCCTAATAACCTAATCAAACACTCTTTGTTATCTGCTGAGAACATATACTATCCATGGCCAATAATTTAGGAAGCAATTTATAATTCTTCTAACTTATTAATATGTAGGACTCACTTAAAGGTTCCTAGAGATATATTTAAAGTATTTGTTTCTAATTTTGTATGTATGTCCATGTGCTTGCCATGTATGCATGTGTGCACATGCATGTGCATGTAAATTGCGCATGCACGTGTGTGTGTGTGTGTGTGTGTGTGTGTGTGTGTGTGTGTGTGTGTGTGTGTGTGTACACTTACGCCATAGAAGTTGTGTGGACAGAGTAAAACAGAGTTTTCTCCTTCCATCTTGTTTCTGAGGCACAGAATCTCTTGTTATTTTGTCTATTTGGACGTGTGCCATAGGAGTGTTAGGGTGCAAGCTACCACATATGGTATTTTCAAAAATTGAGTTCTGGGGATCAAACTCAGTCATTAGGATTGTGGCAAGAGATTTTACTTGATGAATCATTTTTGCTGGCTTAGAAATCTTTGAATTGATATAATGCTTATCTTGAGGGGTCTGTCCCCTCAGGCTTACTACTTCTTAGAGACAGTAAGTCTCTAAGTTGTTTGAGAACACTTTTAAAACACAAATCAAGCAAGCCCTACAGTCTATACTTTCAAACACTTCAGTCTCCAGGCCACTATCACCTGGACAGTCATTTTTGAGATAGGTACTGGATAACTTGGGATAGCTTCTGTATCCCAGAATCCACAACAATTATTCAAGCTAGTCTGTTTGCCTTGCTGCATTATCACTGTTTTTGGTGTTTCCCATGTGTCCACCTCATGTCATATTATATCACTTCTCTTGGGATATGTTAGTATAGCAGACTATAGCAGGCTGTCATTTACTGATATGTTTGCTAATCTCACAATATATGATGATATATAAAAAGTAAACACACTGAACTTTCATATTTGCATATAACTACTCCAAAACTGTGTACCCATCACAACTATGTGATTCTTGAAGATTTTCATAAACCTCAGAAGGAAATCCCAGAACATCAGCAAAAGTGTGAATAAAGATTCTTGAAAGTTCTTCCAATAAATCCAATGAAAAAAAAAAGCTGTAGGAAGCCGGTTCCTGCATTATAATGCTGCCTGAAGACACCAAGGTGTGAATTACTTCACAGGCGCTGGGTAATCTCCATTCCTTTGATCTCTGCCTATCCCGTGGCTCATTTTAGCCTGAGGAGCTAAAGCCATTCATAGGGTAATACGTCCCAGGCGGCTGGTCAGCCTTTTATAAGGGATGGTTTTCTTGGTTCAAATGTCTCCACTCTGGTAAAATGCATTAAAGCTTGTCTGCCGAAGGATCCGAGTGTCCTGCGTGTATTTCTTGCTGGCGAGGAATACAGAGCGGGCGCGGGACATATGGTGCCGAAACCCGGGAAGCCTAACATCTCCAGCACCGCGGAGACCCCTTGGCTACAAGGCGGATTCAGAACTGCAGGATGGTAAATTCGGAGAGGTATGATTTTTCTGGACTTTGGCTTGGGACAATCTTAAAGAAGTCCAGAATTACATATCAGAAACCGAATGTAATGAGAGAAATTCGGAGAGGTATGATTTTTCTGGACTTTGGCTTGGGAATGTTGCTATTTTGGGAGGTTAATATAGAGGCTTCTATGCTTTTACTAGGAGCTATTTTGACTTTTCTCACTGTTGTAGCAATCTTAAAGAAGTCCAGAATTACATATCAGAAACCGAATGTGATGAGAGATGGGGCGCGCCTAACAATAAAATATAAGAAAAAAGGACCTCCCGGGATGTCTAGTTACAAGGGAGTGAATAATTTGTTAGATGATTCTGTAAATAAGTTTAAAGCTTTAAATCTTGATAGCTCTGATGACTCTAAAAGCTCAAGAGATAAAGTTTTAGAGAAAACAGCTCAGCTAGGTGACTCGAAACCTAGCCTCTGCCCTGCAACGAAACTGGAAGCCTTGGAGCTGAGCAGCTCAGACTCTGAGATTTTAGACTCTAGCAAGGAAGCAGAGCTAGAGAAAGAAGCAGCACGATACCACCCCGATAGATATCGGCTGCCAAAAATGCCAGCGGGTGTGCTTCCATCAGCACCCCACTATTTGGTACCGACTCCTTCTTACCATCAGAGGAGTGGAGAAAATTACAGATGGCTTTCCCAGTCTTTGATAGGGGAAAAGGCCATGCCTGCTATTCAACACTTCTTAAAGGCCTGGAATGCCTGGGGCTTTAAAGCCTCATTAACATTGACGCTCGGGCCAAGCGTCTCACCTCAAAAACTAAAAGGCCAAAAGGAAATGGTAAAATGGAAAGATATCTTAACTGATTTTTGGAAAGGCCCGGATCCTATTCTCATAAGATCCAGGGGAGCGATATTGTGTTTTCTCACAGGATGAAGAAAATCCCCTGTGGATCCCAGAAAGACTCAACCTGAAGCCAGACCTTCAAAAGTCGAAACTCCACCCTCTACCCCCGGGAGTTGAGAGCCGCTATTGTTATCCAGATTAACTCCTGTCCTTGGCGGAGAGATGGCAACTGATTAAGGGGTGGGGGTAATTGTTTGATGCAGCCGTTTACAGATTGCTGTTATTTTTGGCTGGTCTATGAGAAAAGGGATGGGTATAATTGTTTGATGCAGCCGCCTGCGAATTGCTGTTACTTCTTTGACTGGCATGTAAGCTCCAGGGCTCAAACCAAGAGATCCGCCCAAGCGCTTATATTTTTGGCTACTAGCAATAGGCCGCCGGCCAGACAGCTCTTGCACACCCGGAGCCTAGGCTCACTGCACAGGGTAGAGTGTCTGGTTTGTGCAGCCCCAAAGAGGGATGCTGAGCATAGGCATCGCACAGAGTTGCCTATTATACAGGCTTCTCTGGGAGGTACGTTGACCTGCATAAGGGTTACCTGCCCCAGTCTCCCTTTCCCAGAAAAACGGCAGAGGACAGGTCGGGAGTACTTCGGGTCAAGCTAACAGCCTGATGGTGACTCCCGTACACAGTCTTAATGTTTGATTTTGGGAAGGTCAACCCCTGCCTCTATCCCTCAACATATGGGTGACCTATTTGCTTGTAATAATATAAAGCCTTTTCATTAATTAATAAAAAAAGGGTGATATGTAGGAAGCCGGTTCCTGCATTATAATGCTGCCTGAAGACACCAAGGTGTGAATTACTTCACAGGCGCTGGGTAATCTCCATTCCTTTGATCTCTGCCTATCCCGTGGCTCATTTTAGCCTGAGGAGCTAAAGCCATTCATAGGGTAATACGTCCCAGGCGGCTGGTCAGCCTTTTATAAGGGATGGTTTTCTTGGTTCAAATGTCTCCACTCTGGTAAAATGCATTAAAGCTTGTCTGCCGAAGGATCCGAGTGTCCTGCGTGTATTTCTTGCTGGCGAGGAATACAGAGCGGGCGCGGGACATATGGTGCCGAAACCCGGGAAGCCTAACATCTCCAGCACCGCGGAGACCCCTTGGCTACAAGGCGGATTCAGAACTGCAGGATGGTAAATTCGGAGAGGTATGATTTTTCTGGACTTTGGCTTGGGACAATCTTAAAGAAGTCCAGAATTACATATCAGAAACCGAATGTAATGAGAGAAATTCGGAGAGGTATGATTTTTCTGGACTTTGGCTTGGGAATGTTGCTATTTTGGGAGGTTAATATAGAGGCTTCTATGCTTTTACTAGGAGCTATTTTGACTTTTCTCACTGTTGTAGCAATCTTAAAGAAGTCCAGAATTACATATCAGAAACCGAATGTGATGAGAGATGGGGCGCGCCTAACAATAAAATATAAGAAAAAAGGACCTCCCGGGATGTCTAGTTACAAGGGAGTGAATAATTTGTTAGATGATTCTGTAAATAAGTTTAAAGCTTTAAATCTTGATAGCTCTGATGACTCTAAAAGCTCAAGAGATAAAGTTTTAGAGAAAACAGCTCAGCTAGGTGACTCGAAACCTAGCCTCTGCCCTGCAACGAAACTGGAAGCCTTGGAGCTGAGCAGCTCAGACTCTGAGATTTTAGACTCTAGCAAGGAAGCAGAGCTAGAGAAAGAAGCAGCACGATACCACCCCGATAGATATCGGCTGCCAAAAATGCCAGCGGGTGTGCTTCCATCAGCACCCCCACTATTTGGTACCGACTCCTTCTTACCATCAGAGGAGTGGAGAAAATTACAGATGGCTTTCCCAGTCTTTGATAGGGGAAAAGGCCATGCCTGCTATTCAACACTTCTTAAAGGCCTGGAATGCCTGGGGCTTTAAAGCCTCATTAACATTGACGCTCGGGCCAAGCGTCTCACCTCAAAAACTAAAAGGCCAAAAGGAAATGGTAAAATGGAAAGATATCTTAACTGATTTTTGGAAAGGCCCGGATCCTATTCTCATAAGATCCAGGGGAGCGATATTGTGTTTTCTCACAGGATGAAGAAAATCCCCTGTGGATCCCAGAAAGACTCAACCTGAAGCCAGACCTTCAAAAGTCGAAACTCCACCCTCTACCCCCGGGAGTTGAGAGCCGCTATTGTTATCCAGATTAACTCCTGTCCTTGGCGGAGAGATGGCAACTGATTAAGGGGTGGGGGTAATTGTTTGATGCAGCCGTTTACAGATTGCTGTTATTTTTGGCTGGTCTATGAGAAAAGGGATGGGTATAATTGTTTGATGCAGCCGCCTGCGAATTGCTGTTACTTCTTTGACTGGCATGTAAGCTCCAGGGCTCAAACCAAGAGATCCGCCCAAGCGCTTATATTTTTGGCTACTAGCAATAGGCCGCCGGCCAGACAGCTCTTGCACACCCGGAGCCTAGGCTCACTGCACAGGGTAGAGTGTCTGGTTTGTGCAGCCCCAAAGAGGGATGCTGAGCATAGGCATCGCACAGAGTTGCCTATTATACAGGCTTCTCTGGGAGGTACGTTGACCTGCATAAGGGTTACCTGCCCCAGTCTCCCTTTCCCAGAAAAACGGCAGAGGACAGGTCGGGAGTACTTCGGGTCAAGCTAACAGCCTGATGGTGACTCCCGTACACAGTCTTAATGTTTGATTTTGGGAAGGTCAACCCCTGCCTCTATCCCTCAACATATGGGTGACCTATTTGCTTGTAATAATATAAAGCCTTTTCATTAATTAATAAAAAAAGGGTGATATGTAGGAAGCCGGTTCCTGCATTATAATGCTGCCTGAAGACACCAAGGTGTGAATTACTTCACAGGCGCTGGGTAATCTCCATTCCTTTGATCTCTGCCTATCCCGTGGCTCATTTTAGCCTGAGGAGCTAAAGCCATTCATAGGGTAATACGTCCCAGGCGGCTGGTCAGCCTTTTATAAGGGATGGTTTTCTTGGTTCAAATGTCTCCACTCTGGTAAAATGCATTAAAGCTTGTCTGCAGAAGGATCCGAGTGTCCTGCGTGTATTTCTTGCTGGCGAGGAATACAGAGCGGGCGCGGGACAAAAAGCTGACACAAAATGTCAAAATCAACTTTCAAAACCCTAGAAATTAGCCAAAGGCTTGGAGTAATTTATGTTCATTTGTTCAATGTGGGTGGGCTGAACTGCAATAGTGAGCTTGCTGCATTTTCATTTTCCCTGTTCCAACATTACTGTCTCCCTCCTGTTTTATAGATGCTTTACAAACCAACAATTTAGAATCATGGTGAAAACCCAGGGTCTAGAAACCACTGAAGGAGATGAAATAGAATTAAATTACCTTCACAACTTAATCTTATGGAGTTATCATTAACTGACTTTCCTGTCAACTACTACATATTATACTCTAATAAAAAATTAGGAAAAGAAAACAATCAAACATGCAGACATATACTTGCACCACCCAAGCAAGCTACTATAAAATTCATCACATTCACTAACTAATTAGAAACATTTGATTTGTAAGGCTACTGGTCTTTATATTTTCTCTAACTTTCACCATACAATAACTGTATAAATTAAATCAAAGAAAGAGTGACATTAAACTACAGTATTACACTGAAAACTTCTGGCTAGTATTTATCAGTTACATGCTGTTTTATCAACTTTAGTATGAGTTTCATTGCTTTTTTCCCAACCTTCTAACTCTGTGGCACTTACTAGTCTATGTTTTGTAAAGAAAAGTCCATGTATTTGATAATTTTCTTATTTTGGGAGTGTAATGTGAAGAGATCTTTGTGATTTGATTAGAACAGACTTTCTCCCAGAATACTTCCATGTGATGGCTCCAAAATTATAAGTGGTTCTATAAAATTGCTACATATTAAACTATATATTGGGAGAAAAACTAAGTTAAATACAATATTAGAAGATTTCCCTGGCTTATATCCTCATCAACATTAAATAAGGATTTCTCTTTATACATACATTCTTACCAGAAATTGTGGTTATTTTTGTTTCTTGTTGCTAGTCACTCTAATTTGGGTGAGATATAATTTCAAAGTTTTTTTTTTAATGTGAATTTCCACTATTGCTCAGGATGTTGAATATTTTAAAATAAGTATTGTTCATTTGTGTTTCTTGTTTTGAAAACTGTCTATTCAGTTCATTGGCTGATTTACTGGTTGGAAGTTCATATATTCTGCATATTAGCTCTCTGTCTGAGGTATATCTGGTGAAGACATTATCCCATGTCTATACTGTATCTTTCTACTCTGTTACTAATTTCTTTTGCTATGCAGAAGATTTCTTTTAATTAATTAAGTAATTAATTTTTAAATTTCGTTTTATGTTCCAACTATAGTTCTCCCTCCCACCCCTCTTCCTACCCCCTTTATTCCCCCTCAGTCTGTCTTCCTTCCACTTCTCCCAAAAGGTAAGGTCCCTTCCATGTGGAGTCAACAAAGTCTGACACATTAAGTTGTGGCAGGACCATGCCCCTCTGCCAAGCATTTACGGCTGAGCATGGCATCCCACTATAGGGCATGGACTCCAACAAGATAGCTCATGCACCAGGAATAGATCTTGGTCCTGTTGCCAGGGATCCCTCAGATATACAAGCTATACAACTGTCTCCCACATGCAGAGGGCCTAGTTCAGTCCCATGAAGGCTCCACAGCTGTAGGTCTAGAGTTCATGTGTTTCCATGAGCTTGATTCAGCTATCTTTGTAGATTTCTCCATCATGACCTTGACCTCCCTTGCTCATTATGAACCCTCCTCCCTCTCTTCAACTGGATTCCTGGAGCTTGGCATGGTGCTTGGTTATAGATCTCTGTGCAGAAAATTTGTACATTTATGTAATCTTATCAATTCTTGGGTCTACTCACTGTGCTATTGGGATTCTAGTCAGAGAGTTGCTGTCTATAACTATCCTTCAAGTGTTTTCCTTATGTTGCACATTAGCAGTTTCAGAGTTTATTTTAAATTGGAATTTTGATCTGCTTGAATTTATGCTTTTTTCATGGCATATCTAATTTAATTCTTCTGTAGCTATGTGCCCAGTGTTGCTGGCACCATTTATTGAATGCGTAATCTCTTTTTTTTTTCAGTAATGTTTTTGACAAATCTGTCAATAATTAGATGTACATAGCTGTGTGATTTACTTTGGTGTTCCCCATTGTGTCGAGTTGGTCTACATTGTCTGTCTTTGTGACATTACCATGCTGTCTTTGTTACTCTAGTTCTGTAGCATATGTTGAGGACAGGAAATGTTATAATTCTGGCCGTGCCTTTTTTGCTTAGAATTTCTTTGTTTCTGTATGGCATTTTGTGTTTCCATATGAATTTTAAGGTTACTTTCTTGTTTCAGTTTGTGAGGAATATCACTGGGATTTTGACTGGGAATGCATTGAATCTATAGCAAACTTATTTTTGTAATATTAGTTCTTTCAAACAAGGAATATGGAAAGTATTTCTACCATATAATGTCTTTCTCAAACAAAAGTCATCATCTTAAAATTTCCTTGTTGAGTTCTTTCACCTTATTCATTAGTTCAATTTTTATTTATTTTTAGTTTTATTTAAAGGCATTGTGATAGGATTTTTTCCTTAATTTCATTCTCAATGTTTGTTATTGGCATGTATGAAATCTACTGATTTTTGCGTGTTGATTGTATGTCCTGTAACATATTGATAGTGCTTATCAAATCTAAAGGTTCTTTTGAGATTCCTTGGGTCTTTTAATAGTATTGTGTTTTCTGTAAATAAGGATAATTTAACATCTTCCTTCCCAATATTATCCCCTTTATATATTTGTCCTGTTTTAATTTCTCTAGCTAAGACTTTATGCTCTATACTGAATCAAAATGGAGAGAGTGGGCAGTTTGTCTCAATCTGGATTTTGGTCAAAATGCTCTCAATGTTTCATGCTATATTATGAACATATTATATTAATTATAGGTTTGTTATATACAGCTTTTATGTTGAAGTGTGTTTCATAAATTTCCAGTTCAGTCAGGACTTTTAACATGAAGACATATTGAACTTTGTTGATGGGGAATGTTATTTTTTTGTATATGTTTGTCTTATTGGTTGATGAATAAAACACTGATTGGCCAGACAGGATGATAGGTAGTAGGAGGAGACAAATAGGATTCTGGGAAGTGTAGGCAGAGAGGAGTCATCATGTGATCACAGGAAGTGACATAGCAGGGCAGAATCAGTGAATAAGCAGGGACAAACAGGAAATCGCTTGCTTCTCTTCTCTGCGGAGATGGTGAATAGTCGAGATGTAAGACACTAGAGGAGTAAGAGGTCCCTGGACTCTTTATCCAGTAAGATAAGACCATGTGGAAATACACAGATTAGTAGTTATGGGTTAATAATTAAGAAGCCATAGCCAGCGGCCAACAGCTTTATAATTAATATAGCCTCTGTGTGTGTTTTGGGGCAGAGAAAGGTGGTGGGACCCAGCAGGGCCAGGAAACTGACCCAATCCAGCCAGAAAGCTCACGTTGTCAAATGGCTCTTCTTTATTAAGATCATATGATTTCTAACTTTAAATCCATTACTATGTTGTATTACCACTATTGACTTGTGTATTTTGCATCCTTTAGTGAAATTAACCTGCTCAAGATGTGTGATCTTCTTAATTTGATTTTGAAATAAATTTATCAGTAATATTTTGAGGATTTGTGTATTTATGGTAATCAGATTATGTTGTAAAAATTCCCCTTTCATCTCTAATTTTATTAATTTGATCTTTTCTCTGTGTCTTTGGGTTGGTTTGCCAATCTTGTTAGTCTTTCCAAAGAAACAATTGTTTTTTGTCTGTATTAATTTCTGTCATGATCTTCATTATTTCTTGCCATCCTTTGCATTTCTTTGACTTTTCATTTTTCTATAACCTTGAGTTGCATCACTTTTTTATTGGAGATCTCTCTTATTCTTTTTAAATGTGAGGACTTACAATTCTAAATTTTCTTCATAGGACTATCTTGGTAGTATGCCTGGGTTTTGCTAGGCTGTACTCTCATTTTCATATGAGTCAATATTTTTAAACTCCCCTTTTTATTTCTTCTGTAGTACATCCTAGGAGGCGGGGCTACAGTGTCTCCCTACAGTACATTGTTTGATTTCCTAGTATTCTGTAATATGAGGTTAATTATGCTATTTATTTGAAGTTTGATTCTGCTATGGTTAAACTAGAGGTAAGGAATTATTTTGTTCTGTTTTACATTTGTTATGGTTTTCTTTGCAGCCTATAATATGTATATTATTATATTTATACATGTACATATAATATGTACACACTCTCACATACACATATAGTTTTAGAAAAGTTTCTATGCACTGCTGATGAGAATGCATACTTTCATCTTCTGGTGTCTTCTTTAATGACTTAATGTTACACCCATAATTCAGTATATTAATCCTCATCAGAGAAGCTTCTCCTAGCATGCAATGGAAATTAACACAGAGACTTCTAAACTGGTTAATGTCTAGAGAATGAGAGAGTGACATATTTAGCCACAAACTGGTTTTAGTCCCAAAAGGCTCAGGAATCTTTGAGAAAGAGGGGGCAGAAATATTGTAAGAGCCAGAAGTGGTGGATAACATCAAATTAATTGTTTTCCAGATAGTAAAGGACAGTTGCATATGTGAATCCACTGGAATTGTGACAGCATGCACAAGTTCTGCCCAAGCTCCACCCAGGCATAGAGGGTGGAAGGTAAGCATGACATCCCGCTATTAGCAGAGGATCTATTGGCATTTGATAGCTGCTGAAGGAGAAAGAAAGAGAGAGTTGGTTTTCTTTAATGATGTGACTCCTTAGTAGATGGTACCCATACCAGGGCTGGTTGTGCTCCCATGATTCCCTGGGCAAAACAATTGGACTCAATGGGGAAAGACCAATATCAACTTAATTTTAATTTCTCTCTCTCTCTCTCTCTCTCTCTCTCTCTCTCTCTCTCACCCTACAGGTCCTGTGCACATATATTTTGTCTTTTGATTCTGTGTGTGTTTTTTTAATAAGATTCCTGAACATGTGAACAAGTGGGTCTCTGTATCAATATCTGTTT
The DNA here is from genome assembly GCF_003668045.3 of Cricetulus griseus. NCBI lineage: Eukaryota > Metazoa > Chordata > Mammalia > Rodentia > Cricetidae > Cricetulus > Cricetulus griseus. The sequence continues at coordinate 59,790,644 of NC_048604.1, forward strand.
GTTGTGCCTTTTTCTTCTTTTGGTTTGTTCTGTTCTGATGTGTTTATTTTTTATCATTATCCCTTAGCTGCCTTCTTTGTAATGAGAGACAGAAATGGGGTGGGTCTGGATGGGAGGGGAAGTGGGGAGGAACTGGGAGTAGAGGGAGAGGAGAACATAACCAGAATAAACTGTATAAAAATCTATTTTCAATAAAAGAAAAAACATGGAAAGAATTCCAGAGACATCAATGAGGAACCCTCCAAACCAATCTCTTCCTCAAATAACTTCATTTTTATCATTCAAAATGCTAAAAATAAGCAGTAGGTATGTATGTATATTATATGTATTTGCTAAAAAAAGGGATTATGAATTTTAGTGAATATTAAAAGAGAAATCTCAAAGTTGGGCAGGAGTAGATAGGAGTGTGGAAAGGGAGGATGATATGTATATGCTGTGAATATATGTGTCTGTTATTGGTTAATGAATAAATGCTGGTTGGCCAGTAGCCAGGCAGGAAGACAGGCAGGGCTACCAGACTAGGAGAATGCAGGAAAGAGAAACACACACACACACACACACACACACACACACACACACACACACACACACGCACACACAGAGAGTCAACAGAGAGATGCCACATAGCTGCCAGAGGAGTAACATGCTGGAGCATTACAGGTAAGCCACAGCCTTGTGGCAATACATAGTTTAATAGAAATGAGTTAATAATTAAGGCAGAGCTAGCCAATAAGAAGCCTGAGCTATCAGTCAAACAGTTTATAATTAATATAAGCCTTAGTGTATTTATTTGGGACTAAACTGCTGTGGGGCCAGGCAGGACAGGAACTCTATCATTGGGAGGTCATGTGAGAAGTTGGGGGGTGAATATGATCAAAATTCATTATAAAAATTCTTCATGTATTTAATAAAATATTGTTAAAAATATTTAGACATAAAAACACTTAGACATGAGTCTAATACAGTGCTCCTAACAAAAGCTTTAAAGAAATTAAAGAGTTACTTTTTAAATTGTAAGAGTTTGAAAAATGAGTATGGATATTCATAAGGAAACATTTATATTTTTAGTGAATATTTTACAGGGATTACACAGAAGAAGCAATCCTAAGTTTGTATGTGAACACAGACTCATGTACACAGAACTTTTAAAAACACATTAAATCTAAAGAAATTATTGCTACAAATATAGCATTACATTCAATACATTAAAATATTTTATAAAAAGAATATATGTTATCTCTTAAGTGAACTATTCTATAGATATGTACTAAACCCAGCCCATCTGTGTGGTATAATTTATCTCAGAAGTTTCTTTGTTAATTTTTGGTTTGGAAGATCAATCTACATGTGATAGCTAGGTTTGGAAGCCTCCCACTAGTATTATTTAAGAACGTATATTGTGTTTTACAGTTATTGATATCTTAATGAAGGTAGGGGCCCTGAGCCTCAATGCATAAACATTTATGGTAGTTATATCCTTTGGGGTTGAAGCCTGTATTATCTGATATGAGAATAGGCATTTCATTTGTTTGTTAGACTGATTTTCAACCATAGACTCTCAATTTTCCAGTTTCTGTGAGTTTTTTCTGAGACAATAGACAGTCAAAACTTATTTTGTAATCCATTTAGTTCTCTTGTGTTTTTAATTGGTGAGTTAGGCCATTTGCATTCAAAATTATTGTTGAGAAGAATTTGCTATTGAAAATGCCTTTGTTGGCTGTTCCAGTTGGTTGGTTTATTGGTAAGTTTTTTCATCCTTTCCTGGTAGCATTGGCTCTTTGCTAAGTTGCTGTTCTATACATGATTAATTTCTACCTGGTTCTTTTCTATTCATCCACTGCTCTCATGAAATATATTCATTCTTGTATTTGTGGGTCATGAATTGTCTTAACTCATGCCATTATTGAAATGATCTTATTTATTCATCAATTTTAATAGAACCTGCATAAGACTGAACTAGACTCCATTAATAAAGGTAACAATGGTGTGACTGGGACAATATATGAGGCCACTGGCAGTGGGTTCAAGATCTAACACTAATGCACACACTGACCTTGTTGAGGCCATTCTATATGAGGAGATACCTTGCCTAGCTTAGACACAGGGGTGTGTGGGTTGGAGAGATGCCTTGGTCCTGCCTCAACTAGATGATGGGACAGAGTTAGACTTCCTAGGGGAGGCCATGCCCTCTAGGTGGAGCAGAAGGGAGGAAGGGGGAATGGCAGGAGCAGGAGGAGAGGAGGGAGGGAGAACTAGGATTGGAATGTAAAAAATAGATTAATTTAAAAAAGAAATAAAAGAGTGAATTCTTAAAAAACAAACAAAAATAGATAACTTTCATGGGAATAATAGTCTGGCTTGACAATTATTTATGCTCAGGGCTTGAAATATATCATTTCATGTGTTCCTTGCTTGTGTGGTTGCTGATGTCTCTTCCTTCATGAGTTACTACTTTTCACTTGTAGCTTTAAGTTTTGTGTCTTTACATTGTATTTGACATCTTGACTATGATATTTTGTAGAGAATTATTCTCTGATCATGTCTATTTGGGGGGTTAAGATGCTTCATGTACTTAGATATTTGTTTTGTTCTCTAGGTTTGTGAAATTCTCAGATATAGTTCACTGTCTAGGTTGTTAAAACTCCGGACTTCATAGCCTGTGGATTCTTATATGTTTGGTTGTGAGCTTAGCCTTTAACAGCTGAGCCATCCCTCCAGCCCTAGCCTAAGAATTCTTAAGATCAGTCTCTGGAATGTATGCCAGACTTTTTGGAAGTTTTGGTCATATTCAATTTCTCCCTCTCTTTCTCTCTCTCTCTCTCTCTCTCTCTCTCTCTCTCTCTCTCTCTCTCTCTCTCTCTCTCTCTCTCTCTTTCTCTCTGTCTGTCTTGATCTTGTCCTCCATCATTAAAATTCATTATTCTTCCCTAAGCTTATCTGTTTTTTTTCCCTAAGCTTATCTGTTGACAATGGTTTTGCTATTATGATGGCTCCTCTTGTTTGTCAATTTGACTATGTCTGGAATTAATTAAAATCCAAGTGTATGGGTACACTTGTAAGGGATCTTTTCCTAATTAAATCATTTTAAGTGGGTAACCCACCTTTAATCCAGATCTTTTAAAGTGGGAATATCCACCTTTAATCTGGGCCATACTTTCTGCTGGCAGCCTATATAAAAGTCAGTTCTCACTCTTTGAAATGAAGAAGGAAGCTCTCACTCTTTGCTTGTTTGCCCTCACTCTTGCTGGCAAGGTCATTCCTTTATTGGTGTTAGAGTCTGCTTCTGGATTTCCATATATACTGAAGGCTAACTGAGACATACAGTCATGTGGACTGAACAAAGACTAGATTCTTGGACTTTTATTGGAAGACAGCCATTGTTGGACTAGCTGGACAGCAGCCTATAATTCACTCTAACAAGTCACCTTTTACATAAATACACATGGACATACATATATATGCACATACATATGTACATATTCATTCTATCAGTTATGTTCCTCTAGAGAACCCTGATGAATAAAAAAACTATGTTTTTTCTTTATTTTAGAATTTGATTCATTCATTTTGTGAATTTTTTTATTTGGTTCTTTTTCAGCATTTCAGTTTTCCTGAATCCTCTATTCCCATGTTTTATTTTTTTCTCCAAGCAACTGATTCCTTTTATCTCCTGTTAACTTTCTTGTATGTCTTGAATTGATTTCATAATTTTCATATCTAGATTTTGAATTAAGTTCATTATATGTTTATTTGAGTCCTCTATTTGGTTGTTGTGATAGCTATTATCAATTGTAAACTTGGTAAGATCTAGAATCACCTGAAAGGTTTGGGTATGCCTGTGGGTGACTATCTTTATTAGGTTAACTGATGTGGGAAGACCATCAACTCTGGATGGCTCCATTACCTGGGATAGGCTTTTGGACTGTATAAAAGGATAATGTGAGTTGAACATATATATTCATCATTTTCTGTTTCTTGATTGTAGAAGCAATGTGACTAGCTGTGTCAAGCTTCTGCTGCTATAACTTTCCCAGCACAGTGGATAGTAATCTTGAACTGTGAGCCCAAATAAACCTTTCCTCTAATAAGATGATTTTGTCAGGGTATTTTTATCACACCAACAGGAAGAGCAACTAAGACAGACTCTTGGTACCAGGAATGGGGTCATTGCCAACATATCTGTGGTCCTTATCATTTTTTAGTTTGTTGGAACAATGTGGAAGGGTTTGAAAAGCCCTTGGAATGTGACTAGAAAAGCTTAATGGGCCATTGCAAAGGGATCTTGGAAGAAAGAAAGCTGAGAGAAGTATGACCTTCTCACAAGGTTTCAGAAGAGAATAAGGACTCCTCAGAAAGTATCTGGTTACTCTCTGCTCTCATCCTAAGAAGTTCAGTGAAGTTCAATTTGAATATAATGAATGAATTTGTTTGGCAGAAGACATTTTAAGCCAGGCTGGTTCAATAAAGCAACTTTTATTGTTAAAGATATAGGCACCATCAAATAGAAACCTTCTATGATAGACTGAGATGACAGGAAAGGTCCTGAAGACAAAATCCCAATCATCAGAGGTTCCATCTTATGAAGATCTAAATTCATTTAAAGGAAGAAAACCCAAACTGAAGAGGTTCCTTGCTCCTCAAAGACAACTGCTTAAGGAATGGTTTCCCCAGTCAGCACACAGAAACTGTGACCCAAGACATGTAGCCTACATGGGCAGCAGAACTTGGCAATGGCTACATGTTTTATTTTGCAGGAATTGGGATACAAAATATTGAAGGGATCATGGAGTCCTTCTCCACAGTTTTAGAGCACAAATGAGGCTAGAAAATGTGTGGTAGTGTTGAAATCCCTCCAAGCAGACACTGAGAAGCCACTGTGTGATGCTATAAAGATGAATCCTAAATTGCAATGGAGACCCCAGAATATTGTAGATTACAGGACCATGATATGGATGTCCGTTGAGGGAAGCTGGGAGATGGAGTGGAGCCAGCTTAAATAAGAGGCTGATTTTGCAGGTAGCAGATCTGGATGGGTGGGGTTGCTTAAGATCTTTGTAGCCCAGCCAGTTTTATCATAGGCTCCAGATGCTTGTAGTGGAGCTGTGGGATTTGATGTTTGTCATGCTGAATTTTCTTGTTGTATACTTTATGCCATTGTATATTAGAGGAAAGTGACATTTTTATTTCATAGAAGCTTATAAGTACAATATTGCTTTGTGTCTTGGATGAGATGCCAATTTTGGACTTTTAAATGAAATTGGATTGTATTTTGAATTATGAGATGAACATGGGGGGAACATGAGAAGAACATGTGGATAAGGGGTAGAAGGTTATGATTTAAAACTTGTTCTAGATTTATTTTTATTCTATGTGTATGCATGTGTTCATTTGAATGCCCGTGGAGGCCAGAAGGGAGTATTAAATCCCTTGGCAATGGATTTACAAATGGTTGTAAACCACTAAGTGTGTGCTGAGAACTGAACTGGCTCCTATGCAAGCCTAACAAGTGTTCTTAACTGAGAAATCTGTACAGTACAATGAAGGATGGTTATAATCTAAAATGGTATGTTTGGGTGTTAGGTTGACTAGAGATAGAACTGTGACAGCTAATAGCAATTGTCAACTTGATGAAATATATAATCTGCTGGGAGGTGGATCTCTGGACACACCTGTGGGTGAGATGATCTTTATTAGGTTAACTGAAGTGAGAAGATCTACCCACTGTAAATGGCACAATTTCCTAGGAAAGGAGCCTGGACAGTATGAAAAGGAAAGAGTGAGATGGACATAAACACTTATTATTCTCTTCTTGACTGTGGATGCAATGTGTCCAGATGCCTCCCAACCTGGCTTCTTTTATTTCCCTACTAAGGTAGGTTTTAACTTCAAACTCTGAGCCAGAATAAACTTTTCTCCCTTATGTTGCTTTTGCCTGGATATTTTTTAAACACAGCAACAGGGAAAGTAACCAAGACAGTTATTGATTTGTTTTTTAAAATATGATTCAAATATTGTTTGTAGCATTCAGTTATCATCCAGGTTTTGTCATGTTGAGATGCTATTGGCTTGTGTGGGTATTATAGTGGAATGCTGTCATATTTTTGTAATTTAAAAAGTAGTGTGAGGCAGAATTATGGCATGTGACATAGCTTACGTGGAGGAGATTTTATTAGGGGAAAGGGAATGGGAAAAAGAAGAGGGGGAGGAAGGAGATTGGCCTCTGGGGACAGGAAGAGTAGAAGAGAAAAGAGGTGGTGGAGGGGGAGCAGGACAAAGAGACAGGCAGAGAAGCAGAGAGAGAAAAAAAGGGACAGGGAGAGAGAAGAGAGAGATGGGAGGTCGGAAGGGCCTTTTTATAAGGGAAGGTAGTGAATATGCACAGGTGGTGCTCTTAGTGGCTGCCCCTGAGGACAAATCCTGTCAGAACCCCAAGGGCAGGGCAGTACAGATGCCTGAATACTAACACATATGCTTCTTTTTCTTTTCTTCCTTGTATTTGCATATTTGTTGGTCTGTATAGTCCCTCTGGTCTGTAGTTTTCCTCATTTGCCCACTGTTTTAGTCTTTTTTCTTTTATGTGGGCTGTCTTCACTTGCATTTTTTGTTCACTGAGAAAGCTAACCACAGTAACAAATACAGGATGTGACAGCAGTCACAATATTAGTTTCAAAAGAGACTGTTCTCTCAACCTATGTCCCCTTAGAATTTTAGAGATAAGGGAATATGGCACTAGTTGGGAAAATTGTAGTTTATAGTGTTTTTTGCTTTGCTTTTAGGAGCAAGAGAGTAACACTACTTAACTTGGGAATAAAGAAGGGACTAGGAAGGAGTAGAGTAAGAATAAAGAAACTATATGGGTTAGAGGTATGTAAGGCTACAACTTAAGTGGGGGGGGTTGAGAATGTTTAACTTCAGATTTCTTTCCTATACTTGTGCTGCTACCTCCAAAGTCTGTAACTTGGGGTGTGTCTTTCATATCTTTGTGTTGTGTAATGTTCAATATTTTGCCACGACCTTCCCCAAATCTCATGTACTCCTCACTCTGCTGGAGGAAAGAACATTATAGCTAGAGGGAATGAGCACTGCAGATTTCTCAATTTTAGGGTCCCTTACTCCTCCTCTGGAGTAGGGTCCATGGGTTGCAGAGTCACTTTCCTTTCCTGGTAGACTCAGGTGGACTGGATTTATCCCCTGCAGAACTCATACCACTTTCTCATAGTATCATGGTCAGATTGATCCTCAGGGAAATGACAGGGAAGTATGATTATGGGTGTTAGAAATATTTCAATTTCCGAATCCTCTACCAGTTTTCTGGTAGGTGCTTTACATTTGCTGTTCTTGTAGAGTTGAGCCAATTTGGAATTCTAGCAGGACAATGGTGCTTTGGATGTGCCATCTTTTCATAATTCAATCATTCCTTATTTTATCTTTCTGCTTTATGTCCTTATTTCCTTTCTCTCTCCTTCCTTCATTTTGTCTTAATTAGGGATTCTATTGTTATGAAGAGACACCATGACCATGGCAACTCTTAAAAGGAAAACATTTAATTGGGGATGGATTAAAATTGCCGAGATTTAGTGTATTATCATCTTGGTGGGACATGGAAGTGTGCAGGCAGACATGGTGCTAGAGAAGGAGCTTAGAGTTCTACATCTTGATCTTCAGGCAGCAAAAGTGTAGACTGTCACACTGGGTATGACTTATGCATATAGGAGACCTCAAAGCCTGCCTCCACAGTGACATACTTCCTCCAACAAAGCCACACCTACTCCAACAAATCCACATCTCCTAATAGTGCCACTGCCAATGAGCCAAGCATTCAAACACATGAGTCTATGGTGGGGGGGGCATACCTATTCAAAACACCACATCTTCCTTCCTTCTCTTTTCCTTTTCTTCTTTCCTCTTTTTCTTGCTTGTTCCTTCCCTCCTCTCTATCTGTCTCCCTCCCTCCCTCCCCTCCTTTCCCTTCTCCTCCTCCTTCCTTGTTTCATTATCTTAAAATGTATCTTGCCTAACCTAGAACTCACCATGTAGCCCAGGCTGTACTTGTGGTAATCATCCTGCCTCCACCTCCCAAATGTTGGGATTATAGGTATGAGCTACTATATCTAGTTTACTAGAGATTTTTTTAAGTATTTTATTATATAGCATCTAAAAATGTGAAGGAAGGACACCAGAGATGGTTCAATGAGTAAAGGTGCATCCCTCCAAGCCTCTGTCTTAATTTCAGTTCTGGGACTCACAGTGTTCTCTAATGTTCACACAAGCACTGTGGACACACACACACACACACACACACACACACACACACACACACACACACACACGTAAAACAAAGTCATCAAGAAAATAAAAAGAAACCTCCTGAAGCTATAGACTACTGAGATTCTTTTGTAAATTAATTAAAATAATATTCTAATAATTTTATTACCTGAAAGCATATTTATTATGCTCAACTTAGCTTGACACCATCCTTTCAATAGTCAAAGAAACAAAAACCAGTATGTTCAATGTCTATCTATCAAACCAGTGTTAATTACATTAACTAGGACAGCAAAGTGAAAGGGGGAATTATCCTCATTTTAAAAATTTTATTATTTATTTTCTCGGAGCTGAGGACCAAAACTAGGGCCTTGAGTCTGCTAGGCAAGCACCTGATCACTGAGCAAACTCCCCAACCCCTATCCTCATGTTCTTGTTATTTTTCCTCTATGGATTCTTCTATTATTAGAGAGGAATTAATATTTCACACTAAGGTTTTATTTTTTATTTAAATTAGAAACAAGTTTCTTTTACTTGTCAATCTCAGTTCCCTCTCCCTCCTCTCCTCTCCTGTCCCCCACAGACCCCCCAAATCCCAACTACTTTCTGCTCCCCAGGGAGAGTGAAGCCTTACTTGGGGGGAATCTTCAAATCTGTCATATCATTTGGGGCAGAGCCTGGACCCTCCCCAGTGTGTCTACAGCTAAATACTGAGCTGAACTCTGGAATCCAGTTGCAGAGAGGAAGTGTATAGTGGGAAATTACCAATACAGAGTCAGGTAGATATATAAGAGTATTTAATAGGGAAAAGCCTTACTTACAGAGTGACCTAGCCAGCCGGCATGGCAGCAGTCTGTCCAGCAAGAAGCAAATTGAAAGCGAAAGAGCAAACACAGTCCCCCTATGTCCCCTGACCACGCCCTCGCAAGCTTGTGAGGGCATGGTCAGGCACACCTGTAGCCAGCCCCTAAGTAGGCGTGGCTACAGCTTCCCCTACAATTCCCCTTTTGGTCTAAAAGAGGATTAAAACTTAACAGTTTAAAGTATCCAAAATTAAAAATCATAAAGGTAAAATATAAGAAGATACAACAATCTGTTTATGTCACATCCTATCTATTTTAACTAAACCCTAAAGTCATCTGAAAGAGGTGTCCAAGCCTGACCATGTCCTCAGAAGGGGTGATGAGCAAAGTGGTCAAGACCAGGCTGGAGAAACCCACAGTAACACCTGACCCGAACAAGGGGAAGCTCATGGACCCCAGACTGATAGCTGGGAAACCAGCATGGGACTGATCCAGACCTCCTGAAGGAGGAAGTCAGTTTGGAAGTCTGGACAATCTATGGGGCCACTGGTAGTACACAAATAAACTTTGGGAGCCCTCTCCTCATAGAGGGATACTCACACTAAGGATTTAATATAGAATGTTTGAATTATAACATGAATATACTTTTTTACACTGATGACTATATTTTTAAATAATAGAAGTCAGAGTTTTCTGAATTTAACTGCTATTGATCAATACTGAAATAGCGATATTACTTACGGTAGTTGATTTTTGGCATTGGTCACACCAAATCACAGGGAAGTTTCTTTTCAAGGCCATAGCACTTTTGGCAAAAATCATAGAACTCATAAGACTGTAATCTGTAAGAAAACATAGGGCTTTGAATCTGAAGACTCTATTGACACCAAATTTGGTGACTGGCAAATTTCGTGATATCATTACCTATATGCTAGAGTTTGAATAGAGCTAATACAACACATTAAAAAAACTTTGCTATTTTCTTCCCTTCTATTACATAGCCTATTTAGTGTATAAACGGGCCACTGTCTTCAACTAGTCTTGATATTTTGGTTATATAGCTATTGCTTTTGCTGTATCCAGGATTTTGCTGATATTGCTTGCTGGAGCTATTTTAAGACAATTGAATTGAGCTCAACTATGCTAACAGTAGCGAGTAGTGAGCATAGTATGTGGAATCTTGTGCTTTCCCACTCTTCATTATTGAGTATATGTGTGCCTCTGTGTGTTGGCAGAATAGTCTCTAAAATATTAGCTATCTGGAATGGTGCTTTAAGTAATTTTATTTTTATTTACTCATTAATTTTGCTTGAATCCTTCAATAAAACTTTAATGTAATTATCAGCAAATATTACAATTTAGTAAATCATTTTTAATTGTTTGTGGAGGAATATGCAAAGAAGTAAAAATATATGTATTTCCTCCCATAAGCCTTTCCCATCTTTACTTTTTCCTTTATTTTCAGATCAGATTATATGAGGTATTTTTGGAATTGTTGGAAAAATACACATGACAATATTTTTCAAAATGATTTTTGTTTGCTTGGTCTCAAGGAAATTGTTATTCCTCTACAACTTAAAGTGATCAAATCATATTTATTCATTTTAAAGGGAACTGGATATCTCTAGGTACTGTTTCCTATTCTCAAATTTTTCATCTAGAAAGAATACAATTTTATTCAGTATTACATGAAAGCATAGACATGATTATCTACTGTATTCATGATTATGAAATCATTAGTGAACAGATCAGACATTTATTTGTTCTTTCAATTGTTTGCCATTCAATAAAGTAAGTAATAATCATATAAGAGGAAGTTGTACCTATAAAGTACTCATTTCCAGCTATAACAAGTCAATTTTCAGCCAAGTTTTAGAAATAAAAATATCTTGGTACTATTCAACAATTCTTTAATAAATGTTTGAATAGCAATTGTATTATATTTGATAAATATAGTAAAATTTCTGGTAATCTTCAGGTGATATCATGTATGGAAATCTGTGATAATGATAAATTTATATTTAAGCCATGTTACTGCTTTTTTGGTGGTGTGTGTGGGGGTTCAAGACAGAGTTTCCCTGTGTAACCTTGCATGTCCTGGAACTCACTCTGTAGACCACGCTGGTCTCAAACTCACAGAGATCCACCTGCCTTTCCCTCCCAAGTGCTGGGATTAAAGATATGTGCCATCATCAACTGGCCTATTTTGCATTTTAATGGCATAAATATTTGAAACTTTGAAATCATTACCTTCATTAGCAGCCGCACCTCCAAAGGAAGAGCCAAATGCTAACTGTATTATCTGACATACCCAACTGAAAAAAATAAGGGGGGTGAGAAGGCAACAGTTAATAGAACAGCCAATAATCATTAACTATGATATTTACAGGAAGTAATAACTGCTATTATTCTCATTGAAACATTAAAATTCAAAAGGATAAAGCTTTCACATCAAATGTCAGTGGTGTCTATAAATAATAGTTTCCATTAGGAAGAAGTTTTAAATACAGTCACAACTAGAATTAAAACAAGTGAAGATCATGATTTGAGGCAAGCACAATAATTACAGAGGCAGCATCTCTCATTATGTCATAAAAGAAAGCTACATCAATGAAAGTTTCAAATCCCCTAAGCTATATCATCGATAAGGAAATAAATTGCTGACATGAAATAATAACATTTATGGCCAAATTTTCAAGATGAATGGCATGATGATGTATGAAAATGTAAAACTAAGTCATGATTTCTTATTCCCAATACACATGAATCATAGTAGGGTAAATACTAGTGGCCTAAAAGTATGTAAAGATTTCATTAGATGCTATCTGATCATTTTTTTAACCAGGCAAAAGGCATGTGTCTGGATGCGTACACTAACAACAGAAGATCATCATTCCTTCTACTAATTTAAATGCCAGTTTAACTTTTCCTATTTGAGTTCACTGAAATTCAGAAATTGATGTGTGAGCACTAACAGAAAAAGTTCAAAGTGACAAGTTTGAATTATAAAGACTATTAAATTCTTTTACTAGAAACACTATTGCCTTCCTGGTATGTTAATTATGACTATCTCAAAATTTCCTATTTAGTTTCCTTTGTTTAGCCCCAAGCAATTGCTATCATGTGGGCTGATATTAAGAATATATATAATTTTAAGCAAAATAACAACAAAATAATTATTAACTATGAATTGGACTATAACAGTGAAAATTATGATAGTATGAGATTATTGTCTTTTAAAAGTTCTTATTATTGATGAGTTACTATGCAATACATATTTCTGTTTCCTGGTGACAGAGTATAATTTTAAAATTTCTGGCCAGAATAATTTCTTAACTGGTTGTATTACACCCTTACAAATATAGAACACATTATTTACAGGGGTGCCTATTAAGTCAATGATCTATAGTAAAGTGGATAGAATTTTATTTGTATTTTACAGTCACATTTCCCAGTATCAGGATTTTATTAAAATTTTCAAATTGTACAACTAGATAAAATTGGAATTCTTGTTTTCTTTCTTAATTTCTAGTATTTGACACTTGTGTCTAGTGGTCACCTATGGGTAAAAATTGGGTTGATGAATTGAGTGAGTTTCTGGAGAAGGCCTTTGATTTGTGCTTCAGACATATCTTGTCTGTTCTGACTCCTGACTATGAATGTAACCAGATACACATGTTCCTAATGCCATGCCTTTCAACCATAGTGGACTTTTAAACTGTTCCCAAAATATAGCATTCCTCCTTTCAGCTGCTTCTTGTCACATATTTGGTCTTAGCAATGAGAAAAACAACTAATACAGAAACTTGATATTGAGGAATAGGAAGGTTTCTATGCTAAACTTGACCATGGGGTCTGTAGGCCTACAGGAATGTGGAAGGGCTTGAAGTTGCATTCTAGAGAAGCCCTACAGTGCTATAAAAAGAACTTCATAGGGCATTATGGTGGGAGTTTAGAATACCAGAATGCCAGAAGAAACATGGATAGCAGAGGCCCAGCACATGTTTCAGAAGGAATAAGGACTCTCAGGAACTGTGAGAGAGGACATTCATGTTCCATTTTAGCCAAGTATCTGGCTCCATTCTGCCTGTGCCCTAAAAGGTAATGGATTAATTTGTTTGGCAGAGGAAATTTCTAGATGGGATAGTATTCAGGCTATGGCATGACTACTGTTTATCCAGGTCTACTGTGAGAAAATGCAATGAGCAAGGTAGAAAAATGAGAAATGTATGCGTGCAGTTTAGTGAGTAAAGGTATATGAAAAAGTATAAAGCTTCTGACAAGGCAGGAGTGAAAGAAATTTTAATTGTTACACTGATTAGCACAATAAAGATAAACATAGCCAGTGTGCTGGTGTAAGCTTTAATCCTAGCAGCACTCAAGAACCAAAGAGGTAGATGGACCTCTGTGAGTTCTAGACCACACTGGTTTACATTGTGAGTTACAGATCAGCCAGACCTACAGAGTGAGTCACCATTTCACATGTGCATATGAGGGGGTGGGGGGCAGAGACAGAGAGAATAGTACTGGAATAGGAAATAGGGTAAGACCTCACCTATTGAAGCTGCCAACACTTAAAAATGCCTATTTATTTAAAGGAGGTAGCTTGAATTGAGAATACATTTGAAGGGGTACATTGCTCAAAAATAATTGCTTAGGAAAATATTTTTTCAGGTTCAGACAATATCACCTACAAGGGGCTAGACTACATCTTGAGCTGATAGTAGAATTTGGCAGCATCACCTGTAGGTTTTGCAGAAATGAAAAATATGAGTGAGTGGGTCACTAAGGCTTTTACCAATGATATGGAAAGCCGTGATGCCAGGAGATGTGCCATATGGTCAGATCCTGCAAAGAGGACACAGGGTAAATGGTAAATATGAAACCTAAGTTACAACAGAGACCCCAGGATGCTGATGATACCAGGATCATGGGAAATATGCTGAAGAAAGCTGAAGCCATCCTGAAAGAAGCATTCAGGAGTACAGTTAGTTTTAGATACATGGCAGACATGGAGAGGCATGGCTACTGGAACACATTTAAGCCCAGATGGAAAATACATCATGAGCTCCAGACACTGGACATGGCATTTAACAATTTGAGCATTTTCCAGATAGCTCTTTTCCTTTTGTCCAATCTTTTTTATGTCTTCACTCTCACCTTTTGGAATGGGGATACTTAATCTGTTCCTTTATAAAATGAAATATGTAACTTATTTTTTATAACTTTATAAGAGATCACAGTTAAGAGACTACCTTAAGTCTCAGAAGAATCTCTGGGATTTTCAACAGTATTGTGACTGTTAAAGACTATAGGAACTTCTAAAGTTGGAACAAATGTGTTTTGCATTATAAAATGATATTGAATCATAGGGCATAGAGGCAGAAGGTTGTGTTCTAAATGTGTGATGTCTCCATAAACTAATGTATTTGAAAATTTGTTATCCAACTAGTGGTATAGTTTTAGAAGATTTTAGAACTTTTAGGAGGTAGAAATTTTCTGGACGAAGTTACTTACTAGGGTCACACCTTGAGGATGGTTAGCCCAGATCTACTTCTGTCTGTTCTCTACTTCTTGACTAGGAATACAACTTAGCCAGGCACTTGTATTTCTGTCACCATTCGTACTCTGCTATGATGGATTATATCCCTTCTTATACCAGAAGTCAAAATAAACATCTCCTCCCACAAGTTGTTTCTTACCAGGCATTTTGTCACAGCAAAGTCATACACTACTGTCTGTATTGGACTGTGTACCGAATATTTTCATTACTGCTCGGTATTACACAACAGTGCTGAGGATTAGCTTTAATGTTTAGGAAAAATAAATTTGGTGTTTTATAGTCCGGCATGTGACAAATTCAAAATTTTCATATTCCATTTGATTCAGATCTTTTATGGGTATTTTCATACCTTTACAAAACTATCATTCCTCCATTGCCCCTTTAAAAGCGTAATTACAAGTGAGGTGCTAAAATTTACATTTCAAAAAGAAATTTAAAAGAATGTAAACATTAAAATATGTTGAAGAAAAATATTAGTATATGAGCGTGCAAGAAAAAAGAGAGGAAAATGTCTAGTATAAATTCATTTTCTATGTATTTTCCTTATTGTTTCTGGCTGAGTAAAAAAAAAATCTGACAGTTATTGAAAATATCACAATAACATTTTAAGTCTGTATGAAAGCAATAAGAGATTAAGAATGTGTTTTCTTGTTTCAAATCTACTTTTAGAATGTTAAAACTTTAAGTTTTACTATACTTAACTACTAAAATTAATATTTTATTAAATTATCAAATGTCATTATGGTAGAAATGTATTACACTGAGGGTTCATCCATAGGTGTACAAATTCGAAAGGAATTAGAATTTTTCCGTAAACTACTTGTGGCCAAGTAGATTCAAACAGATACCATCATACTGCTATTCTCTATGGGATGTCTGTATACTTTGATAGCATTTTCTTGGATTATTGATTTTAAAAATTTAAAATGTAAATGTTCTTACATACTGAGCGATCTTTATTAAACTGATTTTATTGAATAATATTGATAAATGTAAACAAACACTGAAAATAAATGTAAAACTTTTATTGGGGTTTACAAAGTGGAATTTTTAAAAAGTTCTGAGTCTGAGTCATATTGAATATATTCTCTCTTCTTCTCTCTTTTTTTTTTTTTTTGGTTTTTCAAGACAGAGTTTCTCTGTTGCTTTGGAGCCTGTCCTGGAACTCTCTCTATAGACCAGGCTGGCCTCGAACTCACAAAGATCTGCCTACCTCTGCCTCCTGAGTGCCAGATTAAAGGCATGAACCACCACCACCCAGCCTCTTTATTTCTTTTAAAAATAGCATTAAAATGTGTTTTTGCCTGCCTTTGGGACCCTTTTCCTTCTACTGGTTTGCCCTGTCCAGCCTTGATATGAGAGTTTGTGTCTAGTCTTATTGTAACTTGTTAGGCCATATTTGGTTGATATCCCTGGCAGCCCTGCCTTTTCTTGAAAGGAAAGGAGGGGTGGATCTGGGGGAGAGGGGAGGTGACTGGGGCTAGGAGGAGAGGAGGACTGTGTGGAAACTATATTTGGGATACAATGTGTGAGAGAAGACTAAATAAGTTTGATAAATGTTTTGGAAGATAGAGGTTTCACCTGTACAGATAACAGATTTTTTTTGCCTGATTAGATTAATAAGAAAGTATACCACTAGACAAAAGTTTGGGCAGGCCTGACAGCAGCCCCTAAAAACCCAGTGGCTTTTCAACTGCAACACAAAAAATAGTGTTTGCAGTACTCACTTGGTCTACTGTCCTGGATTTGGGGGTGGTGAGGGGAAGTGACATTAGTGAAGCTCATGCTACCTGTTGGGTTATGACAAAGATCTTTTATCTCTCATCCAGGATCTCCTGTCACTCTGCCTGTCTCAACCAAAACTGGACAGACCCATTTTTAGGTATCTTTCCACTGGCTTAGAAATATCAATCTAAAATTGAAAAGGTAACTCAGCATGTTCTAGCTAGATTCAATAGTGCTGGAAGGGGTTCTGTAGTAGGCTATTGGGGGAGAAAAACAATAATGATTTTACCTTCATTGTACACTGGAGGCTACAATATTGACCTGTCAGGCAACATGTACCCACTGGTACAACAGTAGCATGGTAGTTATGGTAGTAACCGATCATTTTCTGACTGGATATGTGGCCTGCCTTAGAGGAGAGTTTCTCATAAACCTTGTCAAAAACCCATGCCTGGGAAGGTCCTAGGCCCTAAGGAGGAATAAGCCTACTATAGTTGTGCTAAATGGTCAGTTGTCAAACTGTCTTCTAAATATTTATTTATACCCATATACTTTTGGTGCTCTCAACTTTTGTTGGAGAAATTTCTTCTTATTTTTTGGGGGGATGGGTAGAGATTTATACAGAGATTCATAACTGATAAAAATGCTGAGAATATTTGACTGTGATTGTTCAGCCAAAGCTGGGCCATCTATATCAATATCCTCCCAACCAAAGCCCAGGGAATCTCTCAGAAGGAGTAGAATATAAAAATTGTAGAATGGAGAGAGAGAGAACAGTTGTGAAATGTGCTCTTCTCTATGACATAGGCATTGCATACATGACATCACCGTTGCTATGGTTGCCTGCCTGAGACCTGCACAAGACTAATCCTGTCAAAATTCCAACAGGGATTGGGGAGGAGTTGCCAAGGCCCCAGAACTAGCTGAGGAATTATCAGCAGATGTTGAATGCTAAGGGTATAATTCTTTTGGGGACTGTGGCTGCTGAAAGTTTGCCCATGCCCCACTGGATAGTCCCACATCTGTGAGCATGTGAGCAGTACTAATTAGACTCTGTTGGTGATTTAAAAAGATAGGGAACATGAAATTTGGAGGAAGACATTTTGGAGGAATCCTTCTAGAGCTGGAAGGAGGCTACTAGTGGTAGATATAATCAAAACACATTGTATATATGTTTGAAATTTTCTTTTACTTTCATTTTTGGTGACTGGTAGATAATGTATACATTTTAAAAATAATTAAAAATATTATTTAAAAGCAGAACATTTTTTACCCTTACTGATCAATTATTTCATATAAATGTTTTACAAAATATTTATAGAACTGGATCAGAGATGTTTCAAGGGTAATATATTTGCATTCGTTTGGTAATCTCTGTTCCAGTTTTACTTCTACAACCTATTTGTTATTATTCTTTGTCAATAGAAACTAAATTACTCAAAGAATTTCAAAAAAGAAACTACAACAACGTGTGCTATTTACATGCTTCTATAAACATCTCAAAATATCTTCCCAGTGGTGCATGCCTGTAATCTCAGAAGTGGGGAGGCTGAGGCATGATGAGTTATTTGATGTGAGTCTGCCTAGCTATTTTATGAGAGCAAGGCCAGTATGAGCTCACAATGGTTCCCACACTGGTTGGGTGAACTGATTTTGTCAGCTAAAGCTATCATCTTGTTCTGCATTCTCCAATAGAAATCTTTTAGTCAAATATGTACGGAAACTGATCTTGCACATTTTCCTGCATCACTCTTTCCCATATCATCACCTTCCTGCTGCCTATCTTCCACCAAACCCCTTCTCCATTCCCTCTCCACCTTCTCTATATGCCATTGTCTCTCCCCTTTCCAATTTGGCCTGTTTGAAAGACGTGCTCCAAAGTATGTGCTCCAAAGAATGGGGAAAGTTTCACCCATAGAAAATAAGCAAAAGACAACCACTTAAGTGTACCACCAGCGTTGCTTTTACTACGGCCATGGGATTACATGTTGAAATCACATAGCGAATTTCTCAGTCCACTCTCTAGCCAGTCTATCATACTTTTTCTTGTTCTTGCGGTAGACCTTTGCAATTTCAGGTACCAATGGATCATCCGGGTTCGGGTCACATAAGAGGGAGCAGATAGACAGGAGAACTTTAGAAATTGTCAGTGCTGGTGACCACTCAGATCTCAGGATGTCAAGACAGATGGTTCCCTTCCGGTTGATATTCGGATGGTAAATTCGTGTGATGAATGTGATCTTGGGTGGTCTGAATGGGTAATCCGATGGGAAATGGATGGCCAGGAAAAAGACCCCTCCATGGTAAGGGCTTTCATCAGGCCCCATTATGGTTGCTTGCCAATGAAATGGGTCTTCCCCCACAGGGCCTGCGGAGCACTGGGCTGGAGGGTCACGAGCCAGGTCCAAGAGCTCCTTTTGGATACGCTTGAGAGCCATGGTCCTTAAGATATGATGGATAGTCCTTTGTACTGGGCCTAACAAGTGGTAGATGGCTTTAGAAATTCTAGGGCCCAAACATCTGTGAGAGCACCGGTTGGTATATGGTTGGGGCAAGGGCTGGCTTGTGGCGAGGTCTGAGTTGTGGTGAGGGCTGGTTTGCTGTGAGGGCTGGGTTGGGTTCCCAAGGAGCTGTTCACAGAAGCGGATAGGGTAGAAAGAGAGAGCTCAGAGCTAGGGACATCAGCTTCTCAACTGTACCTGAAAAGCTGGCTGCACGATTCCTGCCTCTTGGGGCCTTGGAAATACTTTGTCTGGAGCTAGAGAATCCGCTGATATACAGAGGCTGTGATGCCTGAAGGCCGCACAACTGCTGGGAAACACTGCTGCCCGGAGAGGTAAGTGCTCCTCCTCCGGGCAGCCAGCTAATGAGACTGAGGAAGCTGTTTACCTCCAGTGCCTGGGCAACGGCAAGGGTCTATTGTGAGGTCACAGAGACACAGTAACGAGTATGATACATGACACAGTGCACGTAGCATAGAGGTGAGGGGAACGTGGGGCCAATATTCAGGTGAACATGGGTGCAGGTGTCAAATGTTATTAGAACAGTGGGAAATAGCTGAGCATTGGTGGCTCACGCCTTTAATCCCAGCACTCGGGAGGCAGAGACAGGCGTATCTCTGTGAGTTCGAGACCAGCCTGGTCTACAAGAGCTAGTTCCAGAACAGTCTCCAAAGCCACAGAGAAACCCTGGCTCAAAACAGTGGGAAATGGCAGAAGGCACTCTTGCCTGTAGGCCTCACCCAGTGCTTATTCTTTGGCCTAGCAAACAAGGACACAATGTACCCCTTCACCCAGTTACCAGAATAAATAAGATCAATTCAATGAGTTTTCTCTCCATTAGAATGACTTTATCATACTCTTTCTCCACACTATATGTTCAAGTCATACAGACACTTATCTCTGTGTGTATTTCCAAGGACATCCTCTAATTTAAATAATTTAGCAAGTTTAATATTTGTATATCTTGGTAATGTTTTGGTAGTTACTCTCCAGAAGATTTCAAAATTGAATTTGTAACTAACCATCTTAATTTTATAAGAATGCCCCACAGAACAGGATGGTGAAAGAATGAAGAAAGAAGGAAAATAGCTAAACCCTATTTCTATCCTGCATTTATAGGCTTTAGTTGTTCTTTTTGGGGGGTGGAGTTCGAGACAGGGGTTTTCTGTGGCTTTGGAGGCTGTCCTGGAACTCTGTAGACAAAGCTAGCCTCGAACTCACAGAGATCCGTCTGCCTCTGCCTCCAGAGTGCTGGGATTAAAGGTGTGTGCCACCACCATCTAGATGCTTTAGTTGTTCTTTATAGAAATAGTCTTGTTTGTTTGGAATGATTGTTCCAATAACAAAACTAGCCACACAACACAATTATTTCCTTGAGTGTTTCTAATATAGTTAGCTATTGATTATATGTGTAGAAATGCAAAGAAAATAATTACCATAAATATGTTGGTGTGTTAGGTGTATTAATTCATTTTGCTGAACTGAGTGCAGTAATTTAATAAGATTATTTGTAATTTCTGTTGTTACAGTACACATATCAGGTCACAGTTTCAGTTATACTGGATATTCTTTAGTTATGAAAATTCCTTTTTTGGAGAACTATTCATCTAATATCCAAACAACCAATTTAGGATGTACTACTTTGACATTACTTTACAAAGGAAAGACTATGGATGCCATAATGGGTCTTCTACTATTAAGATAAAATATAAGACTCACTGAGAAGAACTTCTCCAAATTTCTTGTTATTTTGTCTTTGAACTTAGTTTCTGTGCTTCTGAATGAAATGTCCATATTATTGTCATTATTATTAAAGTTTAATGGATCATATACAATATTGCAAGTTCTGGAAGTTAGCTTCCAGAGTTTTCTTTTCTGATGAGGATGGGATTGAAAATTTTATTAAAATACTGGAAAACATTAATTTTGATCTTTTTATTGGGCAGAATACTAAGACCAACAATTTTATTTGAGTACTTTAAAGGAGAAAACCTGGTAATGTTCTCCAGAGCCTTTTTGTTATCATGTCCTATTGAACATACATTTCTATATACAAAAGTATGTCATCTTCAGTGTGGCTGACTTCAGCTGAAATAGAATCATTTGCCACCTGGCTCCAATTATATAATTTTGACTCAGAATATTGCTAAATTGTCTATGTACGTCTAGGCTTGCTTCACCTCAAATTCATAATCATTCTTCAGTATCCCTAGTGGCTAGAACCATAATTACATCCTACCATGCCCAGCTACACTGTATGTAAATAATTCAACCCCTAAGAACATAGTTGAACAGATGTCCTTGTGGTATGAATGTGCATCCATTGGGTATATGACTAGGAGTAGAATTGCTGGGTCTTGAGGTAGATTGATTCCCATTTTCCTCAGAAGCTGCCATACTGATTTCCAAAGTGGCTGTAAAAAAGTTTGCATTCCCACCGGCAATGGAGAAGTTGCCCTTTCTTCACATTCTTGCCAGCATAAGCTGTTGTTGGTGTTTTTGATTTAAGCCATTCTGAAAGGTTTAAGATGGTATCTCAGAGTTGTTTTCATTTGCATTTTGCTGAAGGCTAAGGATGTTGAGCAATTCCTTAAGCGCCTTTTGGCTATTTGGGATTCCTCTGTTGAGAATTCTCTATCTAGCTTTGTACCCCATTTTTAAATTGGATTATTTGGTGTTTTAGTGACTAGCTTCTTGAGTTCTTTGTACATTTTGGAGATCAGCCCTCTGTCAGATGTAAGTTTGGTGGAGATCTTTTCCCATTGTGTGGGCTGCCATTTTGTCTTGTTGACTGTGTCCTTTGCCTTACAAAAGATGCTTCTTAGTTTCAGGAGGCTCCATTTATTGTTTATCTCAGTGTCTGTGCTACTGGTGTTATGTTCAGGAAGTTGTCTCTTGTATCAATTCCTTCAGGAGTACTTCCTACTTTCTCGTCTAAGAGGTTCAGTGTGGCTGAATTTATGTTGAGGTCTGTGATCCATTTGTACTTAAGTTTTGTGCATGGGGATAGATATGGATCTATCTGCAATTTTCTACATGCCACCATCTAGTTATGCCAGCACCATTTGTTCAAGATGCTTTCTTTTTTACCATTGTATAAGTTTAGCTTCTTTGTCAAAAACCAGGTGTTCACAGGTGTGTGGATTAATATCAGGGTCTTCAATTCAATTTCATTGGTCCACCTGTCTATTTTTGTGCCAGTACCAAGCTGTTTTCATTACTATAGCTCTATAGTGGTGCATGAAGTCAGGGATGGTGATGCCTCCAACAGTTCCTTTATTATACAGTTTGGCTATCCTGGGTTTTTTGTTTTTCCATCTAAAGTTGATTATTGTTCTTCCAAGGTCTGTGAAGAATTGTGCTGAGATTTTGATGGGGATTGCATTGAATCTGTAGATTGCTTTTAGTAAGATTGGTACTTTTACTATGCTGATCCTATCTATCCAAGAGCATATGAGATTTTTCGATTTTCTGGTATCTTCTTTAATTTCTGTAAGATTTAAAAGTTTTTTGTTATACAGGTCTTTTACTTGTTTGGTTAGAGTTACCCCAAGATATTTTGTTGCTTGTGGCTATTGTGAAAGGTGATGTTTCTCTGATTTCTTTCTAAGCCCATTTATTGCCTGTATATAGGAGGGCTTTTATTTTTTGAGTTAATCTTGTATCTTTTCACTTTGCTGAAGGTGTTTTTCAGCTGTTGGAGTTCCCTGGTAGAATTTTTCCGGGTCACTTATGTAAACTATCATATCATCTGTAAATAGTGAAAATTTGACTTCTTCCTTTCCAATTTGTATCCCTTTGATCTCCTTTTGTTGTCTTATTGCTCTAGCTAGAACTTAAAACACAATATTGAAGAGATATGGAGAGAATGGACAGCCTTGTCTTGTTCCTGATTTTAGAGGAATCAAGTTGAGTTTCTCTTCATTTAGTTTGATCTTGGCTGTTGATTTACTGTATATTGCTTTTATTATGTTTAGGTATGTTCCTATTATCCTTGATCTCTCCAAGACCTTTATCATGAAGGGGTACTGGATTTTGTCAAAGGCTTTTTCAGAATTTAGTGTGATGATCATGTGGTTTTTCTTTTTCAGTTTGTTTATATGGTGGATTAAATTGACATATTTTCATATAGCAGCATTAATTGTAATAGCCAGAGCCTGGAAGCAACCTAGATGCTCCTCAACTGAAGAATATATAAAGAAAATGTGGCATATTTACACAACGGATTACTACTTAGAGGTAAAAAAACAATGACATCTTGAAATTGGTAGGCAAATGAATGGAACTAGAAGAAACCATCCTGAGTGAAGTAATCCAGATATAGAAAGACAAACATGGTGTGTCCTCACTCATAAGTGGATATTAGACATAGAACAAAGTATAACCAGCCCACATTCCATAACAACAGAGAAGCTAGGAAACAAGGAGGACCACAAGAGAGAGATACATGGACACTCAGGAAAGGGACAAGATCTCCTGAATAAATTTGGAGCATGAGGGGAGGTGGGGAGGTAGAAGAAAAAGGAGAGGAGAAAGGGAGAGGGAGGAGAACATGAAGGTTTAGGAAGGTTGAGTTGGGGGAAGAACAGAGAAGGAGAGCAACAAAAAAGATTCCTTTATGGAGTGGGGTGTTACGGGCTTAATGAGAAACCTGGCACTAAGGAAATCCCCAGGAATCCACAGGATGACCCCAACTAATAATCCAAGCAATAGTGGAGAGCCTACCTTAAATGCCCTTCCCCTATAATGAGACTGATGACTACCTTAAATGCTATCACAAAGCCTTCATCTAGTAGCTGATGGAAGAAGAAGCAGAGATCCACAGCTAAACACTGAGCCGAACTCCTGGAATCCAGTTGTAGAGTGGTAAGAGTGATTAGCAAAGGGTTCAACACCAGGTTGGGGAAACCCACAGAAACAGCAGACCCAAACAAGTGGGAGCTCACTGACTCTAGACTGGCAGCTGGGGAACCTGCATAAAACCAAACTATGTCCCCTGGATGTGGGTGTCAGCTGGGGACTTGGGCTGTCTCTGGGGGGGGGGGCTGCTGGCAGTGGAACCAGTATTTATCCCTAGTGCATGAACTGACTTTTTGGAGCTCATTCCCTATGGAGGGATACAATCTCAGCCTAGATACAAGGGGAGGGCCTCAGTCCTGCCCAAAATGATCTGAGGCCTCACCCACTCTGAATAGTGGTTGGGGGTGGGATGGAGAGGTGGTGGGGGAATGGGAGAATGGGAGGGAGAGGGAACCTGTATTGGTATGTAAAATAAGATTGTTTTTAATTTAAATAAAACAATTAATAAAAAATAATTCAACCCCTCTGTCTTAGCCTTCTGAGTGCTGGGATTATGCACATGAATCTTGACACTGAAGATATTTTAAATATCATACATGTTGTCAATTTTCCACTGTTAAATCTGTCTTCAAAACTATCATACAGAATGTTCTCCTTTAAGCATAAATCCATCACTACCATAGTTGATGCTTAAAAGTTTCCAGTAATTTTCCATCACCTTCAGTGTAAATTCTAAACTTCAGTGCTGCCTCATTTAAGTCCTCTCTAGGGAGAACTGATCTTATTTCCATATATCAATTGCAGTATATATTGTACTGCCTTGCTGATTTTTAAAAAATATTCATCCTCTTAACCTATTTCATGGATTTTTGATGAGAGGGATGACCTTCATCATTTTTCTCCTCTTACTACTTATTATTTCTAGGCAGTAAATATTTCCTGGATGATGCATGCATTTGTTAAAATCCAAGTGATATAATTTATACAAAGCCTAATTCTAGCCTTTGAGATTAGATTAGATTAGATTAGATTAGAGTTTAGATAAAGATTTCAATTATAATTTGTTTAACTTTCAACTCAGAAAAATTTCAGGGACACTAAAATAGCATACCACAATGAAAATAAAAAGCAATATAGTGGGCGTACACTCTATTATGCATTTGAAAACCTTTAACAATAGTTCAAAAACCCTTTAATATTCATCTGACATAATTCCTCTCTTAGCATGTAGTTATAAGGGTATATTTCTTTCTTCACATGGTCACTATAATACTTTCATTGTGGATAATGAACTGTCAAAAATTTAAAAATAAAAAAAATCATACAAGTACTTTTCCAATGTGGTATCCTATTGAAACCCATATTTAGTACCACATAAAGAGCCTTATTTCACTGCCTATGGCATATTGTGTCAAGGTGAAACTGGTTTTCACAGGATCATACTCATCAGACTTTTGTTTTACAAGTCCTTGTTCAACCATATAGTTTTACTTCTTTGGAACAATGCATAAGCTGGAATGGCTTGATCATGTGTAGAAAATATGTGCAACTTCTGCTTTCTAAAAAATTTGCAGCATTACCATTTCTAGCAGCAATTTGTGGATATTCCAGTCACGTTGTACTTTGAACAGCACTCTATTTCCAGTGCTTTTTTTTTTGTTCTGACCATTTTTGGTAAGTGATTCAATGACAAAGATGTTAGAAATTATTATTTGTGATTATTTATTATCTCAGTATCTTTGATAACCAAGTATCAGGTCAAATTTTTTACTTGCAATTTTTCTATTCATTCATTGAATTTTGAGAATTCTTTGTATATTTTGGATATAAGCATATTCAAATACATGATTTGTAAATACTTTTTCTTTTGTGGTTTGTGTTTTAATTTTCTTAATTACTATCACTAAAAATGAGACCTTTTTATTACAATAGTCCAATTTAATCAGTATATTTGTGGACTGAGATTCTATTGTCTTATAAAATATTTGTTCTGCCCACGATTACAAAAATTGCTACTATTTTTCTTATTACTTTTCCCCCCTTTCTTTTTCTTCTTTTCCTTCTTTTTCTTTGGAGTGTGTGTGTGTGTGTGTGTGTGTGTGTGTGTGTGTGTGTGTGTGTGTGTGTGTACATGTCAGGGTCTCATGTATCTCAAGCTGGCCTCAAACTTGCTCTGGAGGGGATGACCCTTCTGATCTTCGTGCCTCTGACTCCAAGTGCTGGGACTATAGGCAAGAGTCACCATGCCTGGTTTATATAGTGCTGGGGATCAAACGGGGTGCCTTCTGCATAGGAAGCAAGCACTCAATCAACTGAGCTAATCCTCAGTTCTCTATTAATACCACATTGCCTTTATTTATTAGTTTTACATAAAGTTTTGAAATCAGGTTGTGAAAATATGTTTGGCTATTATAAGTCTTTTGCAATTCCATATGATGCTTAGATTCAGTATGCCAATTTTTATTTTAAAAGAAATAAATTTTTTCTTGAATTACAATGACAGCTATAAATGACTTTAGGAAGCAATACTGTCTTAATACCAACATAATGGCATGGTGTTTCCTCTAAGTGTACTTTAAATTACTTCAGCAATATTTCTCATTTTCTGAAATATACTTTTTGTATATACTTTCCATGGAAATCTCTAAAGAGCTAAATATTTTTAAACCATTACATTTTAATTATTTTGTGTCTGTGTATGCATATGAGATGAATATGTCAAAGCATGTGTGGAGGTCTGAGGGCAACTTTATTTCTTTTTTTTTTCTTAGTTTTTTGAGACAGGGTTTCTCTGTGTAGCTTTGGAGCCTATCCTGGTACTCGCTCTGGAGATCAGGCTGACCTCGAACTCACAGAGTTCTGGGATTAAACTCTGCCTGCCTCTGCCTCTCGAGTGCTGGGATTAAAGGTGTGCGCCACCAACGCCCAGCATGAGGACAATTTTCAAGAGTTGGTTCTGTCCCTCCAACATTTGGGTGTTGAGGATGAAACTCAGGTCATCAGGCTTGGCAGTAAGTACCCTTGTCTACTGGGTGGTCTTGCTGGCCCATTCAAGCATTTAATGTATTTGGATACTATTTTAAATGGTATTTTAGAATTTTATTCTCTGATTGTTTAGGTTGAAATAAGGAAATACAATTAATTTTAAATCTTGCATTACATGTAAATCTTGTATTACACATAGCTTTCCAAATCAATTATATCAGTTTTATAAAAAGATAATCAAGTAATCTGTGAATAAAAATCCCCTATTTATTCACCTTTTTGGCTTTGCAGCACAGAATAAAATAACAAGTATAATATTGAATATGTGATAAGAATAGATACGACAGATTTCTTCCTGACCTTAGACTGAGGTAGTTATTCCAAGATTAATTATGATGTTAAATGTATTTTATTTATGGCTATATTTTTATCAAATTAAGAAAATTCTTTTTCATTCCTTGTGTGTTGTGAGCCATTATCAGCGATTGATATTGTCATATACTATTTTGGTGTCTATTGAACAATTAACAAAGCTTTAAAATTGTTTCCATGGCAAATTATATGGGGTAGTTTTCATGTTACTGAAGTAAAAAATCACAATAAAATCTATCATTTTTAAACATTTTCATAATACAGTTCATTAGTGAATAAATACTGTTACATTGCTGTTAAATCAGAAGCTTTAAATCATGCAGAATTGAAATGTATTTCCACCAAACTCTTCTCACTTGCTGTGGTCTCATGGCTCAATTTTTATTTTTGAATTTCATTACTTTTTACAGTTTCAGGAGTTTTATGACTGGGGTTTTGAGCTGCCCTATGTGGGTACTAGGAACAGAACCTATTAACATCAGTTCTAATAATAATCATGCCATTCCTTCTAGATTTAGGGTTAGCTTTCTTCATTGTTATTACAAAGGTAAATTTCAGCTGTTAATTTGTGATCTTCTTTCTTTTTTGTGTATGTGATTCTTCTGGTTAGTTTTCTTTTTATCAACTTGACACAAATGAGAGACAGTGGGTAAGACAGAATATTAATTCAGAAAAAACCTCCATAGGATTGGCCTGTAGGCATGTCTGAAGGGCATTTTCTTGATAAATGAGTGATGTAGGAGGTGCCACCCAGGCAGAGGGTTCTGGAGTATATATCAAAGCAGGCTGGGCAAGCTATGGGATGCAAGCCACTAATAGAGTTTGTCTGTAGTCTCTGCTTTGGTTCCTGCATCTAGGTTACTGCCTTGAGTTCCTACTCGATTTTCCTTGTTAACAGACTGTGGTGGAGACATGTAAGTCAAATAAACACTTTCTTCCCTAAGTTGCTTTGGTCATATTTTAATTACAGCATCAGAAAAAGATACAGAGTGGTATTTACGGTTGTAACTTCCCTCTTAGCACTGCTTTTGCTATATCTCATATGTTATGGTATATTATTTTTATTTTTAATCATGCCAAGGTATTTTAAATTTCCCCCTTGACTTCTTTGATTTATGGGTTGATTAATTCCAACATATTTTTCCATTTTTTGTATTACTGAAGTGTTATTTTGAACAAATGTGAAAAGTAGAAACTAGAAATAAGTCAATTATTTTTCTAAACTTTATTCCCACTAGACTCGACTTAAAGTTGAATTTGACTTATATACTTACTGAAGAACAAGAGAAAAGGAGTTCTCAGCATATGAAGCCTATAATCTGTGATCAAAAATGTTCATCAGTCTTTTATACATGTGTACTCTGGAGAAATTTTCTATATAAAACTTCTAGCCTTAGGGATTTTTGAGAGCCCATCCCATGTGAAGGGATGCTCTCTTGACCTGGACACACGGGGAAGGGCCTAGGCCTGGCCCAGGATGATGTGGTAGATTTTGGGGAGCCCCTTTTGAGGGCCTTACCCTGCCTGGGGAGTGGAGGGGGGATGGCTAGGGGCAGGTGGGATGTTTGGGGAGAGGGGGGGTGAGGGAGAAGGGATTGACATCTGAAGCAAGCTTGTTCCTAATTTGAACTAATAAAATTTTAAAAAAATAAATAAAAAAATAAGAAAAAAACTTCTAGCCTTGTCTTTTTTTTTGTCTAATATATCTCTCTTAAGTTCCCTAGGTTATAAAAGGAATGAGCACTTATTAACTCATAACAACATCACATACTACAGTTTATTTCTGCTCCATTAGGGATTTAATCCAGTGATACCACTCTTGGGCATATACCCAAAGGATGCTCAACCATACTTCAAGGACACTTGCTCAACTATGATCATAGGAGCATTATTCGTAATAGCCAGAACCTGGAAACAACCTGGATCACCCTCAACCGAAGTGAATAAAGAAAATGTGGGATATCTACAGAATGGAGTATTTCCCTCCCTCCCTCCCTCTCTCTCTCTCTCTCTCTCTCTCTCTCTCTCTCTCTCTCTCTCTCTCTCTCTGTGTGTGTGTGTGTGTGTGTGTACGATGGCATAACTAAATTTGCAGGCAAATGGATGGAAATAGAAAAAAATCCTGTCTGAGATAACCCAGACTCAGACAGACAAACATGGTATGTACTCACTCATAAGTGGGTATTAGATGTAAAGCAAAGGATACACAGGCTACAATTCTCAGTCCCAGAGAAGCTAGGTAACAAGGAGTACCCTAAGAGGGACACATGGATCTCCCTGGGAAGAGGAAATATGTGGTATGTCCTGAATAATCTGGGTGCAGGGGGAAGCAAAAGGAAGGGGATGGGGAATGGGAATATAAGGGCTCAGGATGGTCAAGTTGTGGGCAAGAGGGAGTGGGAGAATGATGGGGGAGATATTTTGATAGAGGGAACCATTGTGGGGTTAGTGAGAAACCTGGTACTAGGGAGGTGTGCTGATATATATTATGATCTAACATGTAAAGCTTGCCTGAAGATCAGAGGGCAAAACTAGCCACGTTAGTTAGCCATAGGGGCCAGGCAGTGGTGGCACACACCTTTAATTCCAGCTCTCAGGAGACAGAGACAGATGCATCTCTGTTAGTTCAAGGCCACCCTGGGCTACACAAAATTGACCCAGTCTAGAAGAGAAACAAGGTTCACACAAAGGTGATCTGAGCACTTCGAGTGACACACCTTTAATCCCAGCATTAAGGAGGTGGAGACAGGACGAGATATTGCTGAGCAGAGAGAGGAATATAAGGCAGGAGGAGACAAGAGCTCATGGCAGTCTAAGGACACAGTCTGAGGCAGCAGTCTGAGGATGCAGTTTGAGGTTTTGTAGGGAGAGCATTCAGTCTGAGGACTTCTAGACACAGGAAGGCCCATTTGGTCAGAGATAGAGGTAAGAGATAGTGGCAGGCTGCTTTGCTTCTCTGATTTTTCAGCATTTCCCTCCCTTAATATCTGACTCTGGGTTTTTATTATTAAGACCTATTAGAATTCATGCTACAGGGAGGCTACATGCTATATGACTCCAGCTAAGACTCTTAGTAATAGTGGACAGCGTCCCTCAACTGGCCTTCCCCTGTAATCAGATTGGTGACTGCTCTAGTTGTCCTCATAGAGATTTCATCCAGTACCTAATGGAAGCAGACACAGAGATCCACAGCCAAGCACTGGGCTGAGTGCCGGGTGTCCAGCTGAAGAGAGGGTGGAGGGATTGTATGAGCAAGGGGGTGGGGAGATGTCAAGATCATGATGGGGAAACTCGCAGCAACAGCTGACCTGAGCTTGTGGAAGCTCAAGGTCTCCAGAGGGACCACTAGGGAGCTGGCATGAGACTGACCTAGGCCTCTGCATCTGGGGGACTGTTGTGTAGCTTGGTCTTTTGTGGGGCCCCTAGCAGTGGAGCCAGGACCTGTACCTGATGCATCAGCTGATTCTTTGGAACCTATTCCCTATGGTGGGATGCCTTGTTCAGCCTTGATGCAGAGGAGAGGAGTTTGGTCCTGCCTCAGCTTGATGTGCCATTCCTTGTTGATTCCCATGGGAGGCCTAACCCCATCTAAGTAGAGAGGGAGGAGTGCATGAGGGTTGTAGGGGGATTTGGGAGAGGGAGTGGGAATAGAGGAGGGAGAGGAAACTATGGTTGGTATGTAAAATAAATTAAAAAATGATAAAAAGAACAATGAAAGCCCAGATTTACTTAATTGTAATAAGTAAGTTGTAATAAGGTTTACTAGAGTCATCTGTAAGATTCTGCATGATAAGCTGATATATTTCCATGTACTTCATCAGATAGTAGCCACCATTTGGAGTTTTCAGTTTATAATTCCATTCCTGGCTTTTGAAACACTGCTTTTGAATAATGAATGAATATACTGTTCCTTAAAATTTTTGATCTCAAATTCTATGCTCCTCTTCTATTGGGATGGAAAAAGTAAGTTAACATTCAATTGGTTTATGGATGGCCAAATTTAAAACAGAACTGACTTCAAATTTTAACAAATTTAACAAAAAGACAACAAATTCTATTGTTCTTTTGTTTTAAAGATACATCCATATGCATTTATTTTAATAATAAAAATCAAAGTGTTGAGAGTCTTTTGATAGCACATAAATTAAGGTTTCTGCATTATTTGTAAAGATTTTTATTGTCTTCACGTATAAGGAAAAATACTTCTAAACTTTATTTTGTGGTCAACTGAGTGGTCCATCCTAGAAAATTTTCCTTGATGACTTTATGATGTATGTTTCTGTTTATTTTTATGTATTTGCTTGTATGAGCATGCATTCATGCTTGTGTGGGCATACACAAACTATGGCACAGGTACTATAGTAAGCACATGGTGGTCAGAGGAAAACCTGCACAGGAGGGAGTCAATGTGCTCTTTTTAACCATATAGATCCTGGAGATGTAGTTCAGATCATCAATCTTGGCAACAAGTGTCTTCCCTTGCCTTTATGCTTTTAAAGCAAATTTTGACTTAAGTTCTATTTTTTCTCGTAGAAATTAGGATGTCTATGCTTTCAATTAGTGTCCAATCCCAAGGGAAACTTCTTTTTGTCCTTCCATTTTCTTTCCATGGGTATCCTTTTATGTGCATTGACATAGTATGGTTCAAATCTGTTATTTTTAAAATGAATTCAGAAAATCTGTTCGTTGACTATAGAATTTATTCCATTTAAATGTAACTACTGCTGTTGAAGGACTTAATATTGGCATTTGTTAGTTTTTTCTCCATTTATTGTGGGTCTTGTTCCTCTCTTCCTGCTTTCCTTTGAATTTCATTCATGTTACAATGATATTCAGTGACATTCCTTTCTTCCTTTTGTATGTGTCCTAAAGATGTTTTCCTTTTAGTTAACATTACAGCTATATACATATTTTAAAGTTATAACCTTATATTTCCAAGTAATAATGATTTTCATCACATTGAAAAAACTCTAGTGATGGATCTTCACTCTTGTATTTTTGTTACTACAACAAATATGTATATTTATTTTATATACTATCAATATAGATAATTAATTTTTTAAATAATCTAACACAAGATATCACTATGTAGACGAAGCTGCCTTGAGATTCTACTGCCTCATCAAGAGTGTTGGGATTACAGGTTTGTGCTAACACACCACTCAAAATATTTTTGTTTAAGTAGTGAGCATAGGAGAGATATCCCCATTATTCATCTGTCATGTAGTGGCATGGGCAGGAGAAAGAAGCCCTCCCCACATCAAGCAGGTGGAAAAGCTGGCCCTGAAGTCATAAAAGCTGGAGAGCTGTCACAGCCCTTAGTCAGCTGCAGCGCTTTGGAGAGTGGCTCCTACACCTCACCCAGGCAACATAGTAGAGTTGGCCCTGCACCTTGCTCATAGCTGCAATGGGTGAACTAGCCAGGGCAATGCAGGAGATCTCACCCTATTGGTTAGGACAAGGGAGAGCTGGAGGGTTGACTAACCCTGAAACTACCCTGTAGCTGCCCAGGCCCAGAACCAGGGTTACGAGTTGGCCCACCCCAACATCCACCCCATCTGTGTGTGATTTGCTGAAACACTGAAGGGAGGACAGGTCTTGTAGTCCAAAAGCTGCAAGACCTCCACAATACAGGGCATCAATAGGATAACCAAGAGGACATCCAGTGAGGGCCCAGCAGAAACCAGAGGCCTCAAACCAAACCAATGACTTTTTGCAATTAACTCATGAAAGTAAAGATATATGGTTAAAAGGGTTTACGCTATGACTCACTTGTCACACTGCAGCTTCTTTGACAAGATTGATTTTTCCTTTTATTTTTTTATTAAATTTTGCTTTATTTTACATTGGGAGGAAGTTTGCAAGGAAGAGTACGGACACGAAGGGACTGGGAAATGAATGAAATAAAGATGAATGATGTGAAAGACACAAAGAATAAATATAAAGAAAGTTAAAATTTTTGTTATTTAAATTATATATAAAAATTAGGAGTTAGTTGGCAGACAAAAATTACATTAACGTAGGTTACTCTTTTTGTCCAAAAGATGATTTCATATTAACGTAAAATCAAATTGACATTAGAAGCTTTTTCATATTAAATGTTATATCATAACTTAGATCAGAGAAACTACATTGATTTAGATAACATTTTAGTTGTGATCTCTTGAACTAAGTGTATTTTTGTTATTGTGTAGTTATTTCTGTTTTCAAAGTATGCTATCTTCCATTAAGAAAAAGGAAAAGAAAACTTGTAATATAAATCATGGTTTTTCAATATTTCCCATCCAAGTACTATCCAGGCCCTACCCTGCTTAGCTTCAGATAGCATATGAGATAGGACAGGTAAGGGTCATATAGCTATTTATGACTTTCAATGTTTTAATTTTCACTTTCCATGTGTATGCTTGAAATCAATTATATTTCAATGTAGACAAATATTTATCTTTATGGAAACAATCTTATGCTTCCTTTCACTTCTTAAATAGTATCATAATCTGTGATTTTTTGGGAGGGGAAATAAGATAATGATAATTAAAATAATAATAGGCTGGCTATAACTACTTGTTTCTCACTAAATGACACTTGTTAAATTTTTATATTACATAAAATTCCTGAAAAATGTTACAAAGATTTCTGGATTCTTGTTATACATTATGACATAGTAATTTGAATATTTTAAATTTAACCAACAAAGATTTATCACAGAGTATTTTAGCATTTCTTTGACTAGAAAAAAAAGTAATTGTTAGGGAAAGAATGCCATGGAATACATCACTTGGGCTGCTCTTCAACATAAAAAGGTAAGGAGAATGAGTCACATGTTAATTGTCAGGGTTAAAACACTTTTGCTTTGAAACAGTTGAATTGTTTTGATGTTATTTAGTGCAGCCGAATGTCTCAGGCTTGTTTCTGTTAGTCACTTTGTATTTAATGACACATTTTAACTCTTTTGTGTGTCATTTAACAAACATCTAATGGATTTAACTCTTTTGGAGCACCACATCTTCTTCATGAAGACAAGAGGGCAACAGGCATGATTATACTTAAACACCACCTTTATTCACTGCTTTCTCTCAAATGCCAATCTTCTTTTACTTTATGTCTTGACAGCATAAAATGTATTTATTGGTTCAGTATATTTTTGGTGCCTTTCCAGGAGGCTTCTAGGTATACTAATTAGAATGCCTTTTTCTGGGAAAAATCACATAGCCTCTCTGAAAATTGTCAAAATTTTATTTTCTTCTTATAACAAGTTATTAGTTAAGTGCTGTCAAGAAGGAGGTTATTTTTTCCTCCAGACAATAAGAATGTTGTGCTTCGGTCTTTTAGGCATAAATTATAGACAGCAGCAATGTACTAGTATTAAATTCAACATAATTAAAATTGAGAATGGGATATAATAAACTCACTAAGGGAAGAATAACCCTTCCTTCTGGCATGTTGCATACAAATGTAAGCAATATTCTCTTTGAAATTAAGGGTAATTTAATTTAATTTTAATTAAACATGGATATAAGAGCCCACTATAGAGAAAAGTTCATTGTTAATGCTAGTCAACTCACTTTAAAATTTGTAGGATGTAGTTTGATATTTCAAAACATGCTTTTTTAAGTTGGAATCAATATATGGCAGAACATATTTTATTCACATGGAATACTTTTAGTTAAAATGGAAAACCTTCATCCATCTACTTCTATAGACATGATGTTTTATATATAAAAAGATTAAAAAGTGATATACCTGAAGGAATAATAAACTTTCATCTAATTTGTGGCACAGAGCTATAGTCAGTTTATGGACAGTAGAATCATGAAGATAAGAAATGATTATTCAATTGTATTTCACAGTCTTTCAAAATTCTAGCAAATTAATGTAAAACTTATCCAATAACACGCATTTTTTATTAGAAAAAACAATGTCAGCCTGAAAGATTCAGCAGGATTTCCACTTCAATAAAGGCAGTTAGTGCCAACCATTTTCCAAAGATTTCCAGCAGCACAAAACAATAGTACACAGACTATCTTCTTTGCTCTGTAGTCATAAATGACAGCAAGAACACTGTGATTATTGACAGTGAATGAATATATCTTATAAGGTATCTAAAGTTATTATGGCTTTTAATTCTACATTGAGCAAACATAGTAAGATAGATATGAGACAGCTCTGAATAAAATCATTTAGTCCTTAAATTAGGTATATTTTTAGATAAGTTTAATATACAGGAAATAAGCACTCATGCTTATATCTACAGATATTTACACATAACTTCTGCAGCCAACATCATAAATGCAAATAAATTCTAGTTGTAAAAAGCCCTGTTAGAAAGCATATTTTTCTTCTTTAAGTGCATGATACTGTCTCTGCTACAGAATCTGAGGAGTATATACAATAATTGTGTTTAGAGTCATTGAAATTATGCCTGCATTTCTGGAATTTTTGTTTTGCAGGTTATAATCAGCAATTAAATGTTTAATTGTTCAAGGCTCCTTTCTCACTCTTTATCAGTGTTATGCCCCCTTTTAAGCCAGTGTTTCTCAAAGCCCTGGAATCATGAGTCCTCAGCATCACCCAGAACTTTGTTAAATGAGTGACTATATTAATTAGATATGGACCTCAGAATTCTAAATTTAGTAAGATGCACAATTTATTTTGACCTTGACAACCACTGTCCAGGTTGTTCTAATCTATGCCTATGACTTCAAATATCATATCAATACACGTTATATCTAAGTTGAATCTTTTACTCTTAGCTCCACTCAAAGGAACTCTCTAAACACCACAGGATATATGAAGATACCCTGAACTCTATGTACTCCCAGACAAAACTCAGACTCTTGCCTCATAGACATGATACTTTTTCATTTTCCCACATCTTATTGAAAATTATGATGAAATTCATCTTGGTTTATAGGCCAGAAACCTAGTAGTCATCCTTGACACATTTCATACTTTCAATTCCCATAATAAACCAAGTTGCTTTTTCCTCCTAAAAGTATTTAAATATATCTTCTAGTTTTCAATTTCACTGTCACCATGGTGGTCCAAGTAAGTCTTTTCACCTATCCCTCTGTAAGCCCTTTACTCTCTTTTTTCCAGTTTCTTCTCTATAGGATTCCATCTATTTCTGAAAAGCTGTTACTTGCTTTCTTTGCCTCTTGAAATAAAGTTATTTACTTGATGGCTCATAAACACTTCAAAGTCTGAATGTACATTCTCTATAAGTCTTATTCTGTCTCACATTACCATCTGTTGTCATACTCTGGCACCCTGGCCTTCTAACACACTACATCACATTAGGATGAAAACAAAATAAATTTTATTTTTAAAATGCCATTATTTTCTATGGCTGAAGAACATACATGTAAAAAAATTGTTCCTCAATACACATTAAGTGAATTTATGAACATAAACTACTTACAAATTCATCTCATCCATGCATGTACCAGCAAAGTAGAAATCCTTGATTCTTGCATGGGTGGCTAGGAAAGCACTATGACAAAAAGGAAAAAGCAGATCATTCACTTTTCTTTGTAACACTCTGAAGCAGCCACCTAGTAAAAACTCTAATATATATCTAAGTAAAATGAAGCCTTAAGGGATTAAATAACTTGCCAAAGGTAATATGTTAATAACATAAACTTAAGGAGGGAGGACACTGATATTTTATCAGTCACTCAGAGAATATTCTGATTCTTAAAAGAGGGAGAGGGACTGACAGGGAGGGAGGGAAGAGGAGGTTGTGGTCAGGATGTATTATATGAGAAAAGAATAAAGAAAAAAAGATTTGGAGCACTATTGTTTTTAAGCAATCTGGTGAACTAGGGTGATTTAAAATAACGGAATTAGTAATCAGATTTTACACTTCTTCAGAATAATTAAGGTTCTCTCAAATAGTTCTTATAAATTGCATTATGTATTTTTCTATTTATATGTAGAAATAAATAAATATGGATCACTTCTTTCTCCTGATCTATGCCTTTTCAAAAGCAAATGATGTGTCTATGCCTTTGAAATAATTTATATCCATCCATCTATCTATTATCTACAATATATCTACCTGCTTACCTACCTACATATTACCTAGCTATCTGGAATGAAGGACAGCACTTAAAGACTACTGTCAATTTGACAATAACATAAAATATGCCTTAGCAGTCTTTATGCCTTGGAAGTTTGTAAAACAAGAGATCTACAAAGTACACTTAAATCCTTAAATCCAAATTACTTCTTTAAAGGGAAGCCTTAAGTTTTGTTAATTTAATTTTCTAGCAG
This sequence comes from Cricetulus griseus, assembly GCF_003668045.3. Classification (NCBI taxonomy): domain Eukaryota; kingdom Metazoa; phylum Chordata; class Mammalia; order Rodentia; family Cricetidae; genus Cricetulus; species Cricetulus griseus. The sequence goes on from NC_048604.1 coordinate 59,827,930, forward strand.
TGTGATAATAATTAAGAGTTAAAACTTGGAACTGGGGTTGTAGCTCAGCAGTAGATCACTTGCTTCCAGGCTTCACAAAAATGTTAAAGGTTGGTTAAATCCAGCAGTATTCCAGTTACTAAATGAAAGACCTGGCCAAGCACATTTAACATCTCAGTCACTTCATCTGTAGAAGCAGGACAACACTCTCCTGGAGAGTGTTACATAACAGGCCAATTGTTTAGCAGCACATGCTAGAGAGTGTGTACTAAAAAGATAGGAATCAGAGTGGGGCGTTGGTGACACATGCCTTTAATCCTAGCACTCGGGAGGCAGAGGCAGGCAGATCTCTGTGAGTTCGAGGCCAGCCTGGTCTCCAGAGCGAGTGCCAGGATAGGCTCCAAAGCTACACAGAGAAACCCTGTCTCGAAAAACCAAAAAAAAAAAAAAAAATAGGAATCAGAGATTTCATAGGATCAGACTTTTTCAACTAGTTTTCAAGGCTAACAACAGCAACATTGTACAAAGTTTTCAAACACCTTTTCAGAACACAGGAGTTGAGACTGAATTAAAAATTTGGGTTTCTAAGTTTTATTGTAGCAAAAACTGTACATGAAGCATGTTTTCCGATCTTGCTTTAAATGTATAAAATCATGCAGTGAATTTTTAACTTTCTCTTACGAGTTCAGTCTGTAACTTACTAATTCAATCATGTTGGATCTGCATATGTTGAGATGTTATATGGCATATATTCAAATTCAGACATGAAATTCCAATTCAAGAATGGAAAGTCACCAAAGAAACACCAATTTTTGGACTGACATTTACCCATGTATGGTTCATATCCTACAATTTCCTATTACCATTGTCTTCTTAATTTCTGAAGCTCTCTTAGGAACCTAGCAACAAAGGTATTACATACTTGCCTACTTCCTGCTATTTACTCCATGGGCTAAGTCAGACATCTAAACAAGTGCTACTATTTTTCAATCAGGTACTTAGTTTTAGCTTATGTTCCTATGGTGAATCTGCCAGAAAATCTTAGCTTGTTTCTTTTATGAAAGGGGGGAAGAATCTGAAATAACCTCTCTCCCAGCCTTTTAAAAAGAGGTTGCTGTAGATCTTTGTTACTCTAATTTTGTTCTTAACTTCCTGGATAACCAAAAATTGTGTTTTAAGATTCCATAAATCAGTTTATGTAAAATTACTTTAAATTGACTTACTAACAGTTCTTCATGATTAATGATGATTTATAGAACATATTTTTACAAGTTCTTAGTTTCCCAAGTCAAGGCAGAGGGAAGGTGGTTAATCATCTCCAGAAAGAACACTTTGAATAATATGACAAAGAATGCATCTGTCAGACTGCTGGTGTTAATATGCACCAGTCATCCAGCTAGTCTCTTTCTAATACCTTTGAAGAATAGTACTTCTGTGGACTAATTCCAAAAAGGATAAAAAATACAGGATTTATATAAAGAGATAAACAATATCATTATAATACTTCTGTAGTTGGTATTTGTATGTGTAAATTCACAAACATCATTCTCAAGAATCAGCTCTTCACATGAACAAATGCTGATGATATCAGGCATGTTTAGGGCAGGATGGCTTTAGACAATATGATCATAGTCTGCCATAATTTACTTAGTTCTAGAAATCTTAATGAATACAATAAAGTGCTTTGCTGCATCAAGAACAGATGACCTTTATTACAGAAAAGCAATTTTTCCTTGTGTATCTTGTGCAATTATGTCAAACATTTGATACAAAATTTTCTATAGACTTGGTATAAATCTGTTCAAATTTGCTGCTATAAAACATCTAGTGACTCACATAAGTAAATACCCTTTTTGGTGTTCAATCTTGTTTTTCTGAAAAAAAATCAAATTTAGTGAATGTTTTTTGCATATCAATGTTAGAAGATTTATGTGTCAGTGTTCTTTGCTCCAAATTTTAAGTGTTTAATGCACTATATTTTTGTCTCTGTTTTTCATAAGTATAAATATGTTGTAGCTGACAAAAAATGTATGAAACTACTGAAAGACTCTTCAAGTTGAAAAACTTCAACAATTAAGTCCACCAACAAACATTTAACATTTATTCTTCTCCAATTCTCTTTTTTAGATAAGCCATACTCTCAACATAAAGTATGATAAAATATATAAATTTTACTATCACAATTTGCTTTGATTTTCAGTAATGTCTTGAGTGCCTTATAATAAATGTTAAATAACAATCATAGCCTATAGGAGTCTGCATATATGTTATGGCTGAGTAGCTTGGTGTTCTTGTGGGATTCCTAAAAGCAGAGGTGGTCACTGAGGTTTTTTGCCAACTTATGGACCCTTTTCCTCCTGCTGGGTTGTCTCATAGAGCCTTGATGTGATGACATGTGCATATGCAATGCTTGTTAATGTCCCTGGGAGGCCTGCTCTTTTCTGATTGGAGACAGAGGGGGCATAGATCTGGGGGAGAAGGAAGGTGGGGAGCCTGGAGGGAAGGGAAGGAGGGGAAACTGCAGTCAGGATATGATATATGAGATAATAATAAAAAATCACAGTGAAAAATAGGATATCCCTTACTGTTTACATAAGTCATAAATTTAAAGTATGACAGTCTTCCCACAATAAATAGATTTTCAAAAGTTGGGTGCTATTCCTCTTCATTTCTAAGTCATATATTGTCACTGAAAAACATACTATTTCACAAATTTTCCATCTACAAATAAGCTTACTAATTTTTAAAAAGCTCAGGCATTTTCCTGAAGTAAAGATCATTTCATAATGTGAATTGTATATTCATAATTAATCTGTTTTAAAATAGAATTTATTTAATTAAGTATCATACATATACAACATTAAAACCCAGATAAAATGTTCTTTCTCTAGAGTTGCATAATATTGATAGCATAGAATTAGTATTGGCATCTTTCTACTAGCAGAAGAGTTTACTTTAAGGGAACTGAGTTAATAATTATTTTATATGTTTCAGATTAAAGAAAAACTTAGATCACATAACTAGACTTAGCAGTAGAGAAAACTCATTGGAAAATGTTAGAGTTCACTGATTGTATGTAATGTTATAGGTTTAGAATTTTTATTTAGGTAAATATATATGACTAAATTTATAGTAGTATATGGCCCCCCATTCCATAGACCATAGTGCCTTTGGGATTCCCTCAATTTCCCCAACCCATCAGGTTGGTCAACTTTTTCATAAAACCACCCAAGAGGTCACAGGAAATAGTCATGTCAGAAGAATTAATAAAATTAAAGTCTAAGAAAATACCACCAAACAAAATTATGGGAATTAATTCTCATAAATAATATGACTTTTACTTTAGAAGAAAGAACTCATTGTAAGTTCAGCTTATGAATCATCAGTCTATATTTTTACCTTAAGGCTCTCAGTTTGTAAGTTCTTTGATTTGATAGTACCTTAACCTTTAATCAAATGATTTTGAATTTTGAGTTTCTTTAAATAATTACCCAAGGATTCTATAATAAGAATCTGACTTGCATAATAAAAAGTATGCTATCCAGTTATTTCTAGTTATCTGATGAATATTTTCTAATTATATATTGACACCCTTCTATATGTTAATTTAAAATATTTATATAATACCTAGAGTGAACAGCTTTGACTTTTACAATTATAATAATGGAAAATTTAGAAAGACTTGTGAAAAATAAAGTAATATTATGATTATGATTTTAAAATAGTTTATAGTTAAAGGTAAACAATGAATTTGAGTAGTATCATAATTAGAAAACATTTTAATTATTATGTTAATTCAATGGGATCTATTAATTATAAGTTCTAATCACAGTATAGTCCAGGAACACTACTTGTTTGAAAAATCAGGAAATGAACTACAAGAAGAATTTAAAAGTTATAAACTGGTTATAACTTTATAACTCTATTTTATAGAGTTATATATATCTGTTATAGCTTTATTTTAGAGTATTAGTTTGAATTCTAAATTTAAAAGTCTATTATTACTTACTGTTCTCTTCGACAATGTGGAGCTAAGTAAATTCGGAATTCTGGTAGGTATATAAAACCATCAGCCTTGGTGTCCTAGAAAAGAATGAAAAAATATAAGTGGAAGATTTAAAAGAGAGGGAGCTATGACTCGAAACGGAAAATCAAGAGCTAGGTCACCAGTGTTGTAACAGCCAACACTTTTCTAGATTGCTTATTAAAGAATGCAGTTTGCTTAGCATGCACGTGAAATAGCTTTCTGCAAAGCAAATGGACCATGCATTTATTAAACCAGCAGTGGTAGCAACAGATTTCACATTAATGATTATACAGAATTATTTCAAAATATGCAAACAGCTCTCACCATCATTAAGGCATTCAAAGCAGACAAAAATATATCAATGAAGGCCAGCAAAGAGAACAGTTATAGCAGTATTTAGAACGTTACTAAACCTTCAGTTGTCTCACATAGAACGATGATTACATGTAGCAAACATTTTCAACTTCAAAGCTTCTAAAACATCTAATAGTGAAACATCTAAGGATGAAATTGATTAGCATATGAGCTTTACAGAGCTGATTTTGAAATTTAATATTTTATTTCTTGTGTCCTTTATGTAATTTAAGCAGCCCATCAAATTTGTAAGACATTTCATAAATTGACACAAGGCTGAACACCTCCCAACATGTATACAGAACTTATTCAGTTGTAGTCATCATAAATCTGCCCATGTTTACCATGAAACTTTTTTTTCTGGGTCACAATTTCTTCAAGGATAAAAAGGGATCAGATTATTGCTAGACTGTAACATTTGTAACTCACAAGGGAAACGGTACTTCAGAAGTATTAAAATTATGAGAAAATATAAGCCTAGTGATATTGAAATTAAAAACAAATCAAAACCTATTCATTTACTAAAAATCTGATAAAGGGTCACTTAGAAAAATACTCAAAAACTTGCTTCATTGAAAAAGGTGGCAGAACATTGATTCATCTTATAGTAAGTAAATTAACTATAAGAATATTGTTATGTAAAAAAAACACCATGGTGAATAAAACCTATGGTTTTCTGTTTACTTTCAACAGCGGTAACATATATAATATTCATCATGTCTAGTCAGAATATGAAATGATTTGGTATTTCACATTTGCTCTTGAAAACTTTTAAATTTGAAAAAATAAAAGAATTCTACATTGTTTGAGAAAAGGGGAATAGGAGAATATAAAGGGAAATAATATTCATTAAAGACTTAGGTGACTTATTTTGCAATGGTTCTTTATATATGTTAATTCCATTATCACAAATACTCATTGATTCTACTACTATAGTTGAATACATAAATTGTGCCAAATATGGGAGATAAATTGCTGAAGTCATTAAGTGACATCGGGAGAGACAAACAGTACTTTTAGAAACTGATGATGTAGGAAGAAACAGTTTTGATATAAGAATAAAGTAGAATTACAAAGGGTCAAATGCTGTGATCAAAGTTATATGATGCTGAGAGCTAATGAGCGTTTAATTGGTGGAGTATGATCAAGAAAGGCTTTCCTAAAAGGTGTTGTATTCATGTTCAGGGGGTCTAGTTTGGTCTTATGCAGCTTCCCCAGCTGTGAGTTTGGGTGTCAGTTGGGGGACCTAGGAAGTCTATGGGGCCTCTGGCAGTGGAACCAGTATTTATCCCTAGTGCATGAACTGGTTTTTTGGAGCCCATTCCCTGTGGAGTGCTACTCTCTCAGTCTAAATACTGGGGGGAGGGCCTTGGTCCTGTCCCAAATGATGTGACAGACTTTGTTAATCCCTAATGGGAGGCCTCATCCTCTCTGAGGAGTGGATGAGGGGTGGGATGGGGAGATGGTAGGGGGAGTGGAAGAATGGGAGGGAGAGGGAACTGGGAGTGGAATGTAAAATAAGATTATTTTTAATTTAAATAAAAATGAAAACAGAGTTGATGCACTGAAGTAGGAGCTAAAGGAAGATTGAAGTGCTAAAGAAATTAACAATCAGGGATCATGGACGAAGAAGGAAGAGACGTGTAAAAAGTCCATAAATGGATGGAGCACAGCACATTAGGAAAAATAGAAGTGGTCAGTGTAGCTGGAATATAAAAATCGCAGAGCGGATAGTACAAGATATAACAGAAGAGGTACAGGATTCATATAAGGCCTGATAATCCATGTTAAGGACATTTTTTATAACAGTAATGGAAAGTTTTAGTAATGGCTTTCAATAGGGAGACAAATAAGAAAATAGGGTGAAATGAGGTAGTAGGGATATGGCAAATTTGATATTAAAAAGATCCCCTAATTACAGTGGCAAATTAGAGAGAGGCCAAAGTGAATATAACAAGACAGAGTGGAGGCTATTGAAATTGTTTGAAAGCTAACAATGGCTTGGACTAGACAGTGGAAATGGAGGGAAAATGATGAATTTGACAGATACTTAGGGGATAATTTTGCTGAGACTAGGTATGGATATGCTGTATGAAGAAAAAGAGTACGATATGAGGATAACTCCTTAGCAGAAAACCACAGGGAAAGGATGATTTTAATGAGGGCGGTATAATGAATTTTTCTTTGTACATGTTGAATAGGGGAAATTTCGAGATAGACTAATGGAGAGATCATTGAACTTATGAGTATCAAATATAAGAAGAAAGATTTAGGTTATAGAAATAATTATATGTCACTTCTGTATACATATAGTTATTGAGGCTGTAGCCATTGGAAAACAATTGTTGAAAGATGTGTATAACAATCAGGAAAGCTACAGCTGATTCCTGAAAACCAAAAGGTAAGTGTCTTAGAAAATACGACAATTTTGAAATAAAATATGTTGAGGAGTGACATAAGGAAAATGAGGAAAGGTCAAGTAAAATGAAGTCTGAAAGTCTTTTGGAATTAGCAACATAAAAGTTTCATGGTTATCTCCTGACTTGTTCTAACAGAGTAGGGGGGCATAAAGACTAGAAAACACTTGATGTCAGTTAATGAAAACAGAAAGCATAGAGAATAGTACCAAGAAGCTTGGTTGTACACGGCAGGGTTTTAATGCAAATACTGAAGCTTTAATCAAAGCTCTAGCCTCCTCTTCCCAATGGGATAACTTTCAGAGCATCTTTACTCAGTATGTCCGAAACAAAACTTATGACCTTGCCAATTCCATCCTCTAAAATGGTATTTGTTTGGCTTCATAACCAGTAAAAGGCACCTCATTCATTTCACTTTTATGTAAATGAAAGGGTCTAGTGCTTTTAAAAATGTTTGTGAGATGGATCTATTTGAGAGAGAGATCAATACAAAAGAGAAAGAGATGAAACTTTTGGCAAGTATTACGACTCATTTAGAGGAAAGCAGGCTTTTTTTTTCCTTTTCTTTTCTTAGAGACAGGGTTTCTTTGTGGCTTTGCAGGCTGTCCTTGAACTAGCTCTTGTAGACCAGGGTGGTCTCAAACTCACAGAGATCCACCTGTCCCTGCCTCCCAAGTGCTGGGACTAAAGGCATGCAACACCACCGCCTGACTTGAAAGTGGGTTTTAAAGAAGATAAATAACATGCTTGGATTCTTGAAGTTAGTAAGTGAAAGGACTTGGAGCAAAACCAGGTATTTTTGGTTTCAAAACCATTAAACCATTAATTAAAATACAAATACCTTTACTAGACACACTGGACAACTTACACAGATTAGACAGATTTTTTTTTAAAAAAAAAAGCAGTAGCTAACATAAATAGCTTATTGCTGACATTTGGTATTTTGAGAATCTTTTCATTTGCCAGAAGTGTATACCCTTACTACTAACAAAAAGGGCTATTTTCAGCAATGGACTTCCCTTGCTTCCTGGTGCACTTACATTCAGATGTGAGAACCAGTAGAGAGTTGAGTGTTTCAAAATAAACCAGTATTTTTTCCAACTGAAAAAGGAGATTCCTCTAGACTCTCTTTTATGCCAAAGCCATCCCTCGATATCACCGTGGCCCAGGTCAGTACAGGCTATTGCACAAAATCGAGTTTTAGACCCAGAACGACGGTTTTCCTCAGAGAAAAATGTGGTCAAGTTCCTTCTAAACCAAGACACTGCAAAAACAAACAGAAATAAAATGTTAGTTTGGATATCATTAGAATTTATATTATCATATTTTCACAAGTTTACAATAATCCAACAACTCATCAATATTAGACAGTTGTTCTTCTCACTACAAATGGCAATGTTTTTCTTTTACTTTACTTATAGTCACTGTATTTAATATTTTGTCAATAGTCATTTAAGCATTTCTTTTGCTTTTCAACCCATTGTTTCACTAAATTTTAAGTCCGTTGGTACATTAATGATATTAACCTTCTGTCATATATATTCAAAATCTTTCCCCCAGTTTATCTGCCTTTCACTTTTGATTATGGCACTGTGTATGTATACACTTTCCATTATTTAGCCATAGATATGAAAAGTATGTGTTTCCTCCTTTTATTGTTAGTTTTACTCATTTTTACATTCAAATCACTAAGACATCTTGCTTTCTGTGTATCATATAGAATAGGGACCTTGGGATATTTCTATTTCCAAATGTTCTGACAGCTGCTCCAAACCATTTGTTGAGTACTATTTTCTCTACTAATTTCAAGTGTTATTACTATATTCTGAATTATTTTCTTTATTTAGTCTACTTCTGTATTTCTAATTTCTTTCAGTAAAATATGAAAATATTTTATCTTTTCTGGATAATATCATATACTCAAAATATTCTTTTTTGGTTTTTCAAGACAGGGTTTCTCTGTAGGTTTTGGAGACTTTCCTGGAACTCTCTTTGAAGACCATGCTGGCCTCGAACTTACAGAGATCCACCTGCCTCTGCCTCCCAAGTGCTGGGACTAAAGGCATGCGTCACCACTGCCCGGCAACACAAAATATTTTTATGATTCATTAAGGTACAATTTTTCTGATTTTTCTCAATTACTTTCCCCTAAATGAATTTTCAGAACAAGGGTTAGCTTACAAACACATCCTGTTAAAATTCTGGTTGAAAAATTTAAGTTGAATTTAAAACATACAATATTTACTACAGCCTTAAACTTAGCCTTGTAACTCATAATTTATCAAGACTTCTCTGAAAATTTTGTATTTTTCTCATATATGTTTATGCATTTCCATTTCTTTGGTCTTTTTTATTTTATTGTTTTGTTACTATGTTAGATCAAAATTCCATCTACTTGTTAATATTTTATTGTTATTATTTAATGGATGATATAAAAGGTTTTAACTTCAGACGCTCAATGTCTCTTATTCTACTTGTTAGTAAACAGCCTAAGTCTGCAAGGGCAGATCTAAAATGTAAATCAACAAGTTTTAATTAAAGTAAGTTAATGGATATAAACCAAGTATTTATATCAATGTAAATGAAATTATGAATGCTACCTAGACGAATTTAGCTCTTTTTAAAAATATTTTAAAGTATGTAAGTATAATGAACATGGAAGTTTGGCCTTGGAATACTTAGATGCAGTGAGCTTTTCAAGCCTTGCTTTGTAAAAGATCAAGACAAACCCACTGCTACTATTAGACTTTAAAAATGCTTATATTATATTAATTATAACTGTCGTATATGTCACTGTAAGTTTAGAGCTGCATCTCTAAAAATTTATCACTCTGGAGTCCAGCATGTAACAATTACTCTAACTGTTCCCTCAGGGTCCTACTAATATAAGCAAATTTTCCAGCAGGTTTATGTTGAATAGCTGTTTATATTAGGTTACTTGAAGAGTTTATGTAGAAAAACTATATATCTCTTCACAAAGCTATACAAAATTGCACATTTTTTTCTTATGGTTAGCTATTTCTTAGGAGCATATTACTGAAGAGAACAGTTTAACAGAATTATAAAGCCATGGTATTGCTTGCACAGTAGTTCACTTTTTTTGTGTTAGTTCATATAGGTATAAATATGTGGGGGAAAGATAAAGATTAAGATTTTTCAATATTGTTACTTCAAATTTTGGCCTCTACTTTCCACTTCTACTGTGGAAGGGAGGGTGTTGAAGATAAATTCTTCTTCAATACCCCAGAGCCAAGTATTTTCAAAGCTACAAATGAATTAGAGATGATATAAATGAATTAGAGATAATATATTTTAATCTTCTGATTCACTGAGAGAGAATTAAGAGCAACAGAATTCAAGTGCTATTTGTGATATTATTGCTAGTTGGTGACAGATCTTGATCCAGAATCTCAGTCTTCAATTATACCTGTTTCCTATATTTGCTCATAATTCTTGTTTTGATTTTTTGGATACATTTACTTTAATGTCTTTTACTGGAACCATATTAAGAGTGAATATTTCATAGTTTGCTAAAATATTGTTAAACTATTTAGTGTGTACTGAGGCTAGGTTAGTAAAATTATATCAGCAATATTTTGTCTAAAAATTTGGACTAATCATAAGGCAGGCTTCTTCTAACAAGGAACTGCATCAGGTTTCTTCTAACAAGGAACTGACAACAAAATTCAATAAACCTATCTGTCTGAAAAAGACATCCCTTTTTAACAAAGAGAAAACAAAATAGTTCTTTTATTTAATGAATTTTCTGTAAGAGAAAATGTAAAAGTTCATGAAAAGAAATCCTCCAGTGTATAACACACAAGTTTGATGCATTTTATATACACATACTATATATATCTGTCTGTCTGTCTATCTATCTATCTATCTATCTATCTATCTATCTAATCATCATTTTGGAATGTTTAACTTTAATTATTGTCTGGAAAATTACCCATTATGAAA